>NC_092227.1:623920-731420 GCF_036320965.1 Panulirus ornatus
CACGTCAACCCCGGTATACCACATCGCTCCAATTCACTCTATTCCTTGCCCTCCTTTCACCCTCCTGCATGTTCAGGCCCCGATCACACAAAATCTTTTTCACTCCATCTTTCCACCTCCAATTTGGTCTCCCTCTTCTCCTCGTTCCCTCCACCTCCGACACATATATCCTCTTGGTCAATCTTTCCTCACTCATTCTCTCCATGTGCCCAAACCATTTCAAAACACCCTCTTCTGCTCTCTCAACCACGGTCTTTTTATTTCCACACATCTCTCTTACCCTTACGTTACTTACTCGATCAAACCACCTCACACCACACATTGTCCTCAAACATCTCATTTCCAGCACATCCATCCTCCTGCGCACCACTCTATCCATAGCCCACGCCTCGCAACCATACAACCATATATATATATATATATATATATATATATATATATATATATATATATATATATATATATATATATATATATATATATATATATTATCCCTGGGGATAGGGGATTAAGAATACTTCCCACGTATTCCCTGCGTGTCGTAGAAGGCGACTAAAAGGGGAGGGAGCGGGGGGCTGGAAATCCTCCCCTCTCGTTTTTTTGGTTTTTTTTTATTTTCCAAAAGAAGGAACAGAGAATTGGGCCAGGTGAGGGTATTCCCTCAAAGGCCCAGTCCTCTGTTCTTAATGCTACCTCGCTAACGCGGGAAATGGCGAATAGTTTAAAAGAAAAGAAAAAAGAAAAGAATATATATATATATATATATATATATATATATATATATATATATATATATATATATATATATATATATATATATATATATATATATATATATATATATATATATATTTATATATATATACATGTTTACCAAATGGCGTCCTAGCTTCGTCTCTTCGATGTATATCAACTGACTGTTATATTCCTCTCTTGTGTCTCCCCTGATGATGTGATTATTACACGAAAGTGCCCTTGGGAACTTTTCGTGTTTCATTTTCCTCGTGGACTCATAGGAATATCTTGATCACGCGCAAAATTGTGATCCTTTCCAATATATATATATATATATATATATATATATATATATATATATATATATATATATATATATATATATATATATATATATATATATATATATATATATATATATATATATATATATATATATATATATATATATATATATATATATATATATATATATATATATATATATATATATATATATATATATATATATATATATATATATATATATATATATATATATATATATATATATATATATATATATATATATATATATATATATATATATATATATAAAACCATGTTAATGCTAAACATGTATGTCTTTGTGTATAAAATGAAAAAAAGATATGAAGCATATCATGCATATCAAGCAAGGAGGAAGAGAATACATGAAGACTTTTTTGGGTCCTGGAGCGAAGAGAAACCTTAACACTAAGCTCATCAGCAAATATGCGTGGGTGGCAAGGTAATGCCAGGCTGACAGCAGGTAAAGCGACAGGGACGACTACAGACATCCTCACTACTAGCAGGGTACTGTCTCATGCTCTCAGAGTAGAAGCAAAACTTGTAAAATACCCGATCAGGCGATATTTCCCTAAACAAAACGCCATAGTTACTGGAGCAGGAAGAAGGATAACGTGTCCACACTCATCCAGACCTTTCTCAGAGCAGTCGACGCTAACTCTGACCACAATACCAGTAAGTGACTGTCTATTTTGCTCATTCTAATCAGATCGCACCCAAAAAAAAACAGCCGTTGATTGGCAAGCCACAAAATCTAGCATGTAACAGGATGACATGACATGTACGAGCTCAACATAAAGGATTTCTTTTGACCTCAATACATTGTAGGTAACAAGCTAGTGTATCCAGTATCACTATACCCTTCACATAAGTATTCACAGTTAACTCTGCTCACAGCTTTTAACTTTTAACAGACCGATACAAAGGAATACCAAGGAATTCAAACAACAGATCATTGAGTCCTTTCTAGTCTGCTTGCAATAGTGGACGATATCAGAAACTCACAGATTAGTGTGGTACAAGTTCGAAGGTATACAGGTAATTCAAAGAGAATAACCTGCAAATTATCATTGTGATTATGGAGGCGCAAATAATGAAAGTCGGGGACTTGAAGCGAAGTATTTATCAAGTCTGTTCTTAAACGTATCTACATCACTATATCAACTACTCTCATTGGAAAGTCTTTCTATATGTTAACAATTCTGTTGAAGAAAAAGTACTTGGCCTCATTCGAGGTACATCGTTCGGCCACGAGTTAGTACCCATTACTTCTAGTTAGATCAGGAGAATCAAGTCTTAGGTAACTTGATAGATGAGGATTATCAATTTTGAATACTTTATTAGATCACATCATAACCTTCCATTTTCTAAGCTAAATGAATTCAAAATGTTTGATCTGAACACAATATTCAAAATATAGACGAAACTGTGAAGTATAAAGAGAAAGGATGACTTCCCTGTACTTAATTTCAAAGGCTCTACATTTGAAACGAAGAATCTTGTTCACTTTTTTCACTGCTTCTGTGCACTGCTTACTTGGCTTTACTCCCAGACCTACTGGAAGGGGATTCTCCCCATTTCGATACCTGTATGTTAAAATCTCCTACCAAGATGGAATCTTGATCATTAATGATTTCCGCTAAGTGATTCTAAAATATTTAGCCCACTGCTGGTGTCTGTGAGCGGGCCTATAAAATAGTCCTCCTGTTATCCTTTTACGCAGTTTATCTTTAATTTGTACAAAAATGAAGGCTACATTCTCAACGGCTACAACAGTATCTTTTACGGAATTTAGATGGGCTTAACAAGAAGTAAGATACCACCAGGGTCAGAGCAATTACGATTTGAAAATTAGATTATAATTACAATTACAAATACTTTCCATTTTTTGAATTACATTTATAATTACAAATACATTTAGGAATAGCAATTACATTACCATTACAATTAGCACAAAACGCAATCAATTATGATTTCGATTGTAATTACAATTTCCCAAATTTGGGAAAAAAAAAATCATTTTCGCAAAAAAAAGAGAAAAAAAACTGATTTTGCATTGTAAAGTTATCCTTTATTTTCAAACATGTGTTGCACACTATTTTGAAAACAAAAATAAAGATTTCATTTTAACTGAAATTGCAGATGGTAAATAATTAGCTGGTAGTTTTTTAAACAATTCACTATCGCACTTTACCAATAATACTTAGCAGTGAAAAAAATTCTGGCAATGCTGAAAACAGGCTGTGATGGAGCAGATGTAGCAGTACAGCCAATCATCTGGTCCCTTGCAAGGTTCTTCAGTGGATGCAAAGTTTGGCACACTTCCTTCCTAATGATAGAGTTCCTTCTTCTGTATCATACTGTGTCAACATAACTCACTGACACTGCTTCCCTCTGATCAACGTTGATTTTGGAATTTCGTTGAACATTTTGGTATGAAGTAGAAAAGTCTGGGTCTTTTTGATTCAGGTCATATTGCTTCTAGCAAGTAGATCATCTTTGTTACTTTCTTTATCCATTGTTGATGTTGACCCCTCCTAAACTACCTCTAGTTCTTCAAGCATTTCCCTGACATATACCAGCACTTGGTCCTTCTGCTCTTGCAATGGACGCCCGTCCAGTTTGAACCTGGAATCCAAAAAAGCCGTTACCTGAACATCTCTCATTTCCATGTATGGATCCAATCTTTTCTTCACAGATTCCAATAGGACTTTAGCCAGTTGTTCACAGTATTGTAACTGGGTGTTATGATTATGAATTAGATTCTCCAGTGAGTTCTTAAGTCCCTGAATCAAAGCTTCCATGGCCTCGTGAAAAGGTTTCAAGGACAATCACAAGTTCCTTTAAGACAGAAATCTCCACTGGCATGATTTTCTCACTCCTTGCTCTCTCTGGTTCACAAGATCAGTTGCATTATTCACCTCTGTAGGGTTCTTGAGTTCGTGTAATGTTTTGTTTTTGTTATTATCGGACTGAGATTTTTGTTTGGGTCGATCAACAGGGAGGACTCAAACAGTTAATAATAAAACAGGACCGCTCGTGAATACTTACCGCTAGCGCCATTCATTTTTTGGCCCAGCACCGCTACAGCTACCGCCGCTAATGTAAACGTACTACTTGCTCGCCTTTGCATTACAAGGTTACCAGTATTACTTTGCATTACAAGGTTACCAGTACTACTTTGCATTACAAGGTTACCTGTACTACTTTTCTCCTCTTTCACATTTAAGATTAAATTACAGTTACTTGATCACTTATTTACAATTACAATTAATCACTTAGATTATATTTTCAGTTACAATGACAATTATATATTTGTGTAATCAATTACATTTCACTTGAATTACAGTTACAATCACTCCAACCCTGGACACCACCGCCTACTTTGTACTTTCCCCTATTTAACAGAGTGCACCTTGGAACTGAGTATTCAACGAGGAAATCTCTAATGTTGATATGGAACTAGGAGTCGAAAATGTCTATCACATCATATCTTCTTCTAACGTTTATATACTATGACTTCATGTCGTACATTCCGAGCGTTAACATGAGATATTTGTAGACGAAACTGAGACCTATTTAGAAAGGTACTTAAGGAGGGGGATGGGTCTGCTTCTCAAGGACTCTGTTCTTATAACCAAAACGCTCGTGTAGACTCACTAAGAAGCCCACCAAAACGCGTAGCCTCCACTTCATTCAGGTACAGTCATCCGTCCTTTATAAAGGTATCAGACTGCGTGTATATCTGCTACCATAAGGTTATCACCTCATTCCTGAAAACAGAGATCAGTCATACAAAAATGTTCCTAGCGTTGCCACCTCCATCTGTCTGACTACAGTAAGTAATAGGTGATAAACTGGCATATCCAGTCTCACCTGACCCTGCTCAGAGTGGCTACTATTAACTGTATAGCGACAGAACACCGCAGGAGTGGAACTGTCTATAGTATCAAGAACTCTTAAACCATAATTAGCATCATCAGCACTGGCAACATGAAGGCTAATCACATATCAAGTTCTACTTAGTATTTGTAAAACTAATGTCCGACTAGAACTAGTCTCGATCCGTGTCTCGGTGGCCTGCTTGTATTGTTGTAATGATATTCAGTTGATATGCGAATAATAATCCATCCGTCTCCGTCGAGAATAATTGTTAAGATACAACTACTTTTGGCACGGTGTGTATAGATTTACGTCCGAGGAGATAACGTGGGATAAATGATAGATAACGAAAGCAAAACATATCATCACAAATCATGCACATTAATTAGCGATACTTTGTGCTAATAAGAATGTCACAAACCAGGTAAACGAATACAAAAAGTAAAGTTTTGTCGGGAATTAGCATGAATGACGGTGGTCTGTCCGTGCACCGACCAGCTCAACGATACGTGTAAGTCTGCTAAATTCTTGTCTTAATTAAGATATGCAGACTTCCTACACTCTTATGCTAAGAACATATATTTGTTTTTACTGTTCGGTCTTTCACAGAGAAAGAATGAGTAATTTATGTAGAACTCACTGAAAACCATCTGAGGAAAAGGCAGCGCTGAAGAGAAACGCTGGTGTAAAGAGCCGACTCAAGGATAGGTTAGGTTAATGATAAAACCTGGATATGTGAATTGTTTGATTTTGTGAATAATGGAACAAATCCATTTTCTTGCTTAGTGACACAAAACGCAGTTAAAATTCAATTTCGTCACCCGTTTCAAAAAGGTTAAGTCCTCGGAAACTGTCGTATAAAGGGCTTCCCTGCATTCCGGAACACTTAAACTCTCGAATATTGGAGTGCAAAGGGCGTTTCCGGGTCCTTTAGAATAGTTAGATCCTTGGAGAGTGAATTATACAGGGATTCATGGGCCCCTAACGTGATTAAGCCTTCAGGAAATAGAGTACAAGAGGCTTATCTGGACCCTGAAATAGCTAAACCTTCGAATCATTGAGAATGAAATTTTCTTAAATGACTACAATGGTTAAAGTCTCAGGATGGACAAAATAAAGGTGTTTCTGAACCTTCCAGAATCCCAGGGTCACTAGTGTAGCGCCAGAAGTAATTCATTTTCATTTAGTGGACAAATTTACGCCTGTCACTGGGGCACTGAAGGCGCCAACATCGGGTACACTGACGTTGACCGCTGTGTACCTGGCACCAGGGATCAGGTTGCTCTGCTCACAGAATATTTGGTCCATAAGTGCGGTATCGACTCCCTCCAGCATAACCAATGGTTCCCTCTGGCATGGGTTGATTTGTTTCACGAGGAAATTATCTGAAGTCTATTCTGGTTAATCTGACTGGTTGACATAAGATCTACGCAGCTGATGAATCAGCCATTTGAGAATATGTAAATTTGGATTTATTTGGTCATCTGAATTAGCTTCTTGCTGGACCGCTGAGCAGCCTTCATCTATGTACAACTTATTTTGAAGTTGCAGGAAAAATGGTAATCGATTTCAGGATTCCAGTTTTCTTTCAAAGTTTTTTGTTTGAAACAGTAAAAGGAAAAATCCAGCAAGTATTAGTACATTCTCCGTAGAGTCAGCCAAGACAGAGCTTGCCTGACTTGTATATGATATGATTCTCTCTGTTCTATCATTTCTATGCTGTCTCTCCAGTAAGATGATATCTACATCAACAACTGCTTGATGAACAGATAGCAAGAGTCAACGAAGCTGTGGAGTGTCCATGGTCATGATTTCTTCGTGGATCTCATCTTCATGAGATGATAAGAACTGTTGTCGTAATGACGTTTATTGGATTATAAAGTAGTCATTACTATATTGCTGCTACATTTCTCACTTTTAGTTATACACATTTGATGAGATAATCATCAGTGAAATTATTGCAGCCTGCGATGATTAATCATGGCGTAACCGAACTGACGCTTTCGTAATTGGTCGAACTTTATTTACAGATTATCTTCCATAATTAGTATCCTGGGATTTCAACAGAGGACCTCTATAAATCAAGTGTAATTACTAAAATATACACAGTTAATTATCAAGATGTTCCATGTGTTGCCAGCTAGACTGTTCAGCGCACAACAATATCAGAGTCATCACAACAATTGGGTATGGCAGACACAGATCTGTTCTGATGGGGGACAAGTACCACCGAAGGATTATGATGATGATGATGATGATGAAGTTGGTGATGATGATGATGATGATGATGATGATGATGATGATGATGATAATGATGATGATGATGATGAAGTTGGTGATGATGGTGATGATGATGATGATGATAATGATGAAGATGATGATGATTCACTGATGATAGTCTTACATGACAAAATGATAGGATACAATAATGGAGCAGTTTCAACATTAAGGTATCAATGAAATATGAGCAATTCACTGTATGATGACTAAGCTATACAGTAAATCACTACTAACGTACTCAAGAAACAACTTAACACTGAAACTTTAGATGAAACATTTGCTTCAAGAGAAGCAGCCTTGCAAACGATCAGAAAGATTTCAAGTCTCTTCAAATTTTTCTTTAATCATGTTATACTGACCTATGGCCTTGCCCGTTACCTATCAGCCTGACCTTACTTTATAACTTTTTATAAAGTAGTTTATTTGCTTTTTATGACCAGCTTCAGAGGAGGAAGAGAAAAAAGAAACTGCATATTACTACAGCGCGCAAGCTTTCAGCAAAACTTCAGGGATCAAAGTGTACTTTGATCCGGTCGGTAATTCATTCTATATAGAATTTTGCAACTGTTTGCAGAGGGTGATAACACATCACCAGAGAGGGAGGGAGAAAGAGAATGTGCGTGAAGGTTCTACTTATTTCGTTCTCATCTACGACGTCAAGTTATGTATGTGATAAACTCCACACGGGAGCCACGTCAATCTGGTGGGAATATCTACGTGTCAGAGGGTCAGGCAGCCAGTTTGTCTGTTTGGGTAGCGTGCACTATACCTCGGCCTGGCCGCCCTCCTGGTTGTGCGGGATATATACAGTATGTAACATGTCTACATCTTCAGGTTATTTCCAAATACCGTGAGAAATAGGTCATAAACACGGAAAAATGTCTAATGTAAGATTTATAATCAAAACGGCTTTGGCCGAAGGTGCTGTGCGTCATCACTATCTGACACATCGGTCAGCTGACCAACTCCACACAATACGTGGTACAGTCTCGCACATTTTGGCTAACCGCAGTGTTGGGAAACACCGCGGTCACCCGAGCCACCTTGACCTTCGACCTCAACACTCAGTCAGTTGTCGTATGGGACATCTACAGGCTAACATATTCCGGTACCTCAGTGAAATTACTGTGAGAGAAAACTTGGCGTCTGTCAGTTTACTGTTATAGTATTACCAGCGACAGGAAAACCATTACGTGAAGTGAACCTGAGAGACTGAGGATTCACATGAGAGCTGGACGTCATCCCATGACTTAAGTACCCGTAAGTTAGTCTTGTAGTGTGACAGTGGGATTGAGTGAATCCCGCCATCCGTCCGTCCGTCCGTTCATCCGTTCCTCCATCTGTCCGTCCGTCCGTCCGTTCATCCGTTCCTCCATCTGTCCGTCCGTCCGTCCGTTCATCCGTTCCTCCATCTGTCCGTCCGTCCGTCCGTTCATCCGTTCCTCCATCTGTCCGTCCGTCCGTCCGTTCATCCGTTCCTCCATCTGTCCGTCCGTCCGTCCGTTCCTCCATCCGTCCGTCCGTCCGTTCCTCCATCCGTCCGTCCGTCCGTTCATCCGTTCCTCCATCTGTCCGTCCGTCCGTCCGTTCATCCGTTCCTCCATCTGTCCGTCCGTCCGTCCGTTCATCCGTTCCTCCATCTGTCCGTCCGTCCGTCCGTTCATCCGTTCCTCCATCTGTCCGTCCGTCCGTCCGTTCATCCGTTCCTCCATCTGTCCGTCCGTCCGTCCGTTCATCCGTTCCTCCATCTGTCCGTCCGTCCGTCCGTTCATCCGTTCCTCCATCTGTCCGTCCGTCCGTCCGTTCATCCGTTCCTCCATCTGTCCGTCCGTCCGTCCGTTCATCCGTTCCTCCATCTGTCCGTCCGTCCGTCCGTTCATCCGTTCCTCCATCTGTCCGTCCGTCCGTCCGTTCATCCGTTCCTCCATCTGTCCGTCCGTCCGTCCGTTCATCCGTTCCTCCATCTGTCCGTCCGTCCGTCCGTTCATCCGTTCCTCCATCTGTCCGTCCGTCCGTCCGTTCATCCGTTCCTCCATCTGTCCGTCCGTCCGTCCGTTCATCCGTTCCTCCATCTGTCCGTCCGTCCGTCCGTTCATCCGTTCCTCCATCTGTCCGTCCGTCCGTCCGTTCATCCGTTCCTCCATCTGTCCGTCCGTCCGTCCGTTCATCCGTTCCTCCATCTGTCCGTCCGTCCGTCCGTTCATCCGTTCCTCCATCTGTCCGTCCGTCCGTCCGTTCATCCGTTCCTCCATCTGTCCGTCCGTCCGTCCGTTCATCCGTTCCTCCATCTGTCCGTCCGTCCGTCCGTTCATCCGTTCCTCCATCTGTCCGTCCGTCCGTCCGTTCCTCCATCCGTCCGTCCGTCCGTTCATCCGTTCCTCCATCTGTCCGTCCGTCCGTCCGTTCATCCGTTCCTCCATCTGTCCGTCCGTCCGTCCGTTCATCCGTTCCTCCATCTGTCCGTCCGTCCGTCCGTTCCTCCATCCGTCCGTCCGTCCGTTCATCCGTTCCTCCATCTGTCCGTCCGTCCGTCCGTTCATCCGTTCCTCCATCTGTCCGTCCGTCCGTCCGTTCATCCGTTCCTCCATCTGTCCGTCCGTCCGTCCGTTCATCCGTTCCTCCATCTGTCCGTCCGTCCGTCCGTTCCTCCATCCGTCCGTCCGTCCGTTCATCCGTTCCTCCATCTGTCCGTCCGTCCGTCCGTTCATCCGTTCCTCCATCTGTCCGTCCGTCCGTCCGTTCATCCGTTCCTCCATCTGTCCGTCCGTCCGTCCGTTCATCCGTTCCTCCATCTGTCCGTCCGTCCGTCCGTTCATCCGTTCCTCCATCTGTCCGTCCGTCCGTCCGTTCATCCGTTCCTCCATCTGTCCGTCCGTCCGTCCGTTCATCCGTTCCTCCATCTGTCCGTCCGTCCGTCCGTTCCTCCATCCGTCCGTCCGTCCGTTCCTCCATCCGTCCGTCCGTCCGTTCCTCCATCCGTCCGTCCGTCCGTTCATCCGTTCCTCCATCTGTCCGTCCGTCCGTCCGTTCATCCGTTCCTCCATCTGTCCGTCCGTCCGTCCGTTCATCCGTTCCTCCATCTGTCCGTCCGTCCGTCCGTTCATCCGTTCCTCCATCTGTCCGTCCGTCCGTCCGTTCATCCGTTCCTCCATCTGTCCGTCCGTCCGTCCGTTCATCCGTTCCTCCATCTGTCCGTCCGTCCGTCCGTTCATCCGTTCCTCCATCTGTCCGTCCGTCCGTCCGTTCATCCGTTCCTCCATCTGTCCGTCCGTCCGTCCGTTCATCCGTTCCTCCATCTGTCCGTCCGTCCGTCCGTTCATCCGTTCCTCCATCTGTCCGTCCGTCCGTCCGTTCATCCGTTCCTCCATCTGTCCGTCCGTCCGTCCGTTCATCCGTTCCTCCATCTGTCCGTCCGTCCGTCCGTTCATCCGTTCCTCCATCTGTCCGTCCGTCCGTCCGTTCATCCGTTCCTCCATCTGTCCGTCCGTCCGTCCGTTCATCCGTTCCTCCATCTGTCCGTCCGTCCGTCCGTTCATCCGTTCCTCCATCTGTCCGTCCGTCCGTCCGTTCCTCCATCCGTCCGTCCGTCCGTTCATCCGTTCCTCCATCTGTCCGTCCGTCCGTCCGTTCCTCCATCCGTCCGTCCGTCCGTTCCTCCATCCGTCCGTCCGTCCGTTCATCCGTTCCTCCATCTGTCCGTCCGTCCGTCCGTTCATCCGTTCCTCCATCTGTCCGTCCGTCCGTCCGTTCATCCGTTCCTCCATCTGTCCGTCCGTCCGTCCGTTCATCCGTTCCTCCATCTGTCCGTCCGTCCGTCCGTTCATCCGTTCCTCCATCTGTCCGTCCGTCCGTCCGTTCATCCGTTCCTCCATCTGTCCGTCCGTCCGTCCGTTCATCCGTTCCTCCATCTGTCCGTCCGTCCGTCCGTTCATCCGTTCCTCCATCTGTCCGTCCGTCCGTCCGTTCATCCGTTCCTCCATCTGTCCGTCCGTCCGTCCGTTCCTCCATCCGTCCGTCCGTCCGTTCCTCCATCCGTCCGTCCGTCCGTTCATCCGTTCCTCCATCTGTCCGTCCGTCCGTCCGTTCATCCGTTCCTCCATCTGTCCGTCCGTCCGTCCGTTCATCCGTTCCTCCATCTGTCCGTCCGTCCGTCCGTTCATCCGTTCCTCCATCTGTCCGTCCGTCCGTCCGTTCATCCGTTCCTCCATCTGTCCGTCCGTCCGTCCGTTCATCCGTTCCTCCATCTGTCCGTCCGTCCGTCCGTTCATCCGTTCCTCCATCTGTCCGTCCGTCCGTCCGTTCATCCGTTCCTCCATCTGTCCGTCCGTCCGTCCGTTCATCCGTTCCTCCATCTGTCCGTCCGTCCGTCCGTTCATCCGTTCCTCCATCTGTCCGTCCGTCCGTCCGTTCATCCGTTCCTCCATCTGTCCGTCCGTCCGTCCGTTCATCCGTTCCTCCATCTGTCCGTCCGTCCGTCCGTTCATCCGTTCCTCCATCTGTCCGTCCGTCCGTCCGTTCATCCGTTCCTCCATCTGTCCGTCCGTCCGTCCGTTCATCCGTTCCTCCATCTGTCCGTCCGTCCGTCCGTTCATCCGTTCCTCCATCTGTCCGTCCGTCCGTCCGTTCATCCGTTCCTCCATCTGTCCGTCCGTCCGTCCGTTCATCCGTTCCTCCATCTGTCCGTCCGTCCGTCCGTTCATCCGTTCCTCCATCTGTCCGTCCGTCCGTCCGTTCATCCGTTCCTCCATCTGTCCGTCCGTCCGTCCGTTCCTCCATCCGTCCGTCCGTCCGTTCATCCGTTCCTCCATCTGTCCGTCCGTCCGTCCGTTCATCCGTTCCTCCATCTGTCCGTCCGTCCGTCCGTTCATCCGTTCCTCCATCTGTCCGTCCGTCCGTCCGTTCATCCGTTCCTCCATCTGTCCGTCCGTCCGTCCGTTCATCCGTTCCTCCATCTGTCCGTCCGTCCGTCCGTTCATCCGTTCCTCCATCTGTCCGTCCGTCCGTCCGTTCCTCCATCCGTCCGTCCGTCCGTTCATCCGTTCCTCCATCTGTCCGTCCGTCCGTCCGTTCATCCGTTCCTCCATCTGTCCGTCCGTCCGTCCGTTCATCCGTTCCTCCATCTGTCCGTCCGTCCGTCCGTTCATCCGTTCCTCCATCTGTCCGTCCGTCCGTCCGTTCATCCGTTCCTCCATCTGTCCGTCCGTCCGTCCGTTCATCCGTTCCTCCATCTGTCCGTCCGTCCGTCCGTTCCTCCATCCGTCCGTCCGTCCGTTCATCCGTTCCTCCATCTGTCCGTCCGTCCGTCCGTTCATCCGTTCCTCCATCTGTCCGTCCGTCCGTCCGTTCATCCGTTCCTCCATCTGTCCGTCCGTCCGTCCGTTCATCCGTTCCTCCATCTGTCCGTCCGTCCGTCCGTTCATCCGTTCCTCCATCTGTCCGTCCGTCCGTCCGTTCATCCGTTCCTCCATCTGTCCGTCCGTCCGTCCGTTCATCCGTTCCTCCATCTGTCCGTCCGTCCGTCCGTTCATCCGTTCCTCCATCTGTCCGTCCGTCCGTCCGTTCATCCGTTCCTCCATCTGTCCGTCCGTCCGTCCGTTCATCCGTTCCTCCATCTGTCCGTCCGTCCGTCCGTTCATCCGTTCCTCCATCTGTCCGTCCGTCCGTCCGTTCATCCGTTCCTCCATCTGTCCGTCCGTCCGTCCGTTCATCCGTTCCTCCATCTGTCCGTCCGTCCGTCCGTTCCTCCATCCGTCCGTCCGTCCGTTCATCCGTTCCTCCATCTGTCCGTCCGTCCGTCCGTTCATCCGTTCCTCCATCTGTCCGTCCGTCCGTCCGTTCATCCGTTCCTCCATCTGTCCGTCCGTCCGTCCGTTCATCCGTTCCTCCATCTGTCCGTCCGTCCGTCCGTTCCTCCATCCGTCCGTCCGTCCGTTCATCCGTTCCTCCATCTGTCCGTCCGTCCGTCCGTTCATCCGTTCCTCCATCTGTCCGTCCGTCCGTCCGTTCATCCGTTCCTCCATCTGTCCGTCCGTCCGTCCGTTCCTCCATCCGTCCGTCCGTCCGTTCATCCGTTCCTCCATCTGTCCGTCCGTCCGTCCGTTCATCCGTTCCTCCATCTGTCCGTCCGTCCGTCCGTTCATCCGTTCCTCCATCTGTCCGTCCGTCCGTCCGTTCATCCGTTCCTCCATCTGTCCGTCCGTCCGTCCGTTCATCCGTTCCTCCATCTGTCCGTCCGTCCGTCCGTTCATCCGTTCCTCCATCTGTCCGTCCGTCCGTCCGTTCCTCCATCCGTCCGTCCGTCCGTTCCTCCATCCGTCCGTCCGTCCGTTCCTCCATCCGTCCGTCCGTCCGTTCATCCGTTCCTCCATCTGTCCGTCCGTCCGTCCGTTCATCCGTTCCTCCATCTGTCCGTCCGTCCGTCCGTTCCTCCATCCGTCCGTCCGTCCGTTCATCCGTTCCTCCATCTGTCCGTCCGTCCGTCCGTTCCTCCATCCGTCCGTCCGTCCGTTCATCCGTTCCTCCATCTGTCCGTCCGTCCGTCCGTTCATCCGTTCCTCCATCTGTCCGTCCGTCCGTCCGTTCATCCGTTCCTCCATCTGTCCGTCCGTCCGTCCGTTCCTCCATCCGTCCGTCCGTCCGTTCATCCGTTCCTCCATCTGTCCGTCCGTCCGTCCGTTCATCCGTTCCTCCATCTGTCCGTCCGTCCGTCCGTTCATCCGTTCCTCCATCTGTCCGTCCGTCCGTCCGTTCATCCGTTCCTCCATCTGTCCGTCCGTCCGTCCGTTCATCCGTTCCTCCATCTGTCCGTCCGTCCGTCCGTTCATCCGTTCCTCCATCTGTCCGTCCGTCCGTCCGTTCATCCGTTCCTCCATCTGTCCGTCCGTCCGTCCGTTCATCCGTTCCTCCATCTGTCCGTCCGTCCGTCCGTTCATCCGTTCCTCCATCTGTCCGTCCGTCCGTCCGTTCATCCGTTCCTCCATCTGTCCGTCCGTCCGTCCGTTCATCCGTTCCTCCATCTGTCCGTCCGTCCGTCCGTTCCTCCATCCGTCCGTCCGTCCGTTCCTCCATCCGTCCGTCCGTCCGTTCATCCGTTCCTCCATCTGTCCGTCCGTCCGTCCGTTCATCCGTTCCTCCATCTGTCCGTCCGTCCGTCCGTTCATCCGTTCCTCCATCTGTCCGTCCGTCCGTCCGTTCATCCGTTCCTCCATCTGTCCGTCCGTCCGTCCGTTCCTCCATCCGTCCGTCCGTCCGTTCATCCGTTCCTCCATCTGTCCGTCCGTCCGTCCGTTCATCCGTTCCTCCATCTGTCCGTCCGTCCGTCCGTTCCTCCATCCGTCCGTCCGTCCGTTCATCCGTTCCTCCATCTGTCCGTCCGTCCGTCCGTTCATCCGTTCCTCCATCTGTCCGTCCGTCCGTCCGTTCATCCGTTCCTCCATCTGTCCGTCCGTCCGTCCGTTCATCCGTTCCTCCATCTGTCCGTCCGTCCGTCCGTTCATCCGTTCCTCCATCTGTCCGTCCGTCCGTCCGTTCATCCGTTCCTCCATCTGTCCGTCCGTCCGTCCGTTCATCCGTTCCTCCATCTGTCCGTCCGTCCGTCCGTTCATCCGTTCCTCCATCTGTCCGTCCGTCCGTCCGTTCATCCGTTCCTCCATCTGTCCGTCCGTCCGTCCGTTCATCCGTTCCTCCATCTGTCCGTCCGTCCGTCCGTTCATCCGTTCCTCCATCTGTCCGTCCGTCCGTCCGTTCCTCCATCCGTCCGTCCGTCCGTTCATCCGTTCCTCCATCTGTCCGTCCGTCCGTCCGTTCATCCGTTCCTCCATCTGTCCGTCCGTCCGTCCGTTCATCCGTTCCTCCATCTGTCCGTCCGTCCGTCCGTTCATCCGTTCCTCCATCTGTCCGTCCGTCCGTCCGTTCATCCGTTCCTCCATCTGTCCGTCCGTCCGTCCGTTCATCCGTTCCTCCATCTGTCCGTCCGTCCGTCCGTTCCTCCATCCGTCCGTCCGTCCGTTCCTCCATCCGTCCGTCCGTCCGTTCATCCGTTCCTCCATCTGTCCGTCCGTCCGTCCGTTCCTCCATCCGTCCGTCCGTCCGTTCATCCGTTCCTCCATCTGTCCGTCCGTCCGTCCGTTCATCCGTTCCTCCATCTGTCCGTCCGTCCGTCCGTTCATCCGTTCCTCCATCTGTCCGTCCGTCCGTCCGTTCATCCGTTCCTCCATCTGTCCGTCCGTCCGTCCGTTCATCCGTTCCTCCATCTGTCCGTCCGTCCGTCCGTTCATCCGTTCCTCCATCTGTCCGTCCGTCCGTCCGTTCATCCGTTCCTCCATCTGTCCGTCCGTCCGTCCGTTCATCCGTTCCTCCATCTGTCCGTCCGTCCGTCCGTTCCTCCATCCGTCCGTCCGTCCGTTCATCCGTTCCTCCATCTGTCCGTCCGTCCGTCCGTTCATCCGTTCCTCCATCTGTCCGTCCGTCCGTCCGTTCATCCGTTCCTCCATCTGTCCGTCCGTCCGTCCGTTCATCCGTTCCTCCATCTGTCCGTCCGTCCGTCCGTTCATCCGTTCCTCCATCTGTCCGTCCGTCCGTCCGTTCCTCCATCCGTCCGTCCGTCCGTTCATCCGTTCCTCCATCTGTCCGTCCGTCCGTCCGTTCATCCGTTCCTCCATCTGTCCGTCCGTCCGTCCGTTCATCCGTTCCTCCATCTGTCCGTCCGTCCGTCCGTTCATCCGTTCCTCCATCTGTCCGTCCGTCCGTCCGTTCATCCGTTCCTCCATCTGTCCGTCCGTCCGTCCGTTCCTCCATCCGTCCGTCCGTCCGTTCCTCCATCCGTCCGTCCGTCCGTTCCTCCATCCGTCCGTCCGTCCGTTCCTCCATCCGTCCGTCCGTCCGTTCCTCCATCCGTCCGTCCGTCCGTTCATCCGTTCCTCCATCTGTCCGTCCGTCCGTCCGTTCATCCGTTCCTCCATCTGTCCGTCCGTCCGTCCGTTCATCCGTTCCTCCATCTGTCCGTCCGTCCGTCCGTTCCTCCATCCGTCCGTCCGTCCGTTCATCCGTTCCTCCATCTGTCCGTCCGTCCGTCCGTTCCTCCATCCGTCCGTCCGTCCGTTCCTCCATCCGTCCGTCCGTCCGTTCATCCGTTCCTCCATCTGTCCGTCCGTCCGTCCGTTCCTCCATCCGTCCGTCCGTCCGTTCATCCGTTCCTCCATCTGTCCGTCCGTCCGTCCGTTCATCCGTTCCTCCATCTGTCCGTCCGTCCGTCCGTTCATCCGTTCCTCCATCTGTCCGTCCGTCCGTCCGTTCATCCGTTCCTCCATCTGTCCGTCCGTCCGTCCGTTCATCCGTTCCTCCATCTGTCCGTCCGTCCGTCCGTTCATCCGTTCCTCCATCTGTCCGTCCGTCCGTCCGTTCATCCGTTCCTCCATCTGTCCGTCCGTCCGTCCGTTCATCCGTTCCTCCATCTGTCCGTCCGTCCGTCCGTTCATCCGTTCCTCCATCTGTCCGTCCGTCCGTCCGTTCATCCGTTCCTCCATCTGTCCGTCCGTCCGTCCGTTCCTCCATCCGTCCGTCCGTCCGTTCCTCCATCCGTCCGTCCGTCCGTTCATCCGTTCCTCCATCTGTCCGTCCGTCCGTCCGTTCATCCGTTCCTCCATCTGTCCGTCCGTCCGTCCGTTCCTCCATCCGTCCGTCCGTCCGTTCCTCCATCCGTCCGTCCGTCCGTTCATCCGTTCCTCCATCTGTCCGTCCGTCCGTCCGTTCATCCGTTCCTCCATCTGTCCGTCCGTCCGTCCGTTCATCCGTTCCTCCATCTGTCCGTCCGTCCGTCCGTTCATCCGTTCCTCCATCTGTCCGTCCGTCCGTCCGTTCATCCGTTCCTCCATCTGTCCGTCCGTCCGTCCGTTCATCCGTTCCTCCATCTGTCCGTCCGTCCGTCCGTTCATCCGTTCCTCCATCTGTCCGTCCGTCCGTCCGTTCATCCGTTCCTCCATCTGTCCGTCCGTCCGTCCGTTCATCCGTTCCTCCATCTGTCCGTCCGTCCGTCCGTTCATCCGTTCCTCCATCTGTCCGTCCGTCCGTCCGTTCATCCGTTCCTCCATCTGTCCGTCCGTCCGTCCGTTCATCCGTTCCTCCATCTGTCCGTCCGTCCGTCCGTTCATCCGTTCCTCCATCTGTCCGTCCGTCCGTCCGTTCATCCGTTCCTCCATCTGTCCGTCCGTCCGTCCGTTCATCCGTTCCTCCATCTGTCCGTCCGTCCGTCCGTTCATCCGTTCCTCCATCTGTCCGTCCGTCCGTCCGTTCATCCGTTCCTCCATCTGTCCGTCCGTCCGTCCGTTCATCCGTTCCTCCATCTGTCCGTCCGTCCGTCCGTTCATCCGTTCCTCCATCTGTCCGTCCGTCCGTCCGTTCATCCGTTCCTCCATCTGTCCGTCCGTCCGTCCGTTCATCCGTTCCTCCATCTGTCCGTCCGTCCGTCCGTTCATCCGTTCCTCCATCTGTCCGTCCGTCCGTCCGTTCATCCGTTCCTCCATCTGTCCGTCCGTCCGTCCGTTCATCCGTTCCTCCATCTGTCCGTCCGTCCGTCCGTTCCTCCATCCGTCCGTCCGTCCGTTCCTCCATCCGTCCGTCCGTCCGTTCATCCGTTCCTCCATCTGTCCGTCCGTCCGTCCGTTCATCCGTTCCTCCATCTGTCCGTCCGTCCGTCCGTTCATCCGTTCCTCCATCTGTCCGTCCGTCCGTCCGTTCCTCCATCCGTCCGTCCGTCCGTTCATCCGTTCCTCCATCTGTCCGTCCGTCCGTCCGTTCCTCCATCCGTCCGTCCGTCCGTTCATCCGTTCCTCCATCTGTCCGTCCGTCCGTCCGTTCATCCGTTCCTCCATCTGTCCGTCCGTCCGTCCGTTCATCCGTTCCTCCATCTGTCCGTCCGTCCGTCCGTTCATCCGTTCCTCCATCTGTCCGTCCGTCCGTCCGTTCATCCGTTCCTCCATCTGTCCGTCCGTCCGTCCGTTCCTCCATCCGTCCGTCCGTCCATCATATCTAAACCTCCAACCTTAATCCTTGGTGACAAAAGCTCTGAATCTCATCCTCATGCCACATGATACACTTACCTCTCATCATAAAGTCATAAAGTAGCATAAGAACCATAACTCAGTTTTGGGTTTTGCCTGAGTTATTCTACTTTGATAAAGGTTTAACGTAACCTAACCTAACTTAACCTGCCTCAGAGCTTGAAGAAAACTCAAAGTTTGTCCATAAAACTTTGTAGCTGTTTACTGGCGTCTAAACAATTTGATGGCATAAGACCAATAATCTTAGTTTGATTTTTATGCCATTTGTAAAGAATGTTTAACTTTGAGCTTAACTTTGCTCATAACTTGAAGAAAAATCCACCTTGGACTTTAGAACTATGTGAGGTACTTTTCTAGTTTACCAAACACTATATCTCCTCATTTTTCTTTCATTCCTAATTACTTTGTTACAATGTGCAGGTGACGCAAGCGTTTCATGGAAAACTTTTCTAGTTTCTACGTAAATGATAAATGAATTACCTAGGTAAGAAACAGCATAGTTATAGGGAAATGAGGTCATCTATAACTACCTCTTAGAGTTTTACGAGAGATTGAGTTCAGTCCTGGACCAGAAGGAAGACTGAGTCAACTGTCTATCTCTGAACTGTCAGAAGGCATTTGACACTGTACCACATACGACAGTGATTATGAAGCTGAATCACCAAGCAGGAGTAAGGAGGTTACTCCATCTTGGGACAGACGATTATCTTAGTAGAAGGGAATAAAGGACGCGTGTCAAAGGAGTCTTCTCCAAATGAGTTGAGGTGACCAGTGGAGTGCCACAGGTGTCGGTTCTGGGACCATTACTCTTCTTGATCTACATCAGTGACTTGCCTAAAGGTACAGATACTTACCTGGATGTGTTTGCAGATGATGCAAAAGTCATAAGAGAGGTGAAATGAAAAGCGAAGAGGATTGCATTTGTTGGCAAGGGGGACGTAAAGAGACTCCAAAGTTGATCTGAATCGTGCTTATGAAACTCAACCCGTGCAACTGTAAAGTAATGAGGATAGGACAAAGTGAAAGACTGCATCAATATAATTATAACAGATTCTGTGTGTGAGTGGGACTTGGCAGTAGATGTCGTCCCTAACCCGTCGCCAGAGTTCCATATTAGGAAAATAGTAAAGGAGACAAAATGTTTGCTGGCAAATGTCAGAGTAACTTCCAGTTATATGGATAAAGAACTATTTAACAATCTATTCATAACCCACATACTTTTATAATATAGGATCAGTGGATGACTTGAACAGATTAACTGAGGACGTGGGTAATGCAGACAGCATACATAATTTCAAGAAACTGTATGATAGTTAAGAATGTTCAGGAGACGGGGTCCCAAGAGGGAAAAGTCTTTCCCCGTATGGTACAAATAAGTAATAACAAATCGCCAATTAAACAAACGCGGCGTCAACATTCCATGTAGTCGCTGCGATTACTGTGAATCTTGCATCTTTTTAGGAGTCGTGAGAAGATTACCGTGACTTTACCAGTACCGATATTACAGGAAAGCCAACACTTGTGGGGAGTCAGATATTTTGTTAAAACGGAAAGCAAAAGAAATTCACTGAAGTGCACACAAGCAAAGAGACTGGTTGGCTGGGTGATTTAAGTAAAGTTATGTTGTCTTGAAAGAAAAGTTGCTAAACCTGGGTAACGCGGGCGAGCTCAGGTGGAGAGAGAAGAAATGCGACGACAAAAATGAAGAGAAACGAAAAATCAGCGCATCTTTACCTGTGTCACACGCTTGAGGCACCAGTAGGAGCAACGCCCAAGGCAGCGACCTCTGGGCGATCTAGAAGTTTGTGAACAGTATACAAACAAGTCCAGAAAATAAAAGGAAAAAAATTTATTTTAACTCTAGTGTTGTCATCACAAACAAAACAAGTGTTGCAAGTACTGAAGTAAAGTGTATAAAGATAGAAAAGAGAAAGAAAGAAAAGGTAAGAGGTATACCCGGTCATGTCAAAGGTCAACAGAGACACAGGTGTGTTTACATGAGTCAGATCCAAAGGCAGATGAAAGCAGTTCACTGGTTTTCATCTGAATTCTGGAAAGGGACAACTGCAGTACCTTACTATGGAAGATAACCCTTGGGTGTAGATAATCTAAGGGATATAATACGAAGACAGGAATAAACATTTGAAAAGTTTCGTTCGGAGGTAATTACACTAAAAAGGAAAAGATACAACTGAATGACCATGGTAAAACATCATAGCACTTGAAAGTAAGTTTCGATGATCAAACGGATTCTAATATCACAGACGGGAGATTCAAAGTAGAGAAGCTAGAGTGGAATGAAACAAATACTCAAAAATGTGGCAGCTGAGTGACGCTGCTCAGAACAAGGTAAATGGATTTGCAAGAGTCATATAAGGACATAACATTGGAGCTTAATTCAAGGTTACCAGACTCATGAGTGAATCTAAGGAAAAGATTACAAACTTGCTTAAAGAAGGACGGTGTGACGAAGCGGAATCACAGCTCCAGGGATTAGGACATGGTAGCAAAGAAAAAATGTGTGATTGATATGAGAGGTTCTCAGGTATTAGTTGATATATTTTGAGAAGTGAACACAAACCTTATTATGTAAACTATATTGGAAAAAGTGAAGACTGAGACGGATAGATCTAAATAAGTCATGATATTGATTAGTCTTTAGACTAGTTTATATCTATATTTTGAATGTTGTAGGACATATCTAACATACATATATCTAAATCAGGATAAACCCTTGATACCGAATAGTTTTTGAAACTTGGGGAGTTCACTTAAACCAGTAGAGCTTAAGCGAATGAAGGATAAGAAAAGAATGTAAAGAATATCAGTGTGTTAAGGATGTTAGTGGAAGATAGGACAGGTTAAACTAAAAAGGAGACAAATATAATCTCATAAGAAAATAAAAATGAATATAAAAGGCATGGAGATGGAAGAGTATGATTGGAAAACATCCTCCCTATAAACAAAAATAAGTAATGACAATAAGTAATTGTACACACGCAAGGATAAGAAGAGGTCCTACTGGTCATCTCCCATATGGACAAACAAGTAACAACACTAATCATTTCAATGAACTATTTTCTTTTCTTGTAAATATCCCCTTGATCAGAGAACATGACTACATCTCATGGCTGTTTTTGTGAGATGCCAGGCACGTACTTACTCCCATGTGCCTGTCTAGATCCGATATATCAAGATAATTGCTTAATCGAAGGCGAAACCCTCTAATGGTAGCGCCAGGAACCTCTATGGAAGTAATTTACCTGCGAGAGGTAATTCTCAAGGGCAGTTACTCACAAGCTGTGTCCCTGTTGCTTTATTGTCCTGAGCTATGATGAAAAAAAATAATTGAATAGCAAACAAGTAAACACTGTTGGTTGTGGGTTTTCGACAGCCGGAACATAACGTTGATCATCACTTATAAGACAAGGGAATCATCCGCGCCATAACAATCTTGATGCAGCAGCTTAAATGTGAGTGAATCATGTGGTTGAAATAAAGAGATTTCACAAGACAACACAAGTAAATCATACTTGATGGTCCTCAGATGACCCCCTTCACTTATCCACCCCAAAAATAAAATCGACTCCAAGATGAAAAGGTGTTACAAGTCTCTTATAAGATTTAACGTTCCTCTGTTATTTCGTATGTTAATATTACCTTATAAAGTTTAGTTAATATTGCTTCACGACGTTTATAACGTTTAAATACTCTCAGTTTAAATCTCCTCCCATGTAATGTTTACCAGAGCCGCCACACTCACTGTAATCTTATGGAACTCATTACCTTTCATTCATTTTTGTTTTTTCTTTGCTCACACCGTATATCATAAGGCTCCTGTGTTGTAGAAAGACTTTCTAAGTATATATGAGGATCGACCTCAAGGTATAGTATAACGAAACCTGATGGGAGCCAACATTAAGCGTTATGTCATCAAGGTAACATCACCAACAGTGAGTTCTTAAACCTCTGTCATCTGTGATTCATTATTTCATTATGGGTTTCACGGTCAACTGAACTTCATCTTTCTATGCCAGTAGAATATTCCGTGAAGTGACAGAGTATGATTATAACTAATGATAAAACTGACTTGCAGGGAAGAAGATGACACTGTGCATGTTAAGGATAACACATGTGCCTTTATGTCATTTTTGTCATTCATTGTGAAGATTCCACATTTGGTTGCATAGAGGCGGTGCTTGTCTTGTAGGGCCTTCTATACCACATAGACCACAGACAGGCATTTGATCCTAGTGTTTCAATCCTTAGCGGAAGAAAGGCCTATGGTCCCCCTATGGTCTCCTTCACGACAACAGTGAAGTCTGTGGTCTCTTGTGTTCTTACCTACATCAACATTCATGAGCGCCTCAAATAGCGTCCGTTGGTGCAAACAAGATTGTAACAAATTCACCAATAATTAGAAACTTATTCCGTAAATTATACCAGTTAATTAGTATTATCATGATATTGAATAAACAACAAAACTGAATGTCAGTTTCACACCTCCCAAATGAACAACATAGATTCATTTCTGTATCATTATTTCATCAAACAAACAAGAAGAAGCAGCTGACCCACAAGGCCAACACTTCCAAACTAGCAACAGCGGAACGACCGTCGACTCTCATACATATGTTTAAGAATATCATTGTACACGAGAACACTGCCACGCAGGGCTAGCGCTGAGGCTTCCAGCCCAGGTCTTAGTCCTTGCTGTCTCGTAGATGTCTTTTTACACTTACTGCGGTAAAGGAATTACTCCATAGGAAGAAGCAAGCGTTTAAATGGTATTAAGAAAAAGGTTTTCTATTTAACTCGATCAGCGATTAGTCGATACCCAAACAGCTGCAGCAAAATCATTGTACGATCAGATGAAATCTCGAGTTGGTTTTCTCTGATCATTTCCTGAAGAACCTCATCTTCATAACTCCATTCCTCCCTCCCTCACACTTCCGCAGAGTTTCCTCAAAGTTCCCACGACATCCCCCACCTATTCACCATTCCTTGCTTCTCCTTTTAACTAAGGCTACCTAAAATTCTTCCCTTTTCTTCCCTTTCTTTCCAATTTAAAGACAGTATTCCGAGATAAGTAATGAATTACCTTCCTTTAATCATCCTTACCTGCATCTCTGGTGTCTCGCATTATCTTACCCACACTTCTGCACCAACACTTCATCTTCCAAGATCAATCTGCTTGTTTGTCGATCTATCTATCTATCTATCTGTCTGACTTTCTATCTATCTATCTGTCTATCTATCTTTCCATTTCTCTTTCGGTTTGTTTGTTTGTATCTATCTATATAGCCATCTATCTACCTCGCTCTCATCTCCCGCTTTCATTTATTCTACTTCTCCCACCACAACTAACCCTCACCCATATTTTCAAAACCTGAAAGTGACACAAGAGAAGCTGGAGTTTCTTGCAGGGTTGTCTGGCCTGTGGCGGCGGCTCTGGACGTTGATTATAGCAAATCGGATTATGAGACTCCAGCCTTCTTCACTCACTAAGCGGGTTACGGATAGTTTTAGCACAGCAAGTGATTCTCTCAGCAACTTTAGGAAGCAAATACTTAAGCCCAATGATTTTGACATAAGCTGTGTCCTAGTCATGACATTGTGTTTCTTGACAGACAACTACACATTAATGTGGGACAACAACATAGGGCGGAGAGAGAGAGAGAGAGAGAGAGAGAGAGAGAGAGAGAGAGAGAGAGAGAGAGAGAGAGAGAGAGAGAGAGAGATTGGGTGAAAAGAGGTATTATGTGAGGAGATGAAACTTATTCATAATGCTGAGGGCAGAATGATGATGAATGTGAGGTCCTAAGTTAATAACTGTAAGACAGTGTGGCTGTGCATAGAAGACGGTCTATTGATGACCAAAATATGAGACTGAATGAAAATCTAAAGGAGAATAACAGATATTTCAGAATTATATTACAAAATATGTAAGATTGGGTTAAGTGAAATGTAGACTTTACTAGACAGGATTGTAGTCTTTGTGCGAGAATGTAAACTTTGTGAAAGATGGAGATATGGTCATCTGCAATACACGATGAACAAGGACGCATGAAACGTTGGCGCTGATTCAGTGGAATCAAAGATTAAAGAGAGTGAGGAAGGGGAGCATAGGAAAAGATAAGCATTAGAAAACACAAAAGCAGTAAAAATACAACGGAAGGTTAAGATGATACAAAGCAATGTAAACAACAGGAGACCGATGGGCAATAGGGGCACTTTGTGACAGCGTAGAGATCAGAAACATAGATATTGGTGTGGGAAGATGGAAAGGTATAAAGTGTATATTGCTGAAAGAAGCGAAAGAGGCCTGAAAGCTTTTATTAGTTACTAGAGTCTTCGGTTGGCCATGAACCTTGCTTCCGATCATTTAGAACGCTTTAGTGGCCGGACATAGACCACACAGACATTTCCTCCATTACCTGACCCCCACCTCCTCCTGCACAGCCCACTCCTCCTCATTCCTCATCTCCAAGCACGGCCCTACCCTCCCCCGACCCCCACATCAGAACGGCCCTCCCCTCCCTGACTCCTATCACAGTAGCGGTTCCTGTATGTGTGAGCTCAGCCTAATGGTCTATTTCAGCTTACAGCTTAGAAGTTTAATCTAAGCCGTATCTTATTTTCAAGCTTAGATTTTTATCTGCGTTTTTGATTCTCACAATATAGTCCATTCATTATCAGTGATAGATACACGAAAAGTAATGGCGGTCCCAAATACTGATCCCTGTGGTACTCCACTTATTCCGTCGAACTATTCTGAAGCTCGACCGTTAATCGTAACTGTTTACGGCCAGTTAACTAATTTCCAACCACCGTCGGCAATCCCGTGTGAATCAAAGTATATTAGTCACTTTTGATGTGGGTCTGATTCAAATGTTTTCTAAAGAACTAAATAGCTGATATCAAATATTTCACTTTCAAAATATTTGTTGATCATACCTTTTTAAAAAAGATAGGCAGATTTGTTAGCTGTAGAATGTTACGCCGAGAACCAAGCTGTTAGTCGTTTGTCAAGTGGAGATCTCTGTGATTTTCAATCATGCCTTAAATGATGTTTTTTATAAGTTTATCAACTATGGATGTCAAACTAATTGGGGGATTCGATGCAAACTAATGTGGCAAGTAAATATTGAAAACAGCAATAAAGACCTTGATTATCCTTTTATTGTTCTCATATAAATCTTAACAAGGTTAGTGGTTACATTTAGTTTTATTCCATCTAAAGTTGATAGTATATCGTGAAAAAGTTTGTGAAAATGCTGCAAAATATTCTTCACTTTCAGCAGTGGATTAGCTATGGAACATATGTTGTGTCTCCAGTGGAAAAAAAAGAGAATCATAAGAAACCAGTTAAGGTTTTTGTCATGGCATGTCTTGATCAAGGTCACTACTTTCCGAAATCAACGTTTGTCTCTAATATATTGCTATGGTACATCAATATCCTGGCCGTCTATCTGACTGTCTATCTATTCATTTATCTATCTATCTGAACAAAACTGACATTTCTCAAAGCCATTTTAGATTCTATTTAACCTTGGTGCAAATGTTGGTTCTGACTAAACACTTCTCAATTGCAATCTTATAAGAAAACAATATTAGTGAGCGGGGGAAGGGGGGGGAGCCGCTCAGACGTGGAGGGGGCGGACAGGGCCACGCAAGGGCTGGCAGTCTTGGCTGAGGAAGTTCTTGGCAGGGGTTGAGGTCTCGGGAGAGGGGAGAGCAGAACTAGGGTTGGGAATTGGGGAGGTGGAAACGTGTGGGTGGGTAGGCTGCCCCTTGGAGGGGGACGGTGCAAGGGCCGAGGGTTAGGGGAAGAGATGGCCGTGCTAATGGGAAGGGGATTGGGGGGAGGAGGCGGCTGTCGTACAACGGAAGAAGTGTTGCTCTCAATCAATCAATTCGACGTAGAATTCATTTTGCGAGCTACTAAAAAAAGGAATTTCCCTTATTAGCTTAACGTTATGCGTTCATACATCAGACAGGCTGTGAAGGTGAAGCCATAAAGTCGGGAAGATATAAGAAGCGTATAGGGCAGCACATAAGATCACTGGACAAAAGCAATTATTGCTTCTGTGTGTGAGAGAGAGTAACGTGAAGAAAAATGTGTACAAGGATCAAAAAGGACCAAATCCTCTTAGTATGGTGGTGGGGAAGGTATGAGGCACACTAATGGCTTGTGTAAGAGGGATTACTGATCACCTCGTAGACGAGGAGAGAGGAGGATCTTGATAGGAAAATGTGCTGGTAATAAAGATTTTTCCAGTTAGGAAAGGTGTGAAGAAAGTATTAGAGGGAAGAAGAACATGCGCTTGACAGGGGATTTGGAAGAGTTATATGAAAAAGTGAATAAAATAAGATATTGAGATGTGTGCTAACAACATTATCCAAGTTGTTTTGAATATTCTACTGAAAGAGAAGTGTTTTTATGAAAGTGTCTGATTGATAGTTATGTGTTGTCATCAATGTTAATCACAGTGTGTATGAACGAGGGCAGCGCTGGAGACTGACCCAGGCTTGCCCACTCACATGATGATTGTCACTGAAGGTGTTTGTATAGTGCGCCTTAAACGAGGTTAATGTGACAGTTGTATTAAGTAGATGCTGTTCTTCCGCACGAGTAATAGGACGTGAAGATGACTGGCATGTCGTCGTTGTGTTGGTGGTGTGTATGTGTGTGTGTGTGTGTGTGTGTGTGTGTGTGAAAGAGAGTGTTGTGGGGAGAGGGTAGACTGATAAAGAAAAGTTCAGGCTGAGTGAGGAGGAAGTGAAAGTTTTGAGAAGTTTAGGTATTCCTAAGCCACAGTGACAGCAGTAGGAAGGTAAAAGCTTAAAAAAACGTAAGGAAAAGAAGTGTAATTACTGGTGTTGTGAGAGTCTTCATGAAGAAAAAGAAAATTGAGTGTATTGTAAAGAGCATTGCCCAAGGAGCATCAGGTCTCAGTACTTTTTGAAATCTAGCAATTATAAAAAAAGAAACTAATATTCATGGACGCAGTGAACTGGATATCTGACATACAGAAGTGAACAGCCTGTGAGTATTGACAAGATTGAGGAGACGCAAATAAAGAATGGAGCGATGAAAATACGTGTTGTGAGATCATTAGAAAGGTGCTTGTAAGAAGACCTGTTCACGTGGAATACTATGCACAGTTGACAACAGCTGGTAGGTTGTGATGAAATCTGTAGACTGAGAATGTGAGCAGAAATATGATGGATGAATACTATGGTTAGTGCCAGGTGAATGGCTGCTGGTTATAAACACTGGAGACGCTTCTCTCTCTCTCTCTCTCTCTCTCTCTCTCTCTCTCTCTCTCTCTCTCTCTCTCTCTCTCTCTCTCTCTCTCTCTCTCTCTCTCTCTCTCTCTCTCTCTCTCTCTCATGGGCAAGAAGATCTGAGGCGTTTGTTTTATAGTAAATCCGTGATTATGAAACGCTGCAACAATATAGACGACTCTATCCAATATGTTACATTATATGGGGTTGGCTTGTGAGACTATGTATTTGATTCGCTTCACGGCTATGGAAGTGAAGTTGATGAAAAAAGACTGAACTCACTGAATGTGGATATCAAAATTCACTGGAATTCTGAATTAAAAGACTCGATGGGAAATTAATTTTCAAACCTTCCTGTAAAATGCAGCGACACTAGATGATGATAACCTTTGAATCAGGCAAGCTGGTAGCTACCCGCCACAACTCCTTGATTGCCTTAAGTTCTAACGCGACCTTTGACCCGGCTGTGACCTCTGAGCCTCTCTTAAAATATCAACGTCTTATTTACTTTGTCCTTCTCCTACCCGTCCCTCCGTCCCTGTCCTGTGACACAACCATGGTATATGCCATGATCTATGATCGCCAATGGGCCCTGTCCGACCATCATGGCACAACAGCAGCAGACAGTTCATACGAGAACTAAGAATTACCGTCCTGGTCACAGTTTCCTGCTCACCCAACCTTTCATCATTAGATAGAAGTAAGCTCCTGCTCGTTACGGGACACAAATCACCTCACCATTATCCCTGGAAGGCTTGATTCTCATCCCCGGTTCCTCGCTCGTAACTAGACACATCTGGCGCATCACCTCATAGAACGGAGTATCATTAGCGGCATTAAACCCTTCATACGTATACACCCTGTTCTCATAATAGTGAATTACCTCCCCATTTACTGTACTCTCGCCTCTGTAGTGGGAAATCCCACCCCTGGTTCTCCTCTGATTCCGGTTTCGAGACACTCCAACATTTCTTCTGCTCTCAGTGTAGTTGCGTGACTCGGGGTACATTGTACCTCACTCTAACAGCGTGACCCACGGCCCATTCTGCCTTCCTGGTGGTCCCGTTTTTCCAACTTTTAACCTGTTAGTATGACACTCTGCCGGTCACTCTACTCTCGCGCAGGAGTTTAACAATGATCACTTACTCTTATCCCTCTCTGGGTATGTCTCCCACCTGATCATTATCCTCCCATTCTAGCAGCGTGACACAGAGCCATTCACCTTACTCCCACTTGAGTTTGAATTTAAACCTTTCCTCTGCTATCACCCTAATTGTGTGAGGCTTGGTCACTCACTCTCACCATGCCAGTATGGCTCCTTATAGATGAACTCGATAATATAACATGGGAACTCACTCTCCAGTCTTGCTGGTAGTATATTACCCAGTTCTTCGCAATTCTCACCCCAGTATCTTGGACCCCAGCTGCCCACGCTTCTCTTTCTCTCCCCGCTATTGAGAAATTCATCCCCGCGCCGTACTCCTTACCCGATAAAGTGGTAACGATTCATTCCACTCTCACACGAGTAGTGTGACACCGTCACAGTCATTCTCCACTCCCTGGTTAGCCAAGATCATTCGATTTACCCTCATTTAGGTAGCATAACATACTACCATCCTTCATACTGCACTATATACTGACATACTATGCTGATATCCCTTGTGACACAGTTAAGCTAACACGTTACAAAGCCGCCCGTCGCACCTCAAGCTGTACCGACGGAGGAACTATTATGCAGTGTGAACGTCACCGACTGATAGATACGTTTGTACATAATGACCTAAACACTGACTTCACATGAACAGGGTTTTTGGGTTCTCATTATTACGCTGCATAACACTTGGAAATGTTCTGAAGAGGAAACCTATTCAACTGTGTTATATGATCTTAAGACCAAGTACCACATGCAGAGTGAGAGCGTATGTGGTTTTAGCTTTAATACTAGTACAGGTACTCAGGATCTGTCGGCTGGTGGATGTGGCTTGACGCTGACGGCCTTAATAACCCTGGTAAGTGGTCGTCCTAAAGCACAAACAAGCAACTTGTCGTATCAGGAGTTTCCAAGGTTACATCTCTCTTAAGCTTAAACACAATCTGGCTCTGAGATCCAGTGCCTGGATGTTATCTCACGTGCTAAGTGTTTCACCAGTTGATTAAGCTTGTTATATAACGTTTCATGTTATGTTTCTGCCAATAAGCACGTCTGCTATCGTTTTAACGACTACATCGAGATAATTGCCATTGGCATTAGTAATATGAACTGAGGATTTGATTTTGATGCTGTTTAGATAACATATGCTAGAACGTGGAGAGAACAACGGGAGAGAAAGAGACAAGTGAACAGGAGCAAATGGAGGGAGAAGAGAAGGGATGGCAGCCAAGGGCGAGGGTGTGAAGGAGGGGAAAGAACCATGAGGGCGAAGTAAGAGGAGGGAAGATAGTTAAGAAAAGGTGTAGAGGAAGTAAAGAAACTAGATGGAGGAAAGCTGCATAGAACGTAAAGGAGCTAAAAGGGAGGCTGTAGATGCGGAGGAGAGCCAAGAGGAAGAGAGTAGATAGAGAGTGAGCGCCCTTATCCCTGCTGGTGCCATAATTGGTCATCAACAGACGGAAATGAAGAGTACAGTATTGCGGGGCTGCTGGTGCGATTTGGCTGCTGAGAATGCCACAAAAAATTTCTCTTCCATTTCCTGTCTGTAATGTGGGCCCTCCAGTCCAGCTCATGGTCGTTAGGATGGGATGTTGTTAGCTTGGAATACTGCTCTTTCCAGCTCACCTCTCGACAGTCATGATAGAATATCAGCACAGATTCAGTTCTTTTGTCACCAGTCAGGATCCTCATATTTGCTCACCACAGATATACCGTAGTCATCCTATAAATGGCTCACTGGAATAATCAAACCTCTGGTGCCTCTGAATTACCCTGATGAGGGTTGATATATTTTTCAGGTGTTTGGATGCCGAACACGAAGGCTAACGAGCAGAATATGAATAGAAATAATAGTAGAAACCACAACATTAGAGTCCACAAACGAGGGAATCAGTATATTAACCTCGCCGTCAGTCATGATTACGGCTGTGAGCAAATTAAAGAAAAACAAAGCTCCATCGGATGTTAGGTTTATCAGGGGTGTCACTGTGGGCTACGTCCCCTATCGTGGAAATCCAAGTGACAAGATGTCGTCAGACTGGTTAGGCCTGTCACAGTTCTGATACTTCATCACAGATCCAGTTGTGACCCATCTATCTACCATCTAAAGGAAGGATGAACAGCTTGGGAGAGAGAGAGAGAGAGAGAGAGAGAGAGAGAGAGAGAGAGAGAGAGAGAGAGAGAGAGAGAGAGAGAGAGAGAGAGAGAGAGAGAGAGAGAGAGATGCTGTGTTCCATCTGCCAGATATAGGATAGAACCCGAACAATTGAACTGGTGTCACTAAACTGCTGCTGATTTGAATATGCGTCAAACTGACTAAAAGGCCAAACTTTGGTAAGCATGAGGTCGACTGTGGTAATCTTACTTTGTCATTATCCAGGTTCAGAAAACTCGTAGGCTATGATTAGAACGCGATCATAGGCACTAGAATGGCGTAACGTATCACACACATAATATATAAATAATCTTACAATGGATGTATTTGTATGTCTTTTAAGGAGGAATTTTCACCTGCTCTCTCTACCACTTATCTAATCTATGCTATCTTAATCTTGACTGAGTGTCACGCGCATACTACTGACAGATATTGCCTTCACAAGATGGGTTTATATGCCATGGCAGCAAATCATTCTCGCCAGGATTTGATCATGTGCATTGACAATCACAGTAAGAGCCTTCAGTGATTTTCTAGGTCATCTCACTATCCTCACGGTCCAAAGACTTCGTTGACTTATAGACAGAATATTTCTTGGTCTTATGTAGCCAAGTTTGTGTCTAATAACTGTCATGATCTCGGTAACATGTATGATACCTGTCATGATCTGTGGCAACATGCACGACAGCTGTCGTGCTCTGCGGCAACAGAATCTACATCAACGGCAAGACTTAACAAGATGAACACCTGCTAACTTCCTCCACGATCTGATCTTGTGATCATCTCACGAAGCAGCAGTGGCAGTCCACTCCCCCGGCTGACACAAGAGGCCTCCGAGTGTGTAATGATCTCCGCGCTGGCTCTCCACGTGCGCTCTGGTACCTCATGAAGGCCCGGCTCCAACACTTCATATCCTGGTTTTAGTGAAGGTAATCATTGACGCAAGGTCTCACTTCACACACCAATTTGCCCCTAATGAATGCGTGCCGATGCACATTCATGCACTCATGAACACCATCAGTGCCTTCGAGTCTTCATGATCAATCAGCCTGCAGAATATGCTGCCAGAGTTCAATACCTACTTCACGAGGTGTCAGGTGTGTGTAGCGTATGATGAGGCTCTCTAACGTCATCCCTCGCACATAACCAAAACTCCAAGAGAAGCCAAGTGTGTGGTGTCACTTTGATTCTCCCTGACACACAAAAACTTTGTCCAAGACACAAGGATACCATCATGGTGAGTGGCAGATGGCTCCCGACACCGCCGCGGGTATCAAAGAAAATTATCTTGTGGACAATTGCCAAACTCGGAGGAAACATCCGCAAGACTACTAAACACAGGGTTTGTGTTGTTGTTGTTGTCTCATGTTTTGTGATCTAGTTCTGTCTTCTTCTTCTTCTTCTTCTTCTTCTTCTTCTTCTTCTTCTTCTTCTTCTTCTTTAGATAATCGATCTTCTTTTTTAAACAGGTGTTAATTTGCATATCGAATTCCGTCAAATTCTCTCCTTTCGTTTTTCTGTGTCCGGTCGACAGCTTTTCATGGTCGACGAAATGTAAGAATAACTCACACCTACCAGACAATAACATTAGTTGCTCCTCTTTCTTTTTTTAAATTTCATTTCGAAAAATATTCCATCATATCTAACAACAGAGTTAACAAACGTGTTTGTATATCAAGATGTGTTATGTGAGGTTGTATGACCTAGTTTTAGGTTGTATCAGTCTCAACATTAGCGCAAGCTGCCTTAGTAATGTTCTTTTATTTATCATAGTAAACCTTTCATCAGCTTTAATTATTCCTACGTCTTTTCCTTTAATCTTTTCTCCCCCTCACCTGTATTCACGGATCTTCTCCCCAAGCTCCCACATGACTCAACTCTACACATGGAATCGTTCCATCTTCTTCAATGAAAATCTTAACCCTCCATATTCTTCCTTGAGTCAATTTTCCTTCCTCCTTGTCCCCTAAGTCTGCCCCCATTCTACCCCTGAATCCTTTTATCTCCTCTCCCTATAAATCATTCTTTTTGTTTTCTAAGTCCATTTTCCCTTTCCCATATATTCATCTTTCTCTTTGTCTGAGTACTATGGCTTCCTTTCTAAAGTTCTTCATCCATCTATTCTCTATCCATCTTCCTTTTCCTCACTACTCCCTTTTGCTCTCTACCTTCCTCAACCATATCATTACTTCTCTCTCTCTCTCTCTCTCTCTCTCTCTCTCTCTCTCTCTCTCTCTCTCTCTCTCTCTCTCTCTCTCTCTCTCTCTCTCTCTCTCTCTCTCTCTCTCTCTCTCTCTCCTTATTTCGTTTCCTATTTCGTCATCATTATTTCATCATTATCAGAACTAAGTGAGATGGGCGAGCCCAGGGTAGGAAATGTACATCACAGAAAAGTTCATCCAGTTAATTATAGTTCTGAAACTTTGTCTTAAGTTTGGCAGATGAAGGATGATTGATTCTGGTGAAGCGATTAATGGCATGAGAAGAGTTACACAGTAGTTCGCGGTTGGTAACTTACGTCTAGTGAAAATGTTGTTAGGGAGTAAAACATCTTCCGTTATAATGATTTTCGACGATACAAACAATTTCTTGCAATTTAATGAAGTTCCCCCGGAGGGATGCAGACAGTACGGAGAAAAATAACTTTAATCGGTTCTAGAATAATTTGTGGCTACGAGCGATCTAGAATACTTCATATGTCTTGATCTAATAAATAATAACTATAGAAAAGTTTCTTACTCTTCTTTGTTTATTATCATTTTGAATAAGATAATCGAAGGTTATGTACAGAATTACGTACTCTGAGAGATCCGAAAATGATAATAACTTCTATAAAGACATTTTCTTTTGGATACGTATAATAGTTCTGAATTTTTGTATAGAAAAGAACAAAATGTTAAGTCTCATAAACAAACACAAACACACACAAAAAAGAATCATGACGCTAACCAGAGCCAAACAATCATTCTACTCCATTACACTGATGTAGGAAAGGAGTCTAAACGCTTTCAGAAACAAGGAAAACGTTAGCATAGAATTAATTTGATGCCGTTTCCGTCATTTTTATTTGTAGTCATTTCCAGTAGAATTTACAATAACCTTTGCTTAATCAATCCCAAATTATCTCTAAAGATATTGGAATAAGAAAACAATGTTGCCTAGCAAGCACGGCAGTGAACCAAGATGCTCGAGAACGCTGGTATGTGCCAAGCAGCCCTCTCTCCTTCAGGGTCCTGTGCTGAGTCTCCTTGTCTATCCTGCCACCAGGAGTGCGGCTGAAACTCATATAATCTTAGAAAAAATCTAATCATTCAAGGTATACCATACCAATCTTGATCTATCTAGGTCTAAGTTTCCCTTGTTTTTGAGATATTTCTTTGGCATTTGCTCTTACCGAAACGACAATCAACGAGAACTACCCACTGGATCTGTTTCGATGAGGTTTTCAGCATCAGATATGGTCCAGTGACTGTCTCTGATATGGCTGCAACTAATGACCCAAACAATGGATCACGAGTTGTTGAAGACTGGATCCTTCTGCTTGAACTAATTTTACTTATATCAGCTTCACTGCTCTTATTGAAGTGTAATTAGGTATTTATCCTTTTTTTCTACCTAATCTCTAATATGGTATACTGACAGAAAAGAGTTGAACTTTCCATCATGCCTCAGATTTTCTTCAAAGGAGACGTCGCTAAGTTTGCGGGTTATGATTTATTTAACAAAACGTAAGATGCATAGAAATAATAGCTTTCTAGTTATCATTTGGGAGCCAGATTCAAGACTTAGTGATATATATCCCTATGATGCCAAGTCCTGGATGCAACTGCTCCCCGGCCCCTGCTCCGCCCAGCTCAACTCCGGGAGGAACTCATCAGTTCCTGCATGCACTAGTATCCCCAGCACTGTTCTCGATCTCCTTATCTCCAGGAGGAACTCATCAGATCCTGAAGGCAGCTGTTTTCCTAGAACTATTCTCCTCTCTGCGTATCTCATGAATAGATAAATCCCATCCGTATCCATGTTCCATGTTCTATGTCCCAAACTTACAGCTTTATAGTCGCTTACAAGTGCTCTTGTAGCCATAATACAGTAAACACTGAGCAAGACTTAAGTGAATTCCTGTTGATGACCCACATAACGATGAGCTATTAATCTACCTTGCCTGGCTGTAGGGAAAGAGTTAAAACCTCATCAACGTATTTCCGGGCCTGGCGCTGGTTCATGAGACAACAGAAATGTGTTTTAGTGCAGGGAATGGGATCCTCTGTGTCAGTGCAATAACATGTTATTTTTTCTGAGCGTTATGACTTCTGGTTTAATAACCATTCTGCCGACATTGCATACAATCTATAATAGAGAATCTCAAAGTCCTACTTTATTCTCTCCCTCCCTCATAGTCAGCGTAGGTCTAGGGCATGAGTGAGCGTGTACTTCTTGACAAGGACTTTACTCAACGTTTCCAGAGTTGTCTCATCTACCGTACTCACCAGGGGAGCTTCAGTAGCGGCCAGCGACGTGTCCTGATGGATGGTCGACCTGGAGATGTATCATTCTCTCTAGTGAGGACATCAGAAAGTGTTTCAATTATCCTATTTTGTAAACATTGTTCTTGGTGACCCATGCGAAAGTTATGTCTGGTTGTAATAGTACCACAATTACTGCACTGGTACATCTTCTCTTGAATCTCTGTATAACGAGTTCCTCCAACATGTAACATAACTCCTCACAATATAAAGTCACAGGAGAATGTCACATGAACTGCTTCATCACTTGGGAAACACATGAGTCAGACATGGGACATTAGTTAAGAAATTTCACTGGAAGTAAAACATTTTGTTTTGATAATCTGCTGAAGTCTGTGTCTCTTTTATAATTGTGATAAAACCTAGAGATCTTCAGGGAGAACGAATCTTCGTCATGGTATATCCTGGTGGTCTTCACCACAACATCGTTAGTCTTTGTTGGTGTCCCGGTCTACGGATCTGTGTCTCACATACCAAAAATCAACATTGTTTTTTTTTGCAAGAGTTTACCAGCGCCAAAATCCATGTCCACAATGTGTTTTGTGTGACAAGTTTTCAATATACCGCAACAGTTTGTCTGTCTGTATGTTCAAAGATCTTCTCTCTGCAGTTTTTACGGAAACACACACACACACACACACACACACACACACACACACACACACACACACACACGCACACACACACACACACGCACCCACACACACACACACACACACACACACACACACACACACGCATAACAGCTGTCGCTAACTTTTTTCCTGTTGTTTGGACTAAATTTGAAGAAGTTGAAACTTTTAGAACAGGAACATATCAAAATGAATTAAAGCTTTCAGCTTATAATCTACTCTAGTAAGAGGAGCAAATAGGCAGCATTTATCACCAAGTATGTGTGAGTGAATGTAAGAACCTGATGCAGGTCATGCAGAAGCTAACGAGCTGCTTCCCATATCTTATACATGGGACATGTTGTTAATGCTGTGAAGTACCATGTATGCTCTTGTAGCATGTTATGTGCTAGTTATACTAGATTTATACTGGAGTGCTGGCTGACCCAGAACACTTAACAACACAACTAGAGCAGGTCACGCCCTCTCCTAAGGTGTTGAACTCATTCTGCTCAACAAACATTGCACCAGTTTTGTTGTTTCTATCACCTGCCGCTTCCTCTTAATCCCCTCCAAAACATTTACATTGCTTACTTGTAAGTGCCGCCCATAAACATTTCCATTCTCTTTCACAAGCAACTTTTCTTCGTCATCCTACCACTCACTACTGTTTCTAACCAACCCTCCTCTCAGTTGACTCGCGTAACATGCTTCTCTCGCACATTCCAGCACTCATTCCCTATATAACTTCCATTCCTCACTCACTCCCATAGCTTTGTTTACTCTCATCTTTTGTAGGTCTACATTCAATCCTCCTTGTCATTTCTTCACACAAGCCTCCTTTCCAAGCTCTCTTACTTTCACCACTCTCCTCTCTCTTATAAACTTTCTTCCTTTCCAAAACCTCTACAGGTCTTCACCCAAACTTCTGGTAATGATTAGACATCCTGCTAGCTGCCCCTCTCGGCACATTCACATCCAAAAGTCTCTTTTTTGCACGCCTGTCACTTACTGTGTAATCCGGAAATACTTGATAACCACCTTTCCTACTCACATTCGTATAGTTGTGTATGTCCCTCTTTTTAAACTAAGTATTCCCAATAACCAATATTTTCATCAGCAAACAACTTCACAAGCCGTTCACCATTTCCATTCAAATTACTGAATACTACATGCCCTCTTGTTATACCTTTAACTCACATTACTTAGCTTCAAAGTTTAATCACCCATCACTTATACCTAGTCTTTTGCATCAAGACTGCTGAGACACTTACCCAGCTGCTCCCAAAGCACTTGCCTTTAACGATCTATCTTCTCATGGCCAGGTGCATAAGAACTTATTTTAATCACTAATCTCTCGTCATCCACTTCCATTTTTACCCACATCCACATTAAGCTAAAGCTCAATGCCTATACTCTTTCACACACTCCCACAGCTCCTACATCAGCAGTAGTACTACCCTTCCTTAGATTTTGCCCTAACATCAACCTCGACTTTATTCTTAAGATATTCTTCCCCTTCACCATTGAACTTTCTTTCACTCATAGCCACAGTATCCAGGTTCCTTTCTCCAAACATACCACTTACCTCTCCTTTCTCCTCATCTTGCTTACATATACATACATTTAGACACCTCATCCTGAGCCTTCGAAGACGAAGAGCACTCCCTGTTCTTTTTTGCTCCGTCTTTTAGAAATTATAACACAAGAAAAGGGGGAATTCAGCCTCTTGCTTCCAGTACATTCGGTTAGACCACAGCTCCTGTGAGAGTTTTGTCTGTACTTCTCCAATGATATCACGGTTGCTTTCTCTGATACGATAATTCAATTCCAGCTCCATTACATTTGCTATTAACCCAACTGCTGCGTTTGCATACTGAACTCTCAGCCTTAGGCACTTTCTAATGTTTAGTTTTGGACACCCTACTTCACTGTGCTAGAAGTAGGATCGCTGGTCATCCCTCGTGCCTGATCTGATTTTTTCCTTCCTTTTGCCAGTTCTCTCTCTGTCTCTCCTTTTAGTTTGTTATTCTTGGCAAACACTCCTTTAAACTCTTCTTTCTTTTCCTTTGCCTGCTGAAGCACATTTCGACTACACAGTTCTTTGTCAAACGTTCTCACAGTGATTTTCCCCTGGTATCATGTGTGTGATTCTCATTTTTCTGATTTCTTTTACATTTGAGTTAGGTTTGTCAGTCAAGAAACTTTCTGTCATGCTCTCCTTCTCTGGTGTCGCTTTAATCCTTGTTTTGAAGATGGTTCTCTTCAAGTCCAAAGATTGTTACGGACTTGTCTTCTAACCTCCTTCTGTACAACTTGGTTTATTTGTGTTGTTACCCCAATTTCTGCTATCTCCTGCAGCTTAGCTCTGACTTCATCTCTTTAATTTACTTCTCCCTTGCTTCACAGCTGTCTTGAACGACCTGTATGCTCTTAAGGCTTCCATCCACAGCACCATATGTTTTCTTGATTGCCCTGTCTCTTGACTGTATACACTGTCTCTTGAATGACTTTCTTCTATTTCATGTTAAGCTTGTCTGCTTCAGAGTGCTTACACTCCACTTGGTCTCCAATTTCCATAGTTTTTTGGTTATCTTCAGCCTTATGATAAACTCGTAAATCTTGTTTTCCCTCCCTCCGTTGTCCATCTTATGTTTGCGTATAATGAGACGCTCCTACGGCACGCCTCTATTAACCTCAACACTTTTCGAGCAGAATCTTTTAACATGCGTCATTTGTTCCCTTCCACTACGATCATCTTTCCATCGTAATCTTCTTTATCCTCCATTAATACAGAAACATTTCCCGAGTTCTGGCACCCTTCCATATCAGACTGACCACAAAAAGTGGTAATATCCAACCTCGCACATGGTCGACCACAGCACACCGCCTAACACTCACTTCACCCATCCTGTTCATGATTACATAATCCTGTGACACACCACTACACTTTATAATTCCAACACATTGTAGAACATACCCATATATTCACCTTAGAGTGTATTCTTTCAATCTACATCTAAAATGCTTTCTTCGTTGATGTACTGGACAATGTGTCAACCAGTTTTTCATCCCATCCGGAGGGCTGGTCGGTAAACGGGCAACTGGCTTTGGCTGGGACATGTGTGTGTGTGTGTGTGTGTGTGTGTGTGTGTGTGTAAAGCATAAGACTTGATATAACAGACGCTGCTGAAGAGAAAGTCACCAAAGAGGTACACTAGTACAGAGCATAATGCAAAGATGAAGGATATATGAGAGGTGGCAGACATCATCCTGCTCGAGTGTGTACCGAGGCTGCACACAGCACACGTAAACCTAGTCTTTCAACAGTCTACTGTTAGATAGTATGGCTCGTGCTCTAAGCTGGGCAATTGTTGAACAGACCAGTAACACTTCACACTGCTTCACTTACAATTGCACATCCTTCCATATGTCACTTCACTCACACACACCCCAACAAAAATTCCCTGAACTTCCCTTAAAGCAGTTGTCCTACCAGGACGAAGCAACAAGGGTTGGGAAAGAGGCAGCATACACAAAGCATCAGCAATAGTGAGGCTGTACTAACACGGAGCAGCAGCAGTGCCGCTGGAAGAGAAGCGGCTATACCATCTAGCAGTAGCAACAGCAGGAGGAAAAGAGCATAGGCACCTACTGTAGCAGTAGCAGGTCGAGGAAAGAGGCAGCTGAACGACCAGAGAGCAGCTGCAGTAGCATCATGCAGGGAAAGAGGCAGCTGTGCCACCAGGGAGCAGCAGAGTTGATGTGGCTGCTCGCTGGTCCCAGATGATCCTGCGACCAGTGGCTGGGAATTATGGCAGGCTTCCTGCCGCACAGATTTTAAAAACCCCTGAGCTGTTATTGTTCTTAAAGTTACACAACGAGAATGCTCGGCGACTGATATATGTATATATATATATATATATATATATATATATATATATATATATATATATTTTTTTTTCTTTCAAACTATTCGCCATTTCCCGCATTAGCGAGGTAGCGTTAAGAACAGAGGACTGGGCCTTTGAGGGAATACAATCACCTGGCCCAATTCTCTGTTCCTTCTTTTGGAAAATTGAAAAAAAAAAAAAAAAAAAAAAAAAAAAAAAAAACGAGAGGGGAGGATTTCCAGCCCCCCGCTCCCTCCCCTTTTAGTCGCCTTCTACGACACGCAGGGAATACGTGGGAAGTATTCTTAATCCCCTATCCCCAGGGATAATATATATATATATATATATATATATATATATATATATATATTACTTATTTATTATACTTTGTCGCTGTCTCCCGCGTTTGCGAGGTAGCGCAAGGAAACAGACGAAAGAAATGGCCCAACCCACTACCATACACATGTATATACATAAACGTCCACACACGCAAATATACATACCTACACAGCTTTCCATGGTTTACCCCAGACGCTTCACATGCCCTGATTCAATCCACTGACAGCACGTCAACCCCGGTATACCACATCGATCCAATTCACTCTATTCCTTGCCCTCCTTTCACCCTCCTGCATGTTCAGGCCCCGATCACTCAAAATCTTTTTCACTCCATCTTTCCACTTCCAATTTGGTCTCCCACTTCTCCTCGTTCCCTCCACCTCCGACACATATATCTTCTTGGTCAATCTTTCCTCACTCATTCTCTCCGTATGACCAAACCATTTGAAAACACCCTCTTCTGCTCTCTCAACCACGCTCTTTTTATTTCCACACATCTCTCTTACCCTTACATTACTTACCCGATCAAACCACCTCACACCACATATTGTCCTCAAACATCTCATTTCCAGCACATCCACCCACCTGCGCACAACTCTATCCATAGCCCACGCCTCGCAACCATACAACATTGTTGGAACCAGTATTCCTTCAAACATACCCATTTTTGCTCCCCGAGATAATGTTCTCGACCTCTAAACATTCTTCAAGGCTCCCAGGATTTTCGCCCCCTCCCCCACCCTATGATTCACTACCGCTTCCATGGTTCCATCCGCTGCCAGATATATATATATATATATATATATATATATATATATATATATATATATATATATATATATTTTTTTTTTTTTTTTGCTTTGTCACCGTCTCCCGCGTTTGCGAGGTAGCGCAAGGAAACAGACGAAAGAAATGGCCCAACCCACCCCCATACACATGTATATACATACATCCACACACGCAACTATACATACCTACACAGCTTTCCATGGTTTACCCCAGACGCTTCACATGCCCTGATTCAATCCACTGACAGTACGTCAACCCCGGTATACCACATCGCTCCAATTCACACTATTCCTTGCCCTCCTTTCACCCTCCTGCATGTTCAGGCCCCGATCACACAAAATCTTTTTCACTCCATCTTTCCACCTCCAATCTGGTCTCTCTCTTCTCCTCGTTCCCTCCACCTCCGACACATATATCCTCTTGGTCAATCTTTCCTCACTCATTCTCTCCATGTGCCCAAACCATTTCAAAACACCCTCTTCTGCTCTCTCAACCACGCTCTTTTTATTTCCACACATCTCTCTTACCCTTACGTTACTTACTCGATCAAACCAGCTCACACCACACATTGTCCTCAAACATCTCATTTCCAGCACATCCATCCTCCTGCGCACAACTCTATCCATAGCCCACGCCTCGCAACCATACAACATTACAACCATACACCATACAATATGTGTCGGAAGTGGGAGACCAAATTGGAGGTGGGAAGATGGAGTGAAGAAGATTTTGTGTGATCGGGGCCTGAACATGCGGGAGGGTGAAAGGCGGGCAAGGAACAGAGTGAATTGGATCGATGTGGTATACCGTGGTCGACGTGCTGTCAATGGATTGAATCAGGGCATGTGAAACGTCTGGAGTAAAGCATGAAAGTTTTGTGGGGCCTGGGTATGGAAAGGGAGCTGTGGTTTCGGTGCATTACACATGACAGCTAGAGACTGAGTGTGAACGAATATGGCCTTTGTTATCTTTTCCTAGCGCTACCTCGCACGCGCTTTGGGAGGGGGGGTTCCATTTCATGTGTAGCAGGGCGGCGACGGGATTGAATGAAGGTAGCAAGTATGAATATGTACATGTGTATATATGTATATGTCTGTGTATGTATATGTATGTATACGTTGAAATGTATAGGTATGCATATGTGAGTGTGTGGGGGTCTATGTATATACATGTGTTTGTGGGTGGGTTGGAAATTTGATAATTGAAGCGACAATGTTAGATACTGATATTTGATTTCTTTGTGTTCTAAAGATAAATATAGAATTTTATGTGACTGGAAAAAAAATTACACGAAATAAAGAAGACGTACGCGTCGGTGTTGTGAGGTTGTGTTGTATGTTGGGCAACGTTCCTCTGTGCTGGCTGCTGGTCTTTGCTGCCTGTACTCTTTGATTTACTTTTACCTGTCTCTGAGTTTTAATCCTATGCAACCATTGTTTACCTGGGATATTTCCTTTGTAAAGGTTCCTTTAGCAAAATTTGAAATTTTCTTTTCATTCATTTTTGTTCCATTATGTTTTACTCGACTTAATCATCTTCCCTGATTGTTGGTGACCTGCTGGTGTAAGACTCACTCTTATCCATCTCATTCATACTTTTATTTCTTTTTCTCATTTTTCCTTCCATGAATTTAACTTAAGTGGAACTGCCTACAGAAAGTCTAAATAAAATTGCTTTTGGGTTCATAAGAATTCATTCAGTGTTATATTCATTATCTGTTCTAATGTTTATGTTCAAAGAACAGGTTATTGTCCTTTATTTCCTTTTCCATTTAGCATGAATCAGACTTCAGTAATCAGTATTTGTCTTACTCCACGAGATGTGAATGATTGTCTCTGTTTGAAGGTCAGGCACAATCATCAAGATATTGCTGAGGTAATGATTTATTTGAGAAAGCATTAGGCGGAGCAGAGAGACAAATGAGAGAGTAGAACTCTGATATATCATTTATCAGTTATCAAGCTTGTCATGTTTTAAGTAATATTTGAGTTTCAAGGTTCTGGCATGTGAATGATTCCATGGTTATAGAACTTAGTTGTGTAAACTGAATATATCTTCTAACAAAACACAGAGCAAGTAAGAACTAAAATGAACAACTATTGAACCGTTGAGAATCAAATACTAATCAGCAGTCCATGTTTTGCTACTGCCTTACTACCAGTCTGGCAGGATGAACAACATTCATGAGTCTAAAGACAACTGAGGCTCAGGTAAGCCCAACGGAGAATGTAGCTAACACCCTTCCATGAGGAGACATGTGGCATTCTGCTCCAAGTTTGCCCCAGAAATAACTTATCGCCAAGTGCACATTTTAAGGGAATAGACACGACCTGGAAAGGAAAAACTGTTTGCCCCTCATCCGCGTGACTAGACTATAGCACTAGATACAAGTGATAATGAATGTGTTGTGCGCTAATGTCGATCAGGTAGTTGGTAGTTGTTCCATAGACTCAACTCTCCAGCTCTACAAGATTACCTTCTAACGGCTCTTTCATTGGACGAGAGAGAGAGAGAGAGAGAGAGAGAGAGAGAGAGAGAGAGAGAGAGAGAGAGAGAGAGAGAGAGAGAGAGAGAGGTCAATGACGCCTCTCTTAAGGAAATGTGACCACGGGTGTACATGGGCTCGAGAGGTGTTTAACACGTGATCACGTCACGAGATGATTCCTCTGAACGAAGATTCAGTTTTGAATTACCACATAAGCAACACCAGGATTGTCAGGTACGCACGCAGACGTTCCCGAGGTCTCTGCTGCCAATTTATATATTGTTTTACGGCATGTCTCTATCTTATGATGTATGATGAGTTATATCCTACATAGCTCATACATAATCCACATATTTGAATGTATATATAAATGCTTGTATTCTAAAGAGCTCTGGTGGTACATAGTGAGGGAAAGATAAAAGATGTCGAAACTAGATGGAAAAACATGATACATTAAGCGTAAATGAATGGCCTCAGCTACACACTGGAAGTTGTAAGTTGTGTGGGTGTGGGTGTGGAACTTGTATGTTGCATGTAATATATTGTGTGGGTGTGTTAATGGCTCATAATGGGATGGAATATAACTTGAGTGGCTATGGAAATTGTCAGTGTCATACTTTGACGCCGTAGCTCATGTGATATTACCTTTGGTTTGTGAGTTACTGAAGACCTTTCATGATTTAAAGCTGTGCAGCAAACATAACAAAATTGTGTTAAACCTACTCGTGAAATACCAACCTCCTCGTGAAATACTTCCTTCTTTACCGTTAAACCTACTCGTGAAATACCTCCTTCTTTACAGTTTGTATATTATGTATCGAGGGAAAAATTAAACCTACTTTCTTCCCATGACAACGAGCGTTTTTATCTGTTTCTGAGTCTTGGGTTTCTTATTTGTTTTTCATTTCATACTGACTGTATGTTATCAAAAAAGGATCATTACCACAAACCTTATACCTACAGAGCCAACCTCATCTCCTGTGTGGCATGTGTCTTTGCCCTTGTCGATAGTCATGATTTTGTTGATACTTTTTCCATAAACATTTTTATTGTCTAAGATGAAGAGAGGAAACATTCTCATAAATTGTATGACCTTGAGGCCTCGAGGGTAACGTTCTCAAATTAGTTGGTAATATTCATAAGGTTCCTGACCATAACCTTACGATGCGAAATATGTTATCACAGTTAAGGAAAAAAAGTAATCCTCTACTGACTTTTTCATCAAATATCATACAGCTTCTGTTCAAAGAAATTCGCATATTTTTCATCATCAGTTTCGAATTGCAAATGCCACCAGAAAATTGAAAGTATACGAATTTGTCATTATGGGAACTATCATATTGTATTTATGCTATGACTTCTACTGCTATGATACCCTCCACACCACATTCAGACATAATCTCCTCCACCTCACACCCCCAACCCCACCAACAAAAAAATAAATCAACTTTACGTGTTATTAATTCATGTGATTTTCATATCTTCAGACGAAATTTTCTCAAAATTTATGATAATGATAATTATACGCACTAACTACCTGAAATCATATCATTGCCTCTTTTATGTAGACTATTGTAACAATCTCGACGGTAACTTTTAATCACAAAGTAAAGAAGGATAACAAAATCATAACGGGATATTTACGTCAGCAAAACAAAAAAAGATAACTAAAGTCAGCATCTACCATACCACTGTATCATGGATCATCTACCATACTACTGTATCATGTGTCATCTACCATACCACTGTATCATGGGTCATCTACCATACTACTGTATCATGTGTCATCTACCATACTACTGTATCATGGGTCATCTACCATACTACTGTAGCATGGGTCATCTACCATACTACTGTAGCATGGGTCATCTACCATACTACTGTAGCATGGATCATCTACCATAATACTGTATCATGGGTCATCTACCACACTACTGTAGCATGGGTCATCTACCATACTACTGTATCATAGGTCATCTACCACACTACTGTAGCATGGGTCATCTACCATACTACTGTATCATAGGTCATCTACCATACTACTGTGTCATGGGTCATCTACCATACTACTGTATCATGGGTTATCTACCTTACTATCATGAGTCAATATGTAGATACAGCAAGACAGACAGTCTGCTGGTTCCGCCACACGCACCAGCGCGGCAGACGATCCTGGATATCCCTCCATCTACCAGGTGTGGGCAGAGGTCGCTCCCCCGACGAGCTCACAGTAGCATTTATTTTCTCTCATGACAACAGCCACAGACCTACGTTATCATGACAACAGCCACAGACCTACGTTATCAACCAATAGAAGCACTGAATGCCACACTGGGAGGGTAGAAGGGATTAAAAAGAAATGGAAAGAAATGGTTCATGAAGTTCAGAGGAAATCGAAAGCCGACTTTTAGAAAGGGAGAATGGTCAAGCTATTATGTAATGCATCGGGAGGTTGAGTTCCACAATGAAAAGGGAAAAATCATAAGGTTTAACATTACACGTAACACAGGATAACATAATAAGGCCAAAAGAAAGACTCTTGACCTGCCAACATTCCCGATGGCCAGCCGTTCAGAAAGCTAAATCAGTCCTTGTGGAGGAAGAGGGGATCCGTGGAACGTCGAGCTGGGTTCCCCCAACTGGTCCACCTCCGTAAAACATTAACGAGCCAGGGTGTATGTTAATGACAGCAATGGCGTTTCGACCAATTCGCTTGGACCACATTCTGTCGAGGGGAATGTCTAGGTTATGGCTATTATTGCACCGAGTCCATTATTAGCGTGCATGCACCCTAAGTCTCTCACAGCGCTCACGGTCTCCTTGCTTCGTGCCCTTCGATTATTGAGAGTAATCAACGAGACCAGCATGGAATCGTTACTGGTAATTTCCTTCCCTCACTCTATAGCTTCACCTACATTATTGCTGGAGTGATGCCGTAGTGTATGGAAGCAGTCAGTGTGGCTCTGTGTATCAAGCACATACGTCCCCGTTCCCTTTGAAGGTAGTATGTCCAGCTTCTGAAGAACACTACAGCAGGAACTCTCGGCTCCAGCATAACTTCATCCTCACTTTGCGTCAGCCGCCAAGCCGTGTGATCCTTGCCTAGCGTGTGTTTGGTACATACCTGCTCCGTAGGTCTCAGCTTACCTAAGGATTGATAGAACTCCTAGGGCCCAACAGTGCCAGGTCTGCCTCATGATGATATGAGTGAGGCAGGCAACCACTTGATATATTTGCTTCTTTGCATGAAGCGCTGTTCACTGGAAATCTATCAGTTCAGTATACCTGTGTCTGATGATATGACAGCTTGTAGGAACTCCATGACAGTGCTGTGTCAAGCGATAGGCTAGGTGTGCTGGGATAACGTCTTGAGGGATCTACACGGCGATGGTTACCCAGATGGTGAACGCTGAGATCATGTAACAGCATCTGGAATCTGTACAGCAGTATGTGCCAAAGCCCTGCCTTTGTGAGATGATGTTTAGTAGTTTCTGGCTAACTTGATGACACTTTGTGTTGATCTGATTGTTTACAGGATCTGTGCGATAGCATTGTGCCAGTTGGTAACGTAACGGACCGTAAGATCTATGAACCTGTGTTCTTACTCCTGTCTTTCGTCTTGAAAGATGGAGATGCTGCAATATTCAGGCCAGACCTCTACCGAGTACTATTGATACTAGTCAGTATTCTGGACATTGACAATTGCTGGAAGTCATCCGCAGTTGGATTATTTCTGGTCATTGCTCTCCTGCTAAGGCACACTCAGCCCCGCTGTCATACATATTAACACTGCTAAGTCTTACGGAAGGAATCCCTGGATCTGGTCATTAATCAGGTCTAGATAACACCAGTTTACACTCACTGGTAATGAAACGTCATCGTGGAGACAAGTGAAATTGGCCATTAGTTTAGACTTTTTGTTATTTATCGTGATAAGTACACCTACAGAGCTGAGAACGGTCGTTACCAGGAAAATGACCCATACCAGGCAAAAGCCTGGTATATGTAACAACATCAAACTACACTTTCCAGAGTTTGAACGAATGATGTTTGTACAGATACGACAGCACATAGTACCAGAGATGTGATTTACTCGAGAGTTGAGGAAATCGCACACTAGTAATTTATGAAAATATTCATTGACTTATAGATGGGTCATCTTATAGATAAAAACTAATCTTATCTCTGGCATTAAATATCTAGGTGTTGTCCATATGAGATCCATCCTACGAGATGAAGAAATTGCATAGTAAAATCTTACTTTACAAACCAGTGAGAAAAATGCAACAAATGTCACCCCGTGCTGGGGCAACTGTTGGAACATGGACCTGACAAACACTCTTTCCACATAATTCTACTTTTGTTGTTGTTGTCAGCAGACATGTGTAGGTGACGCAATGCACAGCTTGTGAGGACGAGAGCAGGTGATCTCTTACTCTTGAAGCATGTGTTCAGCAGGCACTGAGATGACACAGCCGCCTACCTCATCCACCTCAGTTAATGCTGTTTTGATGCTTGTTCCTCATCACAACACCAGACTGAGGACGTGCACTATACCATTCCTCATGACCAGATAACTGGTTCCGGAGAAAGAGATATCTCAGTATGGTTGAAGACCATGCCTGTTTTCTACACAGGTCTTCTGTCCTTCATCCTGTCCTTCGCAGTTATTGCTGTTTACCTTAGAACAATTTTTGAAGTCGTCATTACAACCGCTTAATACTGAAAACAACTGGTCATCGTTTGTCTCGACCATTTCTAGGTGACGTGCAACTTCGAGATATTGGAGATGTAGCTTGAGTGGGAACACGTTAACTGCAGTTCGTCTTATATACTCTGTGTGCAACTTGCGAAAACTTTTAGTGCAACTGTGCACTGCAAACTTACCACTGTGGGTCATTCACTAAGTACTTATTATTCCAGAAATCCGTTTCATGTGAGTAGTTCCATCTGACATGAATCATTTACATGACTTGTATAGCAAAGGAATATCTCTTACACTGTGAACTTAGGATTTCTTGACAGTCGAATTTAGCTTAATTCTTGATTGATATATGGAACATTTTTAGTCTGGGGTAATTCTAATATACTTTACAGCATAGAAAATTGTATTTTAGTGATAGCCACCAATTTCCAGCAATTTTCCATGTTTTATTTGTTGTATATATATATATATATATATATATATATATATATATATATATATATATATGTATATATAGGGGTGGGTTGGGCCATTTCTTTCGTCTGTTTCCTTGCGCTACCTCGCAAACGTGGGAGACAGCGACAAAAAAAAAAAGTGTATATATATATATATATATATATATATATATATATATATATATATATATATATATATATATATATATTTACATATATATACCATTCTCTAGTAAGGTTCCATTCGCGTGGGATACACGAAGCAGAAAAATGATATTAATGTTCAGAAATAATTTTCTGTTTCCCAGGAATACACATGAGTGACAGCCATCATAGCTTTTCCTCAGGTCCAGCCTAATGTTCCCATTCTTTTATCTTGTGTTGCTTTTATTTCCCTCTAATTTATCAAACAATTATCCCTGTATTTTTCCGTGAACTAGAATGAGTCCTTGTGTTATCTTGAATTTTCAGATATTCCGGTGTTCCTACATATATCATGTCATGATATGTTCCATTTCATTCCGGTTCGTTTTCCCATGTTCTTTCATATACCCCTGTGTTCTTCTATTTTTTCCTCGTGTCCTGTCATATTGCATCATGTTCTGTCGAGTTTTTTTCCTTTCAGATACCTGGGGTTCCGGCAATCATATGTTCCCACGTTCCTTCAGTGACTTGTCTCTTGTCTTCGTATCTCTTCCTGAAGTTCACTGTGTTACTTGACCTCCGGTGTTCCGTTATGCACGACTACATTGTTTGATGTTTCTGGTTGTTCTCTGTTGTTCTTCAATTTTGCTTCACGTTCTCTTGTATCTGATGATGTTTTCACAGTTTCCAGGTATCATGCTCAGCGAGTTGATATTTCACCGAATGTAATCTTTAGCCACAAGAGTTTAAAGATTTGAACTTCTGTGATGGGAAGTTAAAAATGCTTACTAGTACATCAGAATGATGTTATCTGTAACAGTTGTGATGACGATCTTTAGGAAGAATTATGACTGGACTCCAAAGTGTCACTATATTTCTGCTTTACACCTTATTTTCTTCTAACTCAAACTACTTTATGATATGGTTCAGTTTCTGAATTTCTGCCAAGAAACCATGACTTTCTCTCATCCTTAAAGCTGAGGACTTCATAGTACACCGCACACAGTGGTTGAAATCCTTTCACAAAATTTCACTCCCACTGTTTAAACTGCAGATGTCCTCACCCATCACACCTACTCTTGCTAATGCCACCTCTGACGCCACCACTTTAGCAGCGCTGACTGAATTAATATGATTATTTTTTCTACAGAGGTGTCGCTATTTGTGTAAGGACGATGGCATAGTTTATCGAGCGTACATTACAGCATAATTTGACGGGAATGGAGGCATAAATCCTCTTCTGCGTCAGACTCTCATCCAAACCGTTGTTCAATCATTGTTGTTTTCAGTCAACTCGAACAAGGATTCCTACAGTATCGACCCTGAAAAAAATTGATTCTGAAGTTGATATATATGGTTGTGGACATTAAGGCCTGTGTAAAACTATTTAATCTATAGTTCTACAAAAGATTCACTGATTATTCGGTTCGTATTCATTGGGTATCTGTCAGCTTTGGGAGGCATTATGAGGCAATATTTTCCATGATTATTTCAAGTATAGAGGCATTTCATTGAAACATATTTCAATTTTAAACCGAAACTGTTTTTGGGCAAAACAATTACCTCCAATTTTTGATATTTTTGTGAGATTAGTAGATTTGCTTGAAAACCTCAGTATAAGGCTTTTTTTCACACTGAAATCGAATTTAGGATTGAAATATATATCGAGGGACATGAAGGCGTATAGATTAGTAATCACTGGTTACTTCTCTAGAAAATTGTGTGATTAGTCGGTTTCTATTTGTAGGGCATCTGTTGGCTTGGGAAAAAATTATGAGACACTTTCTGTGATTGTTTTAAGTATAGAAGCGTTTCATTATAGCATATTTCAATTCAAAACAAAAGGGTTTCTGGGCTACAAAACAAAAATCCCAGAAGACTTTTGGCTTAATATCACGTGAGCTGTAACATGATGTAAAGTTGGTCTGCTGATACAGACGTTTAACCGTGACCATAGATAGATCTGTCCTAGAATCCTGCAGCTAATGTTCCTACCAAGAATGACACATCTTGCTATTCTAGTTTTTGGTGTTAGTTTAAGTTGGAGTCAAAAGCAATTCCTTTGTGTATGAAGAAGTCTCGTACTGAGGCAGCGCTTCCTGCTCCCTCTACTGTGAGGAGATGAAGACTGTGGTCGGCTTTTGTTGTATTTACGTTACTCCAACTCTCCCAGTCACTGCCCCATTACTCTAACTTTTGTTATCTCTAGAGTTTCTGAGACACTCCTTTACTCTCTTTCTTTAAACCCTCAGCGTCTCAGTCCGTACTTTCTGATCGCCATTATGGATTCCGCAGTGAAGGCATACCGGCAATGAAGGGTGATCTATTGCAAGGTGTCTGGGAGAAGGCTGTCGTTGTTATAGTGTATGATCGTAGGGGAGGAGGAAAGACTAGATGAAGTCGCTACAGTCTCATGCAACTCAATCACAGAACAGTACAAAGTTTTCAGGAGCCATGTCCTTGATACATAGCTTGTTATATTCCTACTGATAGTATTCTTTAGTTTTCAGAGCATCAACAACAAAACTGGATGTGCTTATATTATAAGTACTCTCTCTGACGCTGGGAAGTGGTTGGCTCTCATGGAGCGGAGACAGTGTGTGGGTACGAAGCTTCAACTCTCTCTTTAAGACTCCTCATGAAACTTATCATACCGGCGGGAACGTTGACCGAGGAATCAATACACCGGCAGCCTCTCTCCTCCATGAGATCATGCAACAGCCTCTCACACAGCAAGTTTTTTAACTTTACATAGTAACGGTCATATACTCAGTGTAACTCCTCATCATCATCTTAAGTCATATGGCTGTTTGTGCTTTTAAAGATAGATAGAAATTTTCTCGAGTTAGTGTTGCAAAAAAATCTGAATTCACGCGTTTAGATAGCTATTATCTTAGTATAATATCACGAGTTATGAGTGATGGGAAGTGATTCTTCTACAAATAATGGCTCAAAATCTTTTATCTTTACCTCATTCTTCTAGAAACCCAAGTTTACTCATTGCAGATTTCTAGGAACTTAAGTTTATCCCTCGCAGTTTTCTAGAAACCTCAACATGATTCTCAAGAGTCTTTTTTTATGCATGCTCACCACTTAACGCCATTTTGAAAGAGGAATGTGACGAAGAAATAACCTCATTTGGAAAGAAGAATTGGGAGGTAACCGAGAGTCATTTTGGTTTCAGGTCAACTTTAACTGTGAGTAACTATAAACTTTTTCTTCACCGAAAGTGAACTGTCTGTAATGTAATCCTCCATGTTTGTCGGCTTCTAGAAGGATAATATATATATATATATATATATATATATATATATATATATATATATTTTTTTTTTTTTTTCTTTTTTTTGCTTTGTCGCTGTCTTCCGCGTTTGCGAGGTAGCGCAAGGAAACAGACGAAAGAAATGGCCCAACCCACTCCCATACACATGTATATACATACGTCCACACACGCAAATATACATACCTACACAGCTTTCCATGGTTTACCCCAGACGCTTCACATGCCCTGATTCAATCCACTGACAGCACGTTAACCCCGGTATACCACATCGATCCAATTCACTCTATTCCTCGCCCTCCTTTCACCCTCCTGCATGTTCAGGCCCCGATCACACAAAATCTTTTTCACTCCATCTTTCCACCTCCAATTTGGTCTCCCACTTCTCCTCGTTCCCTCCACCTCCGACACATATATCCTCTTGGTCAATCTTTCCTCACTCATTCTCTCCATGTGCCCAAACCATTTCAAAACACCCTCTTCTGCTCTCTCAACCACGCTCTTTTTATTTCCACACATCTCTCTTACCCTTACGTTACTTACTCGAGCAAACCACCTCACACCACACATTGTCCTCAAACATCTCATTTCCAGCACATCCATCCTCCTGCGCACAACTCTATCCATAGCCCACGCCTCGCAACCATACAACACTGTTGGAACCACTATTCCTTCAAACATACCCATTTTTGCTTTCCGAGATAATGTTCTAGACTTCCACACATTCTTCAAGGCTTCCAGGATTTTCGCCCCCTCCCCCACCCTATGATCCACTTCCGCATCCATGGTTCCATCCGCTGCCAGATCCACTCCCAGATATCTAAAACACTTTACTTCCTCCAGTTTTTCTCCATTCAAACTTACCTCCCAATTCACTTGACCCTCAACCCTACTGTACCTAATAACCTTGCTCTTATTCACATTTACTCTTAACTTTCTTCTTTCACACACTTTACCAAACTCAGTCACCAGCTTCTGCAGTTTCTCACATGAATCAGCCACCAGCGCTGTATCATCAGCGAACAACAACTGACTCACTTCCCAAGCTCTCTCATCCACAACAGACTTCATACTTGCCCTTCTTTCCAAAACTCTTGCATTCACCTCCCTAACAACCCCATCCATAAACAAATTAAACAACCATAGAGACATCACACACCCCTGCCGCAAACCTACATTCACTGAGAACCAATCACTTTCCTCTCTTCCTACACGTACACATGCCTTACATCCTCGATAAAAACTTTTCACTGCTTCTAACAACTTGCCTCCCACACCATATATTCTTAATACCTTCCACAGAGCATCTCTATCAACTCTATCATATGCCTTCTCCAGATCCATAAATGCTACATACAAATCCATTTGCTTTTCTAAGTATTTCTCGCATACATTCTTCAAATCAAACACCTGATCTACACTTCCTCTACCACTTCTGAAACCACACTGCTCTTCCCCAATCTGATGCTCTGTACATGCCTTCATCCTCTCAATCAATACCCTCCCACATAATTTACCAGAAATGCTCAACAAACTTATACCTCTGTAATTTGAGCACTCACTCTTATCCCCTTTGCCTTTGTACAATGGCACTATGCACGCATTCCGCCAATCCTCAGGCACCTCACCATGAGTCATACATACATTAAATAACCTTACCAACCAGTCAATAATACAGTCACCCCCTTTTTTAATAAATTCCACTGCAATACCATCCAAACCTGCTGGCTTGCCGGCTTTCATCTTCCGCAAAGCTTTTACTACCTCTTCTCTGTTTACCAAATCATTTTCCCTAACCCTCTCACTTTGCACACCACCTCGACCAAAACACCCTATATCTGCCACTCTATCATCAAACACATTCAACAAACCTTCAAAATACTCACTCCATCTCCTTCTCACATCACCACTACATGTTATAACCTCCCCATTTGCGCCCTTCACTGAAGTTCCCATTTGCTCCCTTGTCTTACGCACTTTATTTACCTCCTTCCAGAACATCTTTTTATTCTCCCTAAAATTTAATGATACTCTCTCACCCCAACTCTCATTTGAACTCTTTTTCACCTCTTGCACCTTTCTCTTGACCTCCTGTCTCTTTTTTTCATACATCTCCCACTCAATTGCATTTTTTCCCTGCAAAAATCGTCCAAATGCCTCTCTCTTCTCTTTCACTAATAATCTAACTTCTTCATCCCACCACTCACTACCCTTTCTAATTAACCCACCTCCCACTCTTCTCAAGCCACAAGCATCTTTTGCGCAATCCATCACTGATTCCCTAAATACATCCCATTCCTCCCCCACTCCCCTTACTTCCATTGTTCTCACCCTTTTCCATTCTGTACTCAGTCTCTCCTGGTACTTCCTCACACAAGTCTCCTTCCCAAGCTCACTTACTCTCACCACCCTCTTCACCCCAACATATATTCTATTTTGCTTTGTCGCTGTCTCCCGTGTTAGCGAGGTAGCGCAACTAAGCAGACGAAAGAATGGCCCAACCCACCCACATACACATTTACATACATACACGTCCACACACGCAAATATACATACCTATACAACTCAATGTATACATATATATACACACACAGACATATACATATATACACATGTACATAATTCATACTGTCTGCCTTTATTCATTTCCATCGCCACCTCGCCACACATGGAATAACACCCTCCCCCCCCCTCATGTGAGCGAGGTAGCGCTAGGAAAAGACAACAAAGGCCACATTCGTTCACACTCAGTCTCTAGATGTCATGTAATAATGCACCGAAACCACAGCTCCCTTTCCACATCCAGGCCCCACAGAACTTTCCATAGTTTACCCCAGACGCTTCGCATGCCCTGGTTCAATCCATTGACAGCACGTCGGCCTCGGTATACCACATTGTCCCAATTCACTCTATTCCTTGCACGCCTTTCACCCTCCTGCATGTTCAGGCCTCGATCACCCAAAATCTTTTTCACTCCATCTTTCCACCTCCAATGTGGTCTCCCACTTCTCCTCGTTCCCTCCACCTCTGACACATATATCCTCTTGGTCAATCTTTCCTCACTCATTCTCTACATGTGACCAAACCATTTCAAAACACCCTCTTCTGCTCTCTCAACCACACTCTTTTTATTACCACACATCTCTCTTACCCTATGATTACTTACTCGATCAAACCACCTCACACCACATATTGTCCTCAAACATCTCATTTCCAGCACAACCACCTTCCTGCGCACCACTCTATCCATAGCCCACGCCCCACAACCATACAACATTGTTGGAACCACTATTCCTTCAAACATACCCATTTTTGTTTCCGAGATAATGTTCTCGACTTCCACACATTCTTCAACGCTCCCAGAATTTTCGCCCCCTCCCCCACCCTATGATTCATTTCCGCTTCCATGGTTCCATCCGCTGCCAAATCCACTCCCAGATATCTAAAACACTTCATTTCCTCCAGTTTTTCTCCATTCAAACTTACCTCCCAATTCACTTGACCCTCAACCCTACTGTACCTAATAACCTTGCTCTTATTCACATTTACTCTCAACTTTCTTCTTTCACACACTTTACCAAACTCAGTCACCAGCTTCTGCAGTTTCTCACATGAATCAGCCACCAGCGCTGTATCATCAGCGAACAACAACTGACTCACTTCCCAAGCTCTCTCATCCACAACAGACTGCATATTTGCTCCTCTTTCCAAAACTCTTGCATTCACCTCCCTAACAACCCCATCCATGAATAAGTTAAACAACCATGGATACATCACACACCCCTGCCGCAAACCTACATTCACTGAGAACCAATCACTTTCCTCTCGTCCTACACGTACACATGCCTTACATCCTCGATAAAAACTTTTCACTGCTTCTAACAACTTGCCTCCCACACCATATATTCTTAATACCTTCCACAGAGCATCTCTATCAACTCTATCATATGCCTTCTCCAGATCCATAAATGCTACATACAAATCCATTTGTTTTTCTAAGTATTTCTCACATACTTTCCATATATATATATATATATATATATATATATATATATATATATATATATATATATATATATATATATATATATATATATATATATATATATATATATATATATATATTTATATATATATATATATATATATATATATATATATTTATATATTATATATATATATATATATATATATATATATATATATATATATATATATGTATATATATATATATATATATATACATATATATATGTATATATATATATATATATGTATATATATATATATATATATATATATATATATATTGGGGAAGAGCATCGTGGTTTCAGAAGTGGTAGAGGATGTCTTATTCAGCTGTTTGATTTGAAGAATATATGTGAGAAATACTTAGAAAAACACATGGGTTTGAATGTAGCATTTACGGATCTGGAGAAGGCATATGATAACGTTGATAGAGGTGCCCTGTGGAAGGTATTAAGAGTATATGGTGTGGGAGGCAAGTTGCTGGAAGCAGTGATAAGTCTTTATCGAGGATGTAAGGCATAAGTATGAGTAGGATAGGAAGAGAGGAAAGTGATTGGTTCTCAGTGAATGTCGGTTTGCGGCAAGGGTGCGTGATGTCTCCATGGTTGTTTAATTTGTTTATGGATGGGATTGTTAGGGAGGTGAATGCAAGAGTTTTGGAGAGAGGGGTAAGTATGCAGTCTGTTATGGATGAGAGGGCTTGGGAAGTGAGTCAGTTGTTGTTCGCTGATGATATATCGCTGGTGGCTGATTCGGGTGACAAACTGCAGAAGCTGGTGATTGAGTTTGGTAAAGTGTGTGAAAGAAGGAAGTTGATCGTAAATGTGAATAGGAGCAAAGTCATTAGATACAGTAGGGTTTAGGGACAAGTCACTTGGGAGGTAAGTTTGAATGGAGAAAAACTGGAGGAAGTGAGGTGTTTTAGATATGTGGGAGTGGATTTGGCAACGGATGGAACAATGGAAGCAGAAGTAAGTCACAGGGTTGGGGAGGGGGCGAATGTTCTGGGAGCGTTGAAGAATGTGTAGAAGGCGAGAACATTATCTCTGAAAGCAAAAATGGGTATGTTTGAAGGAATAGTGGTTCCAACAACGTTATATGATGCTGCGAGGCGTGGGCTATGGATACGGTTGTGCGGAGGAGGGTGGATATGTTGGAAATGAGATGTTTGAGGACAATATGTGGTGTGAGGTGGTTTGATCGAGTAAGTAGTAAGAGGGTAAGAGAGACGTGTGGTAATAAAAAGAGTGTGGTTGAGAGACCAGAAGAGGGTGTTTTGAAATGGTTTGGTCGCATGGAGAGAATGAGAGGAAAGATTGACAAAGAGGATATATGTGTCGGATATGGAGGAGACGAGAAGTGGGAGACCAAATTAGAGGTGGAAAAATGGAGGGAAAAAGGTTCTGAGCGATCGGGGCCTGAACATGCAGGAGGGTGAAAGGTGTGCATAGAATAGAGTGAATTGGAACGATGTGGTATACCGGGGTCGACGTGCTGTCAATGGATTGAACGAGGGCATGTGAAGCGTCTGGGGTAAACCATGGAGAGTTTTGTGGGGCCTAGATGTGGAAAGGGAACTGTGGTTTCAGTGCATTATACATGACAGCTAGAGACGGTGTGAACGAATGTGGCCTTTGTTGTCTTTTTCTAGCCCTACCATGCGCGCGTGGGGGGGGGAAAGGGGTGTCATTACATGTGTGGCGTAATATATATATATATATATATATATATATATATATATATATATATATATATATATATATATATATATATATATATATATATATATATATATATATATATATATATATATATATATATATATATATATATATATATATATATATATATATATATATATATATATATATATATATATATATATATATATATATATATATATATATATCACGAGGCTGAAAGTAGTTTGTCAGTGTGTAGCTGCGTTAATGAATCGCGTAATGAATAATTTCTCGGCCATCTAAGACAGTCACCAAAAGAAGCGCGTTAATATACGCCAAGGTAAACACTGCCTCTCCTTTGATGCCGTCGGTTATAACATAGTGAAATGAACTGGGCCAGTGGGATTACTGTGCCTGCCCTCATGCTCCTCTGTCTAGCTTCCCATGAGTCTCTCTCTCTCTCTCTCTCTCTCTCTCTCTCTCTCTCTCTCTCTCTCTCTCTCTCTCTCTCTCTCTCTCTCTCTCTCTCTCTCTCTCTCGCTTACCTCTTTTCGTCTAGAATTATCTATCTTTCAAAGATTTCTTTCTGGGTTTTAGAAAAGAAATTTCACATTACCGTAACGCTGGAGGATCACTGTTGGTACTTGCCCCGTCATGGTTTGCTTTAGATATGGTTCTCACTTGTATGACGCCGCAGACATTTTGACAGTCTCCGTCCCATCTTGACAGTGTTTTTGTCAGAGACTATTTCGTAACAACAGGAATTTTTTTGTCTAATTATGAATATTACGGATAGAAGTGAGAAAAATGTAGGTAGAACTTGCTAATGTATGTTCTCATGCATCACGCAATCTGGCAATTACACCATGCGTTATCCTACTTCCATCATTATATCTCTAGTTAGTCCATGGTTTAACCCACTATAAATCCTCCTGTTATTTATATCCCGACCGTTAGAGCGTTGCTACCACACAAAATTGATGTGACTCGGCTTCCTGCTTTTCTAATTCCGGCGGCTCTTTTTCTGTTCGCATTCTCTTTTTACCTCTTTGTTAAGGTATCTTTCTTCTTTGAATCACTTTATGATGCTGAAACATTTGTCATATATAAGACCGTCTTTGGTATAGTCTGATGATCTGGGCTCATGTATCATACGTTTTCAAATGGTTCAAAACAACGCATATGAATGTTGAGGGAGTTTACGATAACTTCTCGATATTTATATGAATTCCTACATACTTCGCGTTCTTTACCATAACAGGTACTTGGGTACTTGATAAATAGCTTAATTCAAGATCTATAATTAGATTATCTCTCAAAATAACATTGCCAAAATAACATTGCTACCGTAACCGACCAAATGAAGGCATATTGTAAATATCTCTGGTACATTGGAAACCGTTGACTGTCATTCATACCACCGCTTCTCTCTCTCGCTGTCAAATGTATGCCGCTGCTCCAGTGAGTGTGAAACAGTGCGTGAAAATAATGATAAAACATCATACGTTATGGTTGTATGAAATGTACTTTACAAACTTTTATTATCTTTTGAGAGCATAGTAGTCAGTGGAGGTGACGCAAAACATACAGCAATATGCTGGTGACAAACGGAATCCCTAATCATGTCACAAGCATAACAATGTTTCACAATGGTCGGTAAATATAAACACTATAGAGATGTATCACTAAACATTACAAAGACAAACATAACAGATTTACGATAGGAGACTACACTACACTGAAACAGCAACACAGACAAAACACACAGCAGACACAACATATCCAAGATAAACCAAATCCATATGTAAACATGCTAGACACCACCATAACACACACAGCATCTCAAAACCAGCAGTTACAGGCATTATAAACAACCGCACAGGATCATTCCTAAACACACCAGGTATATATACACCCCAGAATGATCACTAAAGCATACATGAAAACGGCTCTACACACACATCTCCAAACAATCATTACTAACATATGAAGCACAAGTACTATAAGAAGTGTACATTGAAGGGGTCGACTGAAAAAGAGGACCACACTAAACACGTCTTATCATTACCATATTCTCTACACACACACACACACACACACACACACACACACACGCATAATGACACTGAATCAGCATGGGCCGACTCTGTTCGAATCCTGTACATGGTAGCAGACCCACACTCAGCCCAGGTGCTCATGCTCCTCTTGGTGCTGATCGATAAATGGGTATCTGGTTTATGGTGAGGTGTGTATGTTTGTGTAGACACACATAAGAGTTAAGAAAGAGAATATACATACAAGGTTAAGAGACGTAGCAACACGACTGTAAAACTCTCTTCCTATAACTCATAACTTTTATGAACCTCTGTGAGGTAGTGGCTAGCGTTCCTAACTCTCACGCGTTCACAGGCTGCCCAGAGTCGAGTTCAAATCCTGGTTTCTGGCAGCCTGGTATATAGTCAACAAAGATGTTCATCTATCCCTAGGGTTGGCCGATATTGGGTACCTGGTTCAGGTTAGGATATATATATATATATATATATATATATATATATATATATATATATATATATATATATATATATATATATATATATATATATATATATATATTTTTTTTTTTTTTTTTTTTTTTTTTATACTTTGTCGCTGTCTCCCGCGTTTGCGAGGTAGCGCAAGGAAACAGACGAAAGAAATGGCCCAGCCCCCCCCATACACATGTACATACACACGTCCACACACGCAAATATACATACCTACACAGCTTTCCATGGTTTACCCCGGACGCTTCACATGCCTTGATTCAATCCACTGACAGCACGTCAACCCCTGTATACCACATCGCTCCAATTCACTCTATTCCTTGCCCTCCTTTCACCCTCCTGCATGTTCAGGCCCCGATCACACAAAATCCCTTTCACTCCATCTTTCCACCTCCAATTTGGTCTCCCTCTTCTCCTCGTTCCCTCCACCTCCGACACATATATCCTCTTGGTCAATCTTTCCTCACTCATTCTCTCCATGTGCCCAAACCATTTCAAAACACCCTCTTCTGCTCTCTCAACCACGCTCTTTTTATTTCCACACATCTCTCTTACCCTTACGTTACTTACTCGATCAAACCACCTCACACCACACATTGTCCTCAAACATCTCATTTCCAGCACATCCATCCTCCTGCGCACAACTCTATCCATAGCCCACGCCTCGCAACCATACAACATTGCTGGAACCACCATTCCTTCAAACATACCCATTTTTGCTTTCCGGGATAATGTTCTCGACTTCCACACATTTTTCAAGGCTCCCAAAATTTTCGCCCCCTCACCCACCCTATGATCCACTTCCGCTTCCATGGTTCCATCCGCTGACAGATCCACTCCCAGATATCTAAAACACTTCACTTCCTCCAGTTTTTCTCCATTCAAACTCACCTCCCAATTGACTTGACCCTCAACCCTACTGTACCTAATAACCTTGCTCTTATTCACATTTACTCTTAACTTTCTTCTTCCACACACTTTACCAAACTCAGTCACCAGCTTCTGCAGTTTCTCACATGAATCCGCCACCAGCGCTGTATCATCAGCGAACAACAACTGACTCACTTCCCAAGCTCTCTCATCCCCAACAGACTTCATACTTGCCCCTCTTTCCAAGACTCTTGCATTTACCTCCCTAACAACCCCATCCATAAACAAATTAAACAACCATGGAGACATCACACACCCCTGCCGCAAACCTACATTCACTGAGAACCAATCACTTTCCTCTCTTCCTACACGTACACATGCCTTACATCCTCGATAAAAACTTTTCACTGCTTCTAACAACTTGCCTCCCACACCATATATTCTTAATACCTTCCACAGAGCATCTCTATCAACTCTATCATATGCCTTCTCCAGATCCATAAATGCTACATACAAATCCATTTGCTTTTCTAAGTATTTCTCGCATACATTCTTCAAAGCAAACACCTGATCCACACATCCTCTACCACTTCTGAAACCACACTGCTCTTCCCCAATCTGATGCTCTGTACATGCCTTCACCCTCTCAATCAATACTCTCCCATATAATTTACCAGGAATACTCAACAGACTTATACCTCTGTAATTTGAGCACTCACTCTTATCCCCTTTGCCTTTGTACAATGGCACTATGCACGCATTCCGCCAATCCTCAGGCACCTCACCATGAGTCATACATACATTAAATAACCTTACCAACCAGTCAACAATACAGTCACCCCCTTTTTTAATAAATTCCACTGCAATACCATCCAAACCTGCTGCCTTGCCGGCTTTCATCTTCCGCAAAGCTTTTACTACCTCCTCTCTGTTTACCAAATCATTTTCCCTAACCCTCTCACTTTGCACACCACCTCGACCCAAACACCCTATATCTGCCACTTTGTCATCAGACACATTCAACAAACCTTCAAAATACTCATTCCATCTCCTTCTCACATCACCACTACTTGTTATCACCTCCCCATTTACGCCCTTCACTGAAGTTCCCATTTGCTCCCTTGTCTTACGCACCCTATTTACCTCCTTCCAGAACATCTTTTTATTCTCCCTAAAATTTACTGATAGTCTCTCACCCCAACTCTCATTTGCCCTTTTTTTCACCTCTTGCACCTTTCTCTTGACCTCCTGTCTCTTTCTTTTATACTTCTCCCACTCAATATATATATATATATATATATATATATATATATATATATATATATATATATATATATATATATATATATTATGAGTTGAAACTACTTCCAAGTATCCAAAATAAAAACAACACTTAGAATCTTCTATTCGCTGTGTAATGCTCACCTGAAATCTTCAAAAGAATCGTTAAGATAACGAATACAAACACAGTTTTTGAACACGTTTCCATATTTTCTGGCACTTCTATAAAGATCTTTGGTCATTTCTCCTTGTAATAGTAGCAAAGGACTGAATTGGAGATCTTAAGTAAAAAGAATCGTGGCCAAACATTAATCAAAAGAAATTCAACTCTTGACTTTCAAAACTGTGAAGGCAAGGATGCTTTAAATGCTAATTAATTCATGAAACGATAAAAGTCTTTCGTATCTTAGGTCCTTGGTGAGGAGTAAGGTTCTGGGAATTCTATTCCATTCACATTACCTGGAGAAAGTCGTATCATAAGACGGAAAATGTATGAAATAAATCTTTATATACGACTGTGGCATATGTTCGAGTAAGGAAGAGATATGCCAGGAACTGAAATTTTGTATTTTATGTATTGTACTGGAAGGAACATAGACGACACATGATACGAAGTAGTTCACATATATGAAACTTTGAACGAATCTTATCAACCTACTTTAGGAACCTGTATGTCATGCATTCATAAAACGATCCCATATATTTCTATTCTGGATATCACATATGACACGCACGCACGTGATATTCACTCACCACACCACAAACATCAACACAAGAGCAAAATACAAACTGAATGGCATCAGAACTCTGGATGGATCATAATGGAATAAGAAAAAGAATCGCTTGATATCTTTTACAAACTATGGATCCACTCACTCCTGAACTACGGCTCACCTGCCTGGTCGTCCACCTCTTAAAAGCAATGCGTATAACAAAGCTTCAAGCCACATAAGAGGAAGCACTCAGTCTCTCGTTGCACAACTTTCACAAACACTTAGCATTTACAAAATGAAAGAAAGATCTTCTCAATACAGTCCCATTTCAGCATGTTCGTCACGCACATCAATGTAGCAGCACTACAAACCTCCAACCACTTCATAGATAACCAACCCTACAGAAGAAACAGAAAGCTTACTCCTCCCTCACACTTTCAATGACCTCTATTCACAGATCTCCTGGTCCTAAACAAATATAACGCTGGCAAAACTAGTGCACACTGAGCTAACCATACAAGCATTAAACAACCGACATCTTAACTCAGTCTTGATCTCCATCCCACTAGACATACACCCATTAGAAACCACATTCTCCAGACAAACACGAGTCAACCTATCCTGTCTCGGCTCAAGGGGCGTATCTAGGGGAAATAGCGCCTATGGCAAGCACTGAAATTGCGCCTCTGGCTTGATTAACAATGTACATACAGTGGATGTATATAAAAATATATACAGTGTAATTATAAACTGTTGTAGAGTTAGGCCAAACTTAAATTCATATAAACTCTTAAAGACTTAAAGACTTATTTGATCAAAATTGTAACGTAGAAACGGTAATGCAACTGATAGTAACAAATATTACTATAGTTGAAAAGTAGGCGAGTTTCTTTTCTATCTCACAAAACCAAACCACTGAAACTATTACTTGCAATTTTTGATATTATTCTCAAAAAGTAAGATTTCCATTAAAGATTCATTATGAGAAGTATTTTGCATGCTGAATACAAATCTGGTGTAAAAATAACCTTAGTCCTCTTAATGACACCAAATTTAGCTGCCAAATGAAGTCAATTTTAGAATATTTCTGCTCCTTTGCATCGTATTAACTTAGTATGTATCGGTAACTAACAGGAGTAAGATACATTTTAATGATTATTTCAAGTATAGAAGTGTTTGAATATCTCGTGTTTCAATTTTGAAACAAAAAGATTTTTCAGCCAAAAAATACCCCGAATGTTTGGCGTTTTTCTTAGAAAAAAGATTTCCTTTATAAACTCGTTATAAGAAGTATTTTTCATGCTGAATAAAAATCTGGTGTTAGTATAAGCATTATGATATATTTTCCATGATTATTTCCAGTATAGCAGTGTTTGAATAAATTATCTTTCACTTTTGAAACAAAAATAGATTTACTTTGAAAACTCATTATAAGAACTATTTTCCATGCTGAATACAAATCTGGTGTTAAAATAACGTTTAGTCGTCTTTATGACAATCAATGATCTTTCATTGATAACTCCCTTAAATTAGCAAAGAAATCATTTTACAGAGATGAGACCAAACATCCCATTGACACCAAGAATCTTTTAGTTCTCCCTTTTAACAATAATTCTACTTTACGTCCCATGTTGCTTAAATCGTTTACTGTAAATGGTGCCTTCAGCAACAATGATGCTATAAAGAATATCTTAATCAGGAATTCACCAGAAAATTCTCTTGGGCGCATCTATAAAGTGCCATGTAGAAATTGTGATAAGTTTTATATTGGTCAGACTGGTAAGGATCCTTCTGTTAGACTTAAGCAACATAAATGTAGTGTAAGAACGGGATAAGAATCAAATGCCTTGTTTAATCACGTTAAAGACTATAATCATTGTATTGACTGGAGTAATGTCATCTCAGTTATTAATTCTAAATCTATTACCACAAGAAATTACATTGAATCTTCTATTATTGAATACACAAAGAATTATCTTAATATTAGTGATGGTTTATACAAATTGGATAACTTTATTGTTGATAAGATTTGTAAAATAATAAGTTTATGATACGTTCGTTGTCTGTCTTGGACAATCGCAGGTTTACCAAATGGCGTCCTAGCTACGTCTCTTCGTTGTATATCAACTGACAGTTATATTACTCTCTTGTGTCTCCCCTGATGATGTGATTATTACACAAAAGTGCACTTGGGAACTTATCGTGTTTTCATTTTGCCTGGGGGCTCTTAAGAATATACTTGATCACGTGCAAAATTGCGATCCTTCCTAATATATATATATATATATATATATATATATATATATATATATATATATATATATATATATATATATATATATATATATATATATATATGATAGGGGTTTTAAAAGCATAACTTACTTCTTTTTCATTATTCTTTGTCGACGTTGCGAATATAAAACTCTGTTCTGGGCATTTTGGTTATGAAGATATCTTGAAACTTTCAACAAAGGAGCATTACATAATGGAAGGCCAGCAGGGTGAGGCTGGCGGGGAGATGCGCGGGGATAGCTCACAGTTTACGTGTTTTCCTCATGATAGATATTGTTTTAGTAATTTTCATCGGAGCGAAGTTTTTATCAGGTTTTCGAAAGATTTATTGCTGAAAATTATAGATTCCTTTAGATTTATGAGGATATTTTGGGCTATATAACCAAATCAAGTGTAGAATGTAAAATCATAGTGCAATGATGCTTCAAATATTAATTTTTTCTTACTACAAGATTAACTAGAAATGACGTCCTCTCTGACTGGCGCCCAAGGTGTTATATCAGAGACCATAATACACAGGTATGAAAAAGATAAACACTTCAACAACGTTCATCCACTGCCTCACTATAACAGTCGAAAATCATTAGATCACTTAAGTGAATATATGATTTTGATCTATATATCCTCTGGACCCCTTTAACTTAAAGGGTGCCTGCAGCTTCAAGGCTGTGCTGCTTCCAGTAGCAGGGAAACGGTGGACCCCTATAGAATGAGATGATGCAGGCTCGCCAAAAGTGACTTCACTCGAGGTGTAACCACAAGCAGGTGAAGTCCGGTAACACCCTACAGAGAACATGATTGTAATGCAAGAAAAATTTCAAGTAAGATGAAAAGAGGAAAAGAGACAAGTGACATATATGGTATACTACAGTCAAGATGTCTGTCAGTCTAAGTGTCAGTCTCAGCAATTAGTGGCTGTCAGCTGGGGCGGACCAGTGATCGATAAGCACCAATATCCGATAACAACTCAGGAACAGGAAGTTGCCTCTCTGCTCCTCATGTATCTCCGGCAGCACGTACACTTGTGAGCTTTGGATATTTTGGGGATAACAAGTACTGCCTCTACTACCAATACAATAACACTTTTGTAATGTTACAGCAACTCACAGGCAAAACCAATGGTAGCGGCTATTCTTCTTTAAAGAAGTTATTCCTCGAAAATATTCTTCTAAGCGCCACTTTGATATCTATCTTAGGTTGGAGAGGAGTTGCACCCTACTTACATTTATATATAACTTTAGATAAATTTTGTGGGAAACTACTGCTTAGCTTGTCCTAATATGGTATCAGGAAATGTGAATTTAGTGTTGTTCGTGAAAGATAGCTTACAAAAGATCTGTCCAGGTTCTGGTATCTGATGAGACGATGACACTTTTGCCTTATACGGAAGGACAAAACAAGCCAGTTTTACTCTCAGAAATGAGTAAAATTTCTCTCTAGATTTTATTGGCTCCAGCAGTACTCCTGCCCAGCTGACATTGGTACGATATTATGATGAATTCTGACGTAATATATTGTTTCGTTGTTACTTTTCAAATGGAACAAATTCAAGCCTCAAGTAACTGGTTTCTAGCTGTGAAGAGCACTGCTATTGGACATCAGAGAAAGTTACAGTTGCAAAGCTAACTCTGGCAACACAGTATCACGTGAGTATGATTATGACCTTGGCTGTGCTTCATATGGTGTTCGAGTGAGGTGTGGGTGGACACATCTACCATGGTATCCTCAGGAGTCAAGCGACCGAGTCTCCAAATGTACTTTGTGTACAGACATATTTGGACGAGGCTTCTTACATTACAAATACTGTTCTGGTCCGGTTGAACAAATAATATTCATATGGCTTTGTTCGCATTAATGGACGGTTAATCTATGGATTATAAGGATAGGTTGCAACTATTGAAATGCTCTAAGAGACCCTCCTCCATCTCGGGCAGTGTGGAGGGGAGGTTATCAAGTTAAGATTTTTTCCTAGAGTGTTGGAAGGAGTCTCGCGATATTTCCAAACAATCCCTCGTTTCTGTCAACACCAGACTGGTCTAAATTTTACGGGAAAAGACACTTGGGCAACTGTAACACGTAGAGAACGCCCAAGAATTGTGATGGAATTCATATCTTGAGTCTGATGGTACAGCTGATCCTCTGTGTTATCAACAGAAGTAGCATGTTCATGATATGGCATGACCATTGGTAGCGCACAGCCAGCGGTATACCTTGGTCGTCGGGAAAGCATGACAATGAATATAGTATGGCCACTAGTATGGCATGGCCAACACAGGTTATACTGTTGTGATGCTGTGCGTCTACTTGGGGAAAGTACAACGAAAATGATAAATAATGTTCAGTGTTTTCATTGTGGTAGGTCGCATCGTGGGTATGAAGGGCCTTGGGCTATGATAAACAGGAGCTTGTTACGTTGAAAGGGTAGATATGCCCCGAGTTTACTGAAGAGAATGTGGTTTCAGATGGGTATGTTTCTGGTGGGATCGAGCTTAAGAGTGAGGTGGGAGGACGGCTGTTTAGTGCTTGTCGGGTCATGTTTTGTCTCGTCAGTGTTGTGTTTGTTGAGGATGGAGGGCTCTGTGAGCATAGCTTGCTCAAGTGTGAGGGAGGGGTGAGTTGTTCATTGCTTTTTGAGGGTTGAATGGGAAAGGTCTGATGCTGCTGCAAAGAATTGAAATATATAAATATATATATATATATATATATATATATATATATATATATATATATATATATATATATATATATATATATATATATATATATATATATATATATATATATATATATATATATATATATATATATATATATATATATATATATATATATATATATATATATATATATATATATATATGGATGTGCTGGAAATGAGATGTTTGAGGACAATGTGTGGTGTGAGGTCGTTTGATCGAGTAAGTAACGTAAGGGTAAGAGAGATGTGTGAAAATAAAAAGAGCGTGGTTGAGAGAGCAGAAGAGGGTGTTTTGAAATGGTCTGGGCACATGGAGAGAATGAGTGAGGAAAGATTGACCAAGAGGATATATGTGTCGGAGGTGGAGGGAACGAGGAGAAGTGGGAGACCAAATTGGAGGTGGAAAGATGGAGTGAAAAAGATTTTGTGTGATCGGGGCCTGAACATGCAGGAGGGTGAAAGGAGGGCAAGGAATAGAGTGAATTGGAGCGATGTGGTATACCGGGGTTGACGTGCTGTCAGTGGATTGAATCAAGGCATGTGAAGCGTCCGGGGTAAACCATGGAAAGCTGTGTAGGTATGTATATTTGCGTGTGTGGACGTATGTATATACATGTGTATGGGGGTGGGTTGGGCCATTTCTTTCGTCTGTTTCCTTGCGCTACCTCGCAAACGCGGGAGACAGCGACAAAGCAAAAAAAAAAAAAAAATATATATATATATATATATATATATATATATATATATATATACGAATAAAGTGCATATGAACGCGCACCTTCATAGAACATACAAACCTCCAACAGTTAAGATCGAACCCGGGACCCCTGAGCAAGAGGCAGGCATGCTAACCGATAGGCTATGGGCCTGACTAATAGGAAACAACTATTCGAATACTAAGTACTCGAGTACCCTTCGTCTCACAATAGTGAGCAACGGGGTCTATACCGGGTTCGATCCTGGCTGTTGGAGGTTTGCATGATATATATATATATATATATATATATATATATATATATATATATATATATATATATATATATATATATATATATATATATATATATATATATATATATATATATATATTTTTTTTCTTTTTCTTTTTTTTATACTTTGTCGCTGTCTCCCGCGTTTGCGAGGTAGCGCAAGGAAACATACGGAAGAAAATGGCCCAACCTCCCCCATACACATGTATATACATACGTCCACACACGCAAATATACATACCTACACAGCTTTCCATGGTTTACCCCAGACGCTTCACATGCCTTGATTCAATCCACTGACAGCACGTCAACCCCGGTATACCACATCGCTCCAATTCACTCTATTCCTTGCCCTCCTTTCACCCTCCTGCATGTTCAGGCCCCGATCACACAAAATCTTTTTCACTCCATCTTTCCACCTCCAATTTGGTCTCCCTCTTCTCCTTGCTCCCTCCAACTCCGACACATATATCCTCTTGGTCAATCTTTCCTCACTCATTCTCTCCATGTGCCCAAACCTCTTCAAAACACCCTCTTCTGCTCTCTCAACTACGCTCTTTTTATTTCCACACATCTCTCTTACCCTTACGTTACTCACTCGATCAAACCACCTCACACCACACATTGTCCTCAAACATCTCATTTCCAGCACATCCATCCTCCTGCGCACAACTCTATCCATAGCCCACGCCTCGCAACCATACAACATTGTTGGAACCACTATTCCTTCAAACATACCCATTTTTGCTTTCCGGGATAATGTTCTCGACTTCCACACATTCTTCAAGGCCCCCAGAATTTTCGCCCCCTCCCCCACCATATGATCCACTTCCGCTTCCATGGTTCCATCCGCTGCCAGATCCACTCCCAGATATCTAAAACACTTCACTTCCTCCAGTTTTTCTCCATTCAAACTCACCTCCCAATTGACTTGACCCTCAACCCTACTGTACCTAATAACCTTGCTCTTATTCACATTTACTCTTAACTTTCTTCTTCCACACACTTTACCAAACTCAGTCACCAGCTTCTGCAGTTTCTCACATGAATCAGCCACCAGCGATGTATCATCAGCGAACAACAACTGACTCACTTCCCAAGCTCTCTCATCCCCAACAGACTTCATACTTGCCCCTCTTTCCAAAACTCTTGCATTTACCTCCCTAACAACCCCATCCATAAACAAATTAAACAACCATGGAGACATCACACACCCCTGCCGCAAACCGACATTCACTGAGAACCAATCACTTTCCTCTCTTCCTACACGTACACATGCCTTACATCCTCGATAAAAACTTTTCACTGCTTCTAACATATATATATATATATATATATATATATATATATATATATATATATATATATATATATATATATATATATATATATATATATATATATATATATATATATATATATCCCTGGGGATAGGGGATTAAGAATACTTCCCACGTATTCCCTGCGTGTCGTAGAAGGCGACTAAAAGGGGAGGGAGCGGGGGGCTGGAAATCCTCCCCTCTCGTTTTTTTTTTTTTTTTTTCCAAAAGAAGGAACAGAGGGGGCCAGGTGAGGATATTCCAAAAAGGCCCAGTCCTCTGTTCTTAACGCTACCTCGCTAACGCGGGAAATGGCGAATAGTTTGAAAAAAAAAAAAAAAAAAAAAATATATATATATATATATATATATATATATATATATATATATATATGAAACTCTTTTGACACAAGTTTTCATTTCCAATAGAGAGGATCAGAACAAGTCATACATTATAGCGTGGAGCTGTACAGGAAGAGAGAGAGTTCATTTCATGTAAAACTTTCGGATCACAAAATTATTTTCCAAATAGTGGTTACCGTCGTGTGCTCACCAGACAGACGTCTTGCATGACTGCTGCGTGTATAACCAGGGCACCTCCAGATTTGCGGCGAGTCGTCTTTAGCTGTGTAGTGACGGTTGGTCATCAGCCCACCCGTGAGGCCTAGGGCGCCTGTCATCCTGTGACTCATTCACGATGGTTGGTAGGTTGGGCGTTGGCCACCTGCCGCTCCTCACTCCTCGAGCACTCGTCGTACACTGGAAGATTTCTGTAACGTCGAGAAAAGAAGTAAGTGTTCGAAAGCATCTGTTCATTTGAAAATAACTTTTACGTCTCTCAATTCATTCGTACTTGTTCGCCGTTTCCCGCGTTAGCGAAGTAGCCCTAAGACTGTCGTGTGTAACGGACCGAAACCACAGCTCCAGGTCCTCAACCAGACCCGATAGATCTTTCTGTTTTCTATCGGTTGCCTCATATATTCTGGTTCAGTACATTGATAGCACATAACCGCGCACCACCTATCGTGTGCCTGTCATGAGGAACCATCGTGCACCACCTGTCGTGTGCTGGTCATGAGGGACCATCGTGCACCACCTGCTGTGTGCTGATCATGAGGGACCATCGTGCACCACCTGTCGTGTGCCGGTCACGAGGGACCGTCGCGCACCACCTGTGACATAACAGTGTTTTTAGCGATTTAATCATCGGAATCAATCATTCATTTTGGCTGTTTTCATGTGAAGATAAATTACATAACAGATGAAATGATTTACGCCTAATAGATATACAGAGGCGCATTAATGAGATATGTTACTGTAGTGATGAAATGACTGGTTTGAAATAAAAGATTAATGTATCCATTAAACAAAAATACGTATACATATGTATATATATATATATATATATATATATATATATATATATATATATATATATATATATATATATATATATATATATATATATATATATATATATATTGTAAAGGATCACAATTTTGCGCGTGATCAAGATATTCCTATGAGTCCACGGGGAAAATGAAACACGTAAAGCTCCCAAGTGCACTTTCATGTAATAATCACATCATCAGGGGAGACACAAGAGACAAATATAACAGTCAGTTGATATACATCGAAGAGACGAAGCTAGGGCGCCATTTGGTAAACATGTCTACCAAATGGCGTCCTAGCTTCGTCTCTTCGATGTACATCAACTGACTGTTATATTTCTCTCTTGTGTCTCCCCTGATGATGTGATCATTACACGAAAGTGCACTTGGAACTTTTCGTGTTTCATTTTCCCCGTGGACTCATAGGAATATCTTGATCACGCGCAAAATTGTGATCCTTTCCAATATATATATATATATATATATATATATATATATATATATATATATATATATATATATATATATATATATATATATATATATATATATATATAAAACCTGCCTGACTAGTGAAATAATCTATTTCAAACTTCATGAATGAAAGATATATTGTGGTGACACTGAAATAAGATCCCTACAATTCGTACTATGAGCAGAGCACTTCCAATACAGCCAGCTATCGTTGTTTCCAATATCTCTTTCAAGGTTATTGTCAACGGCGGTTCGAATATACATTTGGTCTGAAAACTCAATCCCCATTTGGTCGACTAGCGAGGATCTGGTTCACTCACGCATACAGAAACAACTGACTTCATTTGTCAACAACGTTTATATTGTTCTCTGTACGATATGAACCACTTTGTGAATAAAAGACAAGGACTGGCACGTCCAGGGAAAATTCTAAAATATCAAAAGGTAACTTCAAAGCAATAATATGGTAGAAATATTTTTCGTATATGATTTTCATATATGATTTCCTTAAGGCTAGATCCACTGGTGATATTTTTCCTATCTTACAATATTGGCTCATTATCCCTGAAAGATTGTGGAGAATCCTTTAATGTTGCCCTTGATCTCGCCAATGCTTTTGACATGCGTGGCATTGTGGTGCCATCTCTATGCTCCCCTCTCTGTGCTTCCCTTCCTCACTTTGCTCACTCGTATCTAGCTTCCTTTCTGGCCGCTCTATCTCCGTGATTGTTGATGGATCAACCTCACCCCTTTTTTCTCCATCAAGTGTGGTGTCTCTCAAGGTTCTATCTTTTCTCCTAAACTTTGTCTCCTTTTATCAATTATTTCTATTCTTTTACAGATAACCAAATACACTCATATGCTAACGACTCAACACAGCATTCCTCGCGTTCTTCTATTCTGCTCTTTCTTCTTTCATTCGACTGACACAGCTTGCTTAATAAATTCAGACTTGGATATCTCAGTGAGGTAGACGAAATATGGTTAAGCCTAATACCTTCAAGACTCAGTTTCTGCCCATTTCTTTATCGAATATTTCTCAAAACTTTCCTGTCTCCTTCGAGAGTTCTTTAATTCTACCTCTTAACTTACTGAACATACTTGGTATTACTGTAATATCCACGCTTTTTTGGAAACTCCACATTACGGAAATTGCTAAGTCTTCCTCTAATAAACTAGGAAATCTGTTTGAATATTGAAGTTTTTCTCTCTCTGAACTTTTGCTCTGTTCATACAGAGGATTGATCAGCAAATCTGAGACGTTTGTAGCTTTACAACCTTGCTTGACAGTCCAAAACGGTCCAAATTATCAATTCTCTCAGGCTAACTTCAAAGCGTGACTCACTTGCCCTACGCCGCAATGTTGGTTCAATTTCCCTCTTCTGCAGGTATTACTTTGGTTTTTGCTCCCGAGAGCTGGCTGCTTGTGTGCCCCCACCGCATGTGGACCACACAATATTCGTCAAGCTGCTGTGTCATATGATAATTGGGTAGCCGTTTGCAACTGTTTCTTTCCCTACACCTCGAAACTTTGGAATTATCTACCTTCTCATGTCTTCCCTAATAAATATGACCAATCCCATTTTAAATGACAGGTTTTTCGCTTCTATCAAAATTCTCAAATACTTTCCTTCTCTCTTTTTTCCCCTTTAAACTAACCTCTTTATATTTCGATGAAGACCCGGCTTAGACGTTCACTCTTGTCCGCGACTGGAACCTCCAACGTAGAAAAGAAAAAGAAAAAGAAAGAAAGGTAACCAGGACTACGTTCGAGCACAATATGGATATCTAGAGTCTCGTAACACAGTGAGTTACATGAGATATCTACTGACTCGTGTGTCCTACGTGTATATAGTCACACGCTGCCGTCTAAGCCAGATACTCATTCATCGATCAACCACGATGGTAGGATGAACAGTTGGGACTGACATTGGGTTGACTGCCCCGCCTAGGATTCGTACCCATGCGTGTGTGTGTGTGTGTGTGTGTGTGCAGATCTACAGGTATACATACAATGAGTGTATACCTGAAAGATTGTTAAAGGTATAAAGGAGAAAAATATGAACGGGAACAAATGAAGACGACCATCGCCATAATGCATGAGACTTTTGCCAAAGCTTTTAGGAGATTGCTCGAAGCTGCACACATAAACAAAAACATTTTCTGATGCTGGCTTAAGCTTGTGAGTGCTGGTGCATCTCTCCTCCTTGCTCGGGTTCTTCTTCCTTGTTTCTGCCTTCTGTTAGCTCTCCACGTTTGTCTTTGGTAGCTGCTGATATTGGCATGTATCGCAATGCATCATTTGATTCTGTTAACAAACTAGTTAACGGTCATCCAATTCTAATGAACTGTGATAGAAGAAATTGAACAGACTAGAGAGGTATTATGAACAGAGTTTAGCAGATAATCAAATTCCAATTCACCATCAGAAGATTTACTCTTTTATCTGTCAGCGTCATTTCAGATGCCTGTTAGAGTCCTTATAAGTAGGGTTCGGGTCATCCAAGGGAACGTTACTCCTACAGATGTCTGCTGGTAAGTGAAGAGCCTTTCCCAGTTTACTAAGAAAATGAATGGAGCGTTATCTATCATTGGACCGGAATGTTCTCGTGCAAGTAAGTGATAAAGGTAGGACAAATGTCAAGGTCAAGCGAAGGGAAGGAAGAGAATGAAACGTCTCAAAGGTTGAGGCTTCAACTGGAGGACGAGTAAGGAGGAGGAGGCAGATGTACATTATGAACGTGCACACTGACTCATCACCGTCCACACCACACAAAAGAAATAGTAAGAAAATGTTGAAAGTAAGTCAGCGATTCTAAACTTTTCATGATGTATGTGATGTTTATATATACCGTGTTCTATTTGTTAGTGGAGTATGCACACACACACACACACACACACACACACACACACACACACACACACACACACACACACGCACACACACACACACACACACACATTCTCACACACACACACACACACACACGCGCGCGCGCGCACACATTCACGAGCTCACATCTGAAAATATTAAATGGCTCCCTGGTAAAAAAAAATTTGCATATGCTTAAAGCTGAGGAGAAAACGGGTAAATGTTCATTGCCTGGTGCCTGACGTCCCACTTGTTGAAAGTCAAGGGTCACGTGCGGCCTGATTGTTTCCTTCTGTCCCACCTGTCTTCCACACTTGACTGGCTGCCCTTTCTCCTCTACCCCCCCCCCCCCTTCTCTCTCTCTCTCTCTCTCTCTCTCTCTCTCTCTCTCTCTCTCTCTCTCTCTCTCTCTCTCTCTCTCTCTCTCTCTCTCTCTCTCTCTCTCTCTCTCTCTCTCTCTCTCTCTCGTACATCATGAGCGTTATCTAATTCTAGGAGTTAGCCCATACATAATATAAACAAAACATTCAACAATGATCCATACCACAACATTTGATAGTTCTCCACTTGACTTACACCTCATGTCACTAAATATATTCTTCATCATTTGTTACGTCAGTCACATGCTAACATTAAGATTAGCAGTCAAATCCGAGAGTCAACTCCGAGTCATCCCCAGACGACAGTCGCCTCAGCGTCACTCACACGCGTCAGTCAAATATTTAGTTAATCATAAACTTCTTCTCTGCTGAGGTCATCAGCTGACAGTATCAGACCCCAAGGAAATACTGACTCGGTGTTGTGGAAGAGAAAATAAACCTTTACGGAATATTAGAGTTTGAAACTTTCGACAAGTAATTTGTCATCTGTTTTCTGGGCCAATATTTTGTGGTTTTGTTGTAAGAGAAGTTTGGCTTGTCTTCAGTTATGTCTCCATGATCATTGTGCAGCGAATCTTGTTTTCTCTATCAAGTATGATAATGACAACGCTGCCTTGGTGAGACAACATTGTTAAGGTTACAACCACATCAGGAGTTATTTTTCTGAGGAAGTTAAGAGAACTGTAAGCAAGTTGTATGACAACTTCACTGATCGGAAAATACTATTGGATTATATTAGTTTCTTCGCGGCATTTAGCTGTGCAATTAGTTCATTATAACTTCTGATTCATGATCAGTTCAACTTAAAGTTTACCCGTAACTGTTAGTCTATACCTGAGGGTTTTGAGAAAATAATAGTGGTAATAGTCAATGTTAGCTTCAGTGCTGCTTGTCAATAATCATCTTGGCCTATCTATCCTGAGGAAGCAGGACTTTGTCAAACTCTGTAGCACAAATGGTCTGCTAGAATCACCTTACCTCAAAGCTTCTTCTTGGCAGGATTCATCTTAGAACCACCGGAGGAGAAGTTGCTTATCATTATCATTATCATTATCATTATTATCATTTTCATCATACTTCATACCTGCATATCACATCAAGATTTTCGAAAACATGACGGTATTACACAAGGAGGAAACATACATAATCTCAGGATGGATCCAGCGGTGATGACAGGCAACACTCGCTGCTAAAGGAATGGCCAACTTGCATGAGAAGGTTGTTAAGTCTGGCGCCACAGTTACGGACAGGGCGCGTGCTGAGCACCGCTCGGATGGCAACAGCTATGACCAGGTCGCATGCTGAACTCTGCTAGGGTGGCAACAGCCACGACCAGGCGTATGCTGATCATGTTTAAGAAGGCAGCGGCAATTACGTGCTCGCGTGCCGAATTCCGCTTTAAGAGCAACATCAACCGCTGGGGCTAAGCTCCAAGGGTGGGTGCTGTGCTCCACGGGAGAGCCAGCTCACACAGATCTTTAATATGGAAATAAGAACGCAAGTCTGCACTTGAGGCTGTTGCATAAGCCTCAGGTTTATACTTTGTGGGAAGTTACCTGAGTAAATTTGATGTTTACGTAAAATAATAAGACAAATCCCGACAGCATGATGAGTGTGAGCTTGGGTAGGAAACGGTGCTTCAGAAATCCTAGGAAATATTAGATGACTATCAAGATAATCAGAAGAAAAAAATACATGTCATGATATAGAGATGTGCATGGATATATTTATAGGCCAAAGAAAAACAGAAAAAAAAAGATCAAAACTTACTGGTATGGGGAGGAAATGACTGAAATGCGTATATCACATGAGAGTTGGTTACAAAAGACAGGAATCGAAATAGATGACATGGTCTAGGGGCAGGCTGAGCTAGGCCTGGCTGAGGTACTCCAACCAGCGTCACGTGTGGCCCAGGCTGGCCTGGCTGAGGTACGTCACAATGTCGTAGCAGTTGTCGGTGACGTAGTGACACTTATATGATGCAAGGATGCCGGTCTCCGACCACCACCAGCCAATACATATATTCACTGTTGACTCTCTCTCTCTCTCTCTCTCTCTCTCTCTCTCTCTCTCTCTCTCTCTCTCTCTCTCTCTCTCTCTCTCTCTCTCTCTCTCTCTCTCTCTCTCTCTCTCACCAACCATGAGTCTATCAACCAAGGAAACTCATTCTCTTACCATGGATTTTTTACCATTTTCAATTAAGCTGGCTCATAAAGCGTCTGGTGGTGTCAGCAGGAAACCCGCTTCGTTATTTCGCATTCTCACGGACCCGCGGGTTGTTGACAACCATCCTGCTGAGGACAGATTAATCACTTTAGACAAAAAATACGATCACACACAAAACATCAGAGAGGCACAAACCTTTAAGCTCAGAAATGCATATAAAAGCATGCACACATGTGCCCACACGCACGTACAGACGCAAGCAGATATTCAAGCAGACACACGCATACATACACACACAAGCTCCCGCTATTACATTAACATTCACATACACACTTACACATACAATCCATGCATCCATCTACATGCACGCATAACCAGACATATATATGCAAAATTAACAAAAATCAGAACAAGCAGCACAGTCTTTTAAAAGTAGATAGGCACCAGCTTCACACACTACTGTGCACATAACAGTCACACATGCACATAAGTATACACATACCTATTAATGCAAGAGCAAACATATATACAAAAACCATCTTATACACAAAGCACACACAAACACACTCGCACCTTGCCACTGCATCTGGCTGCAGTCGATGTAATAAACCTTTCATAATAATAATGATAATAATAACAATGATAATAATAATAATGATAAGAATAATGATAATAATAATAATAACAATAAAAATGATAATAATGATAATAACAATAATAATGATAATAGTAATAATAATAATAATAATAATAATGATAATAATAATGTGTGTGATGTCTCCATGGTTGTTTAATTTGTTTATGAATGGGGTTGTTAGGGAGGTGAATGCAAGACTTTTGGAAAGAGGGGCAAGTATGAAGTATGTTGGGGATGAGAAAGCTTGGGAAGTGAGTCAGTTGTTGTTCGCTGATGATACAGCGCTGGTGGCTGATTCATGTGAGAAACTGCAGAAGCTGGTGACTGAGTTTGGTAAAGTGTGTGAAAGAAGAAAGTTAAGAGTAAATGTGAAGAAGAGCAAGGTTATTAGGTACAGTAGGGTTGAGGGTCAAGTCAATTGGGAGGTAAGTTTGAATGGAGAAAAACTGGAGGAAGTGAAGTGTTTTAGATATCTGGGAGTGGATCTGGCAGCGGATGGAAACATGGAAGCGGAAGTGGATCATAGGGTGGGGGAGGGGGCGAAAATTCTGGGAGCCTTGAAGAATGTGTGAAAGTCGAGAACATTATCTCGGAAAGCAAAAATGGGTATGTTTGAAGGAATAGTGGTTCCAACAATGTTGTATGGTTGCGAGGCGTGGACTATGGATAGAGTTGTGCGCAGGAGGATGGATGTGCTGGAAATGAGATGTTTGAGGACAATGTGTGGTGTGAGGTGGTTTGATCGAGTAAGTAACGTAAGGGTAAGAGAGATGTGTGGAAATAAAAAGAGCGTGGTTGAGAGAGCAGAAGAGGGTGTTTTGAAATGGTTTGGGCACATGGAGAGAATGAGTGAGGAAAGATTGACCAAGAGGATATATGTGTCGGAGGTGGAGGGAACGAGGAGAAGAGGGAGACCATATTGGAGGTGGAAAGATGGAGTGAAAAAGATTTTGTGTGATCGGGGCCTGAACATGCAGGACGGTGAAAGGAGGGCAAGGAATAGAGTGAACTGGAGCGATGTGGTATACCGGGGTTGACGTGCTGTCAGTGGATTGAATCAAGGCATGTGAAGCGTCTGGGGTAAACCATGGAAAGCTGTGTAGTTATGTATATTTGCGTGTGTGGACGTGTATGTATATACATGTGTATGGGGGTGGGTTGGGCCATTTCTTTCGTCTGTTTCCTTGCGCTACCTCGCAAACGCGGGAGACAGCGACAAAGAAAAAAAAAAATGATAATAATAATAATAATGATAATAATAATGATAATAATAATAATGATGATAACGATAATAATAATAATAATAATAATAATAATAATAATAATGATAATAATAATAATAATAATAATAATAATAATAATAATAATAATAGTAATAATGATAATGATAATAACAATAATAATGATAATAATGATAACAGTAATGAAAATAAAAATAATGATAATAATAGCAATAATAATGACATAAAGACTAAATGCCGTCAACAGTATTATCACTGCCGGCATTTTCTGCTATCGTGAGATGCAATAATAAATTGCCAGTGGTTTAATCTGAGAACTGTTGATTACCGCGATCAACATAAGTTTCACATGAATGATGGGTTCCAGCCTGCCTGCTCACACCTGTCCTCTGTCATTGTGCAAGAACTTTTAGACAACGCTGTTCTTCCTCACTCCTCCACCACCTTAATGTGTTGCACGTCCTGTAAATAATAGTTTTGACTGGGTTATGTATACTTTGAAATTCGATGTGTCCAGTTTCAGGAAGTACCCCAAACATTGCATACATATGTATGGTTTAATGAATTACAGTAAAATGGTCACTACGATTTCTGTTGCTAATCATTTTCGGGCTGTTCTCCGTGTTGTCATAAGAAAGAAGATAACTACCAGATAAGGAACCAGTCAATGATTATTGTTTATAAACTGAACAGAACGAATGCTATTGCAAAGACCATTTTCCTCCTGACTGCAAGTGTTTCTTTTTCATCACTACCATCATCATGACATCACGGAAGATTTCCTCTTAATGGACTAACTGTTGCAGTCACAGTAGCAGGCGCTGAGAAGAGTGACGGAGGATTATGAGGTCATGAAGGACGTTTGTGTCAGTGGGAATGTATGACCTGACACAGCTTAGGGGAGGAGAGGGACGGGAGTCCTGGCGGACATCTGTGTCAGCACGACTGGCTAACCTGACACGGCCGAAGGGTGGGAGGCGAGCGAGCGCACCAAGTGAAGACTCAGTCATGTGAGCATGGGCAGTGGTGGCCCCTCCAGAGTGTACAAATCGTTCTAAATCTTGTTTTGTAAAGATACAAGTTTAATACATCATCTAGAATGTGTTCATTTATGACAAATATGAACTTGGTCACATATAGGAATACAAAGGAAGGAAGACAAACAACAGCAGACTACTAGGCTCTCACTGTTGTGATGGTGGAACACCTAGGAGACCTAGAGATTACCTTGGTGAGATCGAAGTACAGAGTACTCAGGGAGAATAACCGTAAGATATATATGTTACTACGAAAGCGCTAACGGTGTCAGTAATACGCTTGAAACGAGAACTTTATGAAGTCTGTTTATAAACGCATGTTATCACTTTCGACAAACATTTATAACGAGTTTGTATCACAACTTTGTATAAGATCGTATCAGAATTAAAGAATTGTTAATATGTAGTTTTGCTCACTGTCACCACGATCGTTATGTCCTCGACAGCTGCCGTGTTCCGTCAGATAACAGCTAAAACGTTAGCCAATATACACAAGTGTTCCCCCTTCGATAGCCACAATGCCATATCGATCCCCAGTCACCGACGACGACCTATGATACTTTCAACAACAGACAGTTCTTGCTTCCAGCCTCGAACGTGCATGTTTCCCTCCAGAGAACAACGTCAGGTAATCTACAGACACAGACTTGTCTCCTGGAAGACAGCTTTACACATTCTGTCGTACAATATTCGGATGTTTGGTCTTCTGCCCCAGCCTCAACTCCCTGACTGACACACCAAGTTTAATATTTCATCCTGTCATTCACACTCACCTGTGACATGACGTGTGATCTGTTCTCCCGGAAAATGTGCTTGATAATGCACAGTCTTCGCGAACTTGCTCGTCATATCAATCAGCAAAACTGTTTTCATACAACAGTATCCTTCAGGCAGCATCAAGGAACGCTTCTATTGGCTTTTACATATCTTTGGTTTTCTTTGAGGAAAAAAAAGGAAATATCGTAGCTATTGTATCATTCATTCACCCTATATTTTCAGCTTCTCAAACTTCTGGAAATTTGAATTTGTCTTATCATGTCAAATTTGGGATTTTTCTGTTACCGAAACCTTTTGTTCATCGACATTTTTCCTCTCTCTCTCTCTCTCTCTCTCTCTCTCTCTCTCTCTCTCTCTCTCTCTCTCTCTCTCTCTCTCTCTCTCTCTCTCTCTCTCTCTCTCTCTCTCTCTCTCTCTCTCTCTCTCTCTCTCACTTCTTATCTCTATTTCTTTCTGTGTCTTTATCTCCGTCTTTCCATACCCTTTACATTTACGACTCGAGGGAAAACAATTTCTCGCACGGTAAGATTTTTCTCCAGTTTCAATTAAATGTGTCACAAAAACCCTGATGTTAACGACAACGATCCAGACTCGTTATTCAACACCCTGCGCTCGAGGCCTCTATACCCTTGAAGATGATTGCGACTGGAAGACAATTTTCCCAGGCTCACTGACACACATTGAATAAGAGCACTGGTGTAGGAGTACAGACACCAGCATATGTAGGGCACACACACACACACACACACACATATATTCATTAGCTTCAAGAAAATGCAGCAGCTTTAAGCAAATACTTCACTTAAGTCTTAATTGTTTTATCTTCTTCAGGTAATGGGGAAACTTATCTTCTTGTCTCAGGATATATATAATTGCTTTCAGCACTGCCCTGCATCAGCTGTTCCTCTTAACACCCGTCTTGCTTGGCCACATTGCAGGAGCCGCTGGCAAAACTATGTCTGATCACCAAAGGCAACGTGGGCTCTATATTTTCCATGATTTAAGTATCATTACCACCGTGTGTGTCAAGAGAAGCTCTGTTCATCCCCTCACGAGACTTCCCTTTCATATTTGCCAAAATATAGCCATCAGCATGATCGTTCGCCTGCCTGTAAAATACATGTCATGAACATAATAGAACATTTTGTAGGATCCTTAAATATCATAAACTAATATGCGGATCCTTAAGCACTGTACCATAAAACTTGATCCGTTACATGATTTCATTTCAATTCAATCTTTTTTCCTGGCGCCACACACGAGCGGGACCTGGGAAACTCGCGTCGGTATCCCCAGCCTGGCCGTGAGCCTCGTCATGAAGACAGGAGCAAGTTCTCCTCCCCCTACCGCTCACACGCCGCAGTAAATCTTTTCTCCCGGGGCTCACACTTACATCTGACAAGATGTCAACAATCTCCTGGCGGGAAATGTATCTAAAAGTGTACAGTCAAGCTTAACGCATTTTTCCACACATTTCTGCAGAATCTACGTTTCAGGGATATGCCAGCGCTGTCTCTATGTTTCACTGTTTATCTTCCGCACTCTGTGAGTGATCCTCTTCCTCCAGCAAGGGTTGAGAAGTGTTGATATGTGTGACAGTTATTACTTGCATGTCTTACTATGTATCTGATGTACTTCACTGATTCTCTCTCTCTCTCTCTCTCTCTCTCTCTCTCTCTCTCTCTCTCTCTCTCTCTCTCTCTCTCTCTCTCTCTCTCTCTCTCTCTCTCTCTCTCTCTCTCTCTCCGACATATAATGATCGTTACCAAGGCCAGGATCTTACTGCATAGCGGACTCAAGTCAGTCATGATTACATCCTGAGCAGTCACCGCAATCATCCAGACACCCAAAGCCTTAGATTTATTTGGGGAAAGCTAATGGTCAATACTTTTAATCAGGTAGCTCCGTGAGACATTGCCATCAGTGTCTGGTGAAGCTAATATCCATTATCCTGGACCAGCTAGTTCCAGGAGTGGCTGGATCCCATTACCGCTGGATAAGAATAATGGGCAATATCCTGGTGCAGCCAGTTTCCCACGACGCTGTCTCCCATTAATGTTTAGGTAAGGTGTTTGTCATGGTGCCAGGCCAGCCACTTGCTGTGCTCTCTCTCTCCACTCTGGCCTCACCCAGCATGATGCATGTCTTGTAGTTTGTATAAAATACTACGATAGTACAACTCTTGTTATTCATTGCGCAGGAACTTTCATTTCTCATCTTTTATTGTGGTATCTTTACTGGGGCAAAGAAAAGGCAGACCTTCCAAAGATGATATTTATTTCGTTATTTCCATTTCTGTGTCCTACGGAGCACTAAAGCTGAGATACTGGAAGGTGAAGGTGGTTTACTGGAAGTGTCCAGACCGCCAACCCTCACTACGGAGGTCTGGGAGCCAAGCAACAAGACTTCTCTTAGGCAGGCAAAACACAAGACACTACCGAGCCAGTAGTACAGTAAACATTATCATAACACAAAACTTCAGTGTTTATGGAGCTTGCAATATAGGTGTAAAGTATGTATCATAATACAGTCTTGCTGTGTGTGTGTGTGTGTGTGTGTGTGTGTGTGTGTGTGTGTGTGTGTGTGTGTGTGTGTGTGTGTGTGTGTGTGTGTGTGTGTGTGTGTGTTCACATCAATCCTGGGTTGATTCAATACTTTTGTCAGCACACATCGCTTTTTTCCTGAAGGTTTTGGTGCTCACTACACTTATATTTCTGACTTCATTTGACAGAATATCAAAGAGGCTTTCCATCTTTCTTGCCGGGCTCTGAAATATTTTTTGCTTAGTTCTTTTGTGCAATATTCTCGAGAATATTTACAGAGAAAGAGGTAGTCACAGTTGTCGCTGTGACCTATAATTCTAAGATTATGGTGGGAAATCCTCGTAAAAGCTATGACTGGGAAAATCTTGAAGCTCATATATATATTCTCATGGAGTTCCGTTTATAAAGTTTGGTTGTGCTTAACGTTTCTCTCTCTCTCTCTCTCTCTCTCTCTCTCTCTCTCTCTCTCTCTCTCTCTCTCTCTCTCTCTCTCTCTCTCTCTCTCTCTCTCTCTCTCTCTATCTCTCTCTATCTCTCTAACAGGTGAAATTGTGTCTCATTCATATCAGTTTGCTGCAGTAGCCTTAATGATAGCATATTTCCCAGTATAAGATTTCATTTTTCGACTTGGTGAATAAAAAGACATAAAACATCATTTGTATGTGATCTGAAACTGCGCAGTATACACGTGTATGACTTTATTAATATCATCTATTCATTATCAAATAAATCTATAAATGATATATAAGTTATCTTTACGTGCAGTTACATTTGCTCTAAAGTTTTTCCTATCTTGCCTAACAATATTCTGGTTATCCCAAAGCACGTACATTAGTCTCTTTTTCTATATAACATAATTTTGTTTCTCTTTGGACGGGAAAGCACTGGGCTGTTGAAGGAAATAGTTTTTTGATAGTTTCTCTCCGAAACTAATTTATAAACATGAGGGTTGACCTCGCCTCTAGCCTAACCCAGACTTTTCTGGCCATCTTGAGAATATCAAAGATAAGAAGGAATCCGACTCTTGTTTTTCATGTAAGAAAAGGTTTCCTACTTTAAGTGTCTAGGTATGTTGTTGGATAGAATATTTCAGGCCTCAGTATGATTGAGAATTGCTACCGTTAATGTTTGACATTTAGACCTAATACCTTAACATGTTTACTGTCTGTCACTCTCGCGCAGAAGCAAACAGACCTCACGTCGCAATTTTATTATAGCTGCTGGAGAACAATAACAAACCGTGAATCATGTAAACACAATACACTGAACTTACATCTTATGACTGAAATACATCTTCTGTCTTCCACTTATTCTTTCGTAGCTGCTGTTGTGAATGCCAACTTTGCTAACTCTTTGTAAATATGTGAGGCAGCTCAGGAGGCAGAAACAACCAGGGAAGACAGCTGGTTATCCTGGGCACAGGTGGTGGTGCGTAGGCTTAGCTGTTGACAACCCTTAACCGTGTGGCAGTAACTCGACGTACAGGCTATTCAGAACAAACATTTATTTCTTTTTACTGTTCTGTACTGATGGTTCCCACTGGTGATGCCTTGATAGCTCGTATCGTTTGTACATAAAATCTTTATAGTTGATACCGAAGCAGGTTTTTCGGTATCTCTTGTCCGTATGTTTGTTATTATTAATCATATATATATATATATATATATATATATATATATATATATATATATATATATATATATATATATATATATATATATATATATATATATATATAAGAGAAAGGTGGTCGGCAGCAAGGGTGTATATGAAGCAAGAGTGTGTAGAATGCAGAAATCCTGAGTGTGAAGGGAAGGAGGGCAGGTAGTTAGTGTGTCTACTCGGGAAAGAGCATATTGTTGTTAGTAACGTGAGTACGAGGAGGCCAAGAAGAATGAGTGCGTGAGGAAGAAAGGTAGTATGAAGATGAAGGACGTTATGAGTGGATAGGGACAGAACGGGCAGTGTAAGGGTGAAGAGACGGGCAATCCGACTAGGAAGTGGGCTGGCAAGAATGAACATATGAGAGGCTGCGTGCATGTGAGGCGTCCAGTCTGTATGAGTGTGAGGGGATCAGGGATGCCAGACCAGGCGATGAAAGTTCAAGCAGGAAGCAGTCGGTGTGTAGAGGGGCAGGGAATATGATAGCCACTGTGGCGAATTCTTTGAACATGAAAAGGTAAAAAGCGTGAGTGCTAAGGAAGCAGATAGTAAAACTGTGAGGAGGACAGGCAACATGATTGTGATGGGAAAAGAAAGTATGACAACAAGTATGAATAGAAGGTAGTACGTGTGAGTAGGTTTAGGTTGTGTGAGTGTGAGGGACAGGTAGTATGTGTAAAGGGGTTAGGCAGCATGAGGACAAAGTGTGTAGTCACTATGGGTATAAAGGAGAAGGTTCTATGCGCATGTGTAAATATTGAACCTCATTAAGCTCTTTTATCTGAGACTGTTACAAGCCCTGGCGAAAAAGTACAGGAAATGATTCCAAAATTGTTAAACTATGTGAAAATAAACAGCAAAATAGTTATCCAGGCGAAGGAAAGTTTTTGAAATCTATCCACACACTCTCCTGGAAGGTGGGTAGGTGGATGGTAGGAGAGACGAGAGCTGAACGAGATTCAGTATATTTCGTTCCTTTTGTGATCCACCTGGACAACCCAGCTGGGAGATGGGAACCCGAGTGTAAAGAGGAGAAAAAGGCAGAAAATGGTGCAATTAAAGAGATGTGAGGGAGATGATAACGTTACGTAAAGTTGCCAGAAAAAGAAATTGGTACATAAATATAATGCAGTGTCTTGTAGGAGGCAGGAGAATGAGTCAGAAGAATACATGAATGTGTAGAGATAATACAAATAAAGTAACGCGAATGCTAGGGAGAAAAAAGAGAGTTAACGGATTGGGACACTGTGATAACACATGATAGTAACGAAAGGTAAGAGAGACATTTATGAATCTCTCAACGGTGAAGGGATACTATGGAAGGAGCGGAGAGGTAAGAAGGTAAGGAGAAAAATGCTTGACGGTCAATTGTCTCAATACTGACGAGTATAGATAACAGATTCCCTCATTCATCTCCCCTACGGTGGCCCCATCGGAGGAACACCTACATCAGGGAGTTTGTATGAGAGAAAGAGAGAGAGTTTAGTCAACAAAAGAAGACCCTAATGAACATCTTGGTCTTTTCAGCAACACAATCATTAAACGCAGAGATAAACCTATGCCTCAACACCCCTCACCTCAACCCACCTCTCTTTCACCATTTTGTTCTCTTTACCATCGGCTCTTCACCTTATATGATGACCTTAATCCCCTTCTCCGCCTCTGTTCCTCCTTCTCCACCGACAGGAAGGATTCCTCTATCACATAAACGTTGATTATCATCGTCCACTCGGCCGCCACATGGCCCATCACACACTACCATGCAGTTTCCATCTTCACCACCTATGCTAATCAGACATTATCTTCTGACCCGTTTTCATTACATAGGCCGCCTATTCCACTACATAGTCTACCTTCCTCAGCACTAGACTGTCCCTTCTGCTATCTCGTCTGCGTTCTCCACCGCCTTACCTCCTTCCACACCACATAGACTTTCTCTCCTATCACCTAGTTTCCTTCCTCCGCTATGTAGTCTGCTACTTCTAACACGCACTCAGTCTTTTTCACGTAGACATCCTCTCTATTACCGTTCCCCCTTTACCAATACCTAACTATTTTCACTGACGTCTAATTCACCTGTTATATTGACAGGTTAACATTCTCTTCTCCATACTTCGTCCACCAGCAAATCTTAGTTTACTGCCTAGTCTGTCTTCACTAACTGATCATTATCTTCCGCCATCTACCTGGCCTTTTCATCATCTAATTTGCCTCTTCCGTCTTTGGGACACCTTTTACACCCTTCTATACTCCTTCCTCATCGCTTGCTCTCTCCCTAATCCTTCTTTCTCACCATTTGGTCCCCTTTTGTTTGTGTCCCTTAGTTTCTCGCAGTCATCATCAATTCCACTTGTTCTACCATCTCGTCCTTCTTCCACCATCCTCCACCACTTAATCACTCTTCCCCATTAAGTAGGTCCTCTCCTCCACCATTTAGTCTGCCCACTCTAACCCTTGGCCCCTTTTCCCTGCATCAAAGAGCTCCCCCATTACCTAGTCTGTCTGTTCTACCATCTCATCCCCTCTTCTTTTACCAAAGATTTCTCTCTCCTCAAGCAGGCTGTCTTCAAACACAATCTGATATTTGGGCTCTACCACCTAGTCCATCCCATCCACTGTTCAAGAACTCTGTTCTATCAATTAGTCCACTTCCTACATCGCCCACATTGCCAGTTCCCCCAATCACTTCCCCTTCCGTCCACCAACTAATTCCCTTCGTCCATAACGTGATTTTGCTCTTCACGAACCAGACCCTCAAGCTAACTGTCAAATTTCTGTCAGCACTTAGTTCCCCTTGTTCACCGCCTGGTCCTTCACCTCTGCTGTCAAGACTCTCTCCCTCACTCCGAACACTTCTTTCCTATGTAGCGTGTCCTCTGTACTATGTAGTGTGTCCTCTGTACCATGTAGTGTGTCCTCTGTACTATGTAGTGTGTCCTCTGTACCATGTAGTGTGTCCTCTGTACTATGTAGTGTGTCCTCTGTACCATGTAGTGTGTCCTCTGTACTATGTAGTGTGTCCTCTGTACTATGTAGTGTGTCCTCTGTACTATGTAGTGTGTCCTCTGTACTATTCACATCCTCTTCATCATCTGTCGCTCTCCATCATCTGGACCTCCTCCTCTGTCCCTGGCCCTGCCATCACTCAGACATATTCCTCAAGCCTACACTTCACCAACAACCCATTCCCCCATACCATCCGTTCTGAATTCTCTTCTATTTCACAGTCCTCCACCCACTCCCCGTCCTTCCGTCCATCTTATCCTCTCCTACACCCTCCACTCCTCCTTACCCAGCGGATACCTTTATATCCTTCCCGTATTATCAGATCCCCTTCCCTCCCTCTACGTCCTCACCCTCACAAAGTTTCCCTCTACACTTCCCAAATTATTTAGTTTCCTTCCTTCAATTTCCGCGTCTCTTGCTCTAACTTTATGGTGAGTGAGTTTGTAGCTTCATCTGCTCTGCTTCATGATTTTATGGCATAAGATGCTAGTGCGCATGAATCATTTAAGGTATGGTATCACAGCTACAGTTTATTACCGAATAAAACCTTTTAAGGCTACTCACCTTAAATTGGTTCACGATATACAGTATATATCTCTATTTGAATGAATTTTACATATCTTTTTTAATAACAGATGATTACATGAAGATCATGTATAGCCCATTTTCGAGGAAAAACACGCGTACGTTAGATATAAGCAAAATAGTTTGATTACATACATTTTAGATTTGGCTTCATATCAAAACATTTTACGACCAACAACTGGCTCATGACCCCATGAATGTAGCGCTGTCTGATGTATTCATGATGAGGTGGTGACATTCTGTGACTCACCTGATTGCATTGTAACATCACATGATTCAAGAGTGTCCACTACAGCATAACAGAGAACAATTTGTTTTAAGACGAGCACAGATTTAATTTACCTACGGAGACATCAGTTTTGATACAATCTGGAATGAATTGAAACTTTAGTAATTTGTTTGAGAATAAAGTTGATACATATTATCAAAGATTTGCTGGCATTCAAGAAATGTGTTACACCACCTGCTTCCTGACACACGGAAGTTTTGAGAACATTATCAAGTTAGATTAACTTATCTGTGTAAACAAAAAATGTGTCACAATGAAACTACTTGCTCAAAACTGTCACCAGTTTGATGGGGATTTCGGAGTATGATATATATATATATATATATATATATATATATATATATATATATATATATATATATATATATATATATATATATATATATATATATATATATATATATCATACATACGTATTCCTATATGTCTTCGCCAATTTTTTCCTCCTGTTATTACTCCTTTCCTCTTGGAGAAACAAAGAAAGGAGCCAGGCACGGATCCTTCCCCCTACGGGTCAGATATCATATATATATATATATATTCCCTGGGGATAGGGGAGAAAGAATACTTCCCACGTATTCCCTGCGTGTCGTAGAAGGCGACTAAAAGGGAAGGGAGCGGGGGGCTGGAAATCCTCCCCTCTCGTTTTTTTTTTTCCAAAAGAAGGAACAGAGGAGAGGTCCAGGTGAGGATATTCCCTCAAAGGCCCAGTCCTCTGTTCTTAACGCTACCTCGCTATCGCGGGAAATAGCGAATAGTATGAGAAAAAAAAAGAAAAAAAAAAAAAAAATATATATATATATATATATATATATATATATATATATATATATATATATATATATATATATATATATATATATATATATATATATATGTATATATATATATATATATATATATATATATATATATATATATATATATATATATATATATATATATATTTTTTTTTTTTTTTTTTTTTTTTCGCTATCTCCCGCGTTTGCGAGGTAGCGCAAGGAAACAGACGAAAGAAATGGCCCAACCCACCCCCATACACATGTATATACATACGTCCACACACGCAAATATACATACCTACACAGCTTTCCATGGTTTACCCCAGTCGCTTCACATGCCTTGATTCACTCCACTGACAGCACGTCAACCCCGGTATACCACATCGCTCCAATTCACTCTATTCCTTGCCCTCCTTTCACCCTCCTGCATGTTCAGGCCCTGATCACACAAAATCTTTTTCACTCCATCTTTCCACCCCCAATTTGGTCTCCCTCTTCTCCCCGTTCCCTCCACCTCCGACACATATATTCTCTTGGTCATATATATATATATATATATATATATATATATATATATATATATATATATATATATATATATATATATATATATATATATATATATATATATATATATATATATATATATATTTATTTATATATATATATATATATCATACATACGTATCTCCTATATGTCTTCGCCAATTTTTTCCTCCTGTTATTACTCCTTTCCTCTTGGAGAAACAAAGAAAGGAGCCAGGCACGGATCCTTCCCCCCTACGGGTCAGATGTTTGTTCGTTATGATGTTAATTCCTGATTCCCCTAAACCCAAAACATCTAATATCCCGTCATGATACATAAATCTTATTCATAAAGTCTGTGTAAGTCTCTACCTTTCAAACCCGTCGGAGAAAACTTAACTGGAGAATATAAATAATAAAGGATACTAAACTCTACACACATGGGAAATCCATTTCACATCTTGCTGTATCTACCATTACTAATGCATACATCATAAACTGTATCTACCATTACTAATGCATACATCATAAACTGTATCTACCATTACAAATGCATACATCATAAACTGTATCTACCATTACTAATGCATACATCATAAATTGTATCTACCATTACTAATGCATACATCATAAACTGTATCTACCATTACTAATGCATACATCATAAACTGTATCTACCATTACTAATGCATACATCATAAACTGTATCTACCATTACTAATGCATACATCATAAACTGTATATACCATTACTAATGCATACATCATAAACTGTATATACCATTACTAATGCATACATCATAAACTGTATATACCATTACTAATGCATACATCATAAACTGTATATACCATTACTAATGCATACATCATAACTGTATCTACCAGTACTAATGCATACGTCATAAACTGTATCTACCATTACTGATGCATACATCATAACTGTATCTACCAGTACTAATGCATACATCATAACTGTATCTACCATTACTATTGCATACATCATAAAATTGTATTTCTCGGAATTTGGCGGAGAACCACCGTTGAATATTTGTCGTTCCAGCATAGCAGACATTTGAGATAGCTGCATGAGAGGGAGAGATGTATTATACATAAACTCACAGACCAGTTGAAGATGGAGAGCATCATGGATCAGTCACCGCACCCACAGGACGTCTCTTGCATGTCTGGAATCCATATGACTAAATGTCACTGGCTGAAACTGTCCATCACAGGTCGATCGTTTATATATTACTTTTCATTTCCATCTGTCATCTTATCTGGCATTACCCAATTTCCTTTCCCGTCAGACTGAACCAAATGTATGGCCTCACAAGCAGAACAATTTTTCAACTTGAAGTTTCCTGAAACTGTTGGTCGGTGGGACTGCATCAGGGGCTTGCCTGTGTCGTGTGTTGTTCTAACTAAATATGCAATATGACCCTCAGAAGAAGGGCAAACGAAAAGGAAAACCATCAGATGTGCAGAATGGTTAATGAAGACCCAAATGTGGACCTCAGTTTGTGTCTGTCTCTATGTATGTTTATATATGTGCTTATGTGTCTTGGATGTGTATATAGCAATGTGCACGTATGTTTGTTTCTTTTCTATTTGTATTTATATGTCTCTGTATATTTGTATTTCTCTGAATGTCTGTGTGCGTTTGCATGTTTTAGATAGTCTATCAAAGTGTTAGTGCAAGTGTGTGTGTAATTATTTATATTTCTACTGTACGGTGTTGTGTTGTGGGGAACATTTGTCTATCTGTCTGCGAATGTGTATGTGCTCATGGATAAGCATGCCTCTGTGTTTGTGAATGTGTGAATATGTGTGTATTTGTATGTGTGTGTGTGTGTGTGTGTGTGTGTGTGTGTGTGTGTGTGTGTGTCAAAAGTTTATGTTTTCAGTTTCCAGCAAATATGATATTCGTCAGAGATGCAGGCATACCGTTTAGGGTAATAAGAATCCCCTTCTCACACCACCACTGCTTGTTGTCACCTCCCCATTAGCCCCCTTCACCGATGTGCCCATTTGTTCTTTTGCCTTACGCACTTTATTTACCTCCTGCCAAAGCATCTTTTTAATCTCCCTAGATTTTGATGGTACTCTCTCACCCCAACTCTCATTTGCCCTTTTTTTCACTATCTGATCAACCAGGCAAAAGTTAAAAGCTCATTCTTCCATCGCACTTTAGCCACTTATATCCACACATTTCCCCTACAGGGAACCTTTATTCTTAGTCGCCAGGACCTGCACCATCTACTAGCGCGTCATAGTGATAGCATACAAAGAAAGATAAAACTTAGAAGCAAATATTCAAACTGGAAATTGGTAGGATGCGATATAGGTAACAAAAAGAAGAGGTAGGTAACAAACTACTTTTATACAACTTTGAAGGAATACTGAGTATCTTAAGTAAAGATTGGCCAGTCACCATAACAGAGGCGTTACATGTTCTGGAGTAGCTATGTACAGTGATATGCTTATGAGAAAAAGAAATATGTTTTTTTTCTTTCCTGAACGAATTAAGAGTTTAAATGGTACGTGTAACACGAACAGTCTCACCCCATAACGTCACCCCAAAATACATTTCTTCGCTCTTGCAGCGTGATTAGCATTCATACTGAGAGGAAATTTGCTGGTCTTGCATGAAAATGGTCGATAATTACCTGGTCATTTTGGAAAATATTTGGTCTGTAAAAACTTTTATCCGTGAATATTCACCAGGAACTGCTGCTTGTGACGCTGTCTAGATATAATTAAAAATTTATATAGTTTATCTTCTGGTGATTTTGTACTTTTGGTGTGCGTAATTTTTTGTGGTTGTTATTTTTCTAGTATTGTGAAATTATCATCTTCGCTTCCTCTATAATGTCTTCTTCCAGTCCATGGTTCAACCGTTCCTCTTCTAAGGTCATTCAGGCGATCGAATCAACGTATCGGGCCTGGAAAAACTCTCCTTTCTCTGACTCCCATTCGGTATTTATCACTGCCTGTAATCTCTGTAATTATACTATCCATGAGACAAAGCGTTCCTTTACTCACAGACAGTGCGATAACCTTTCCTTGTCATCTACTAATGTCTCTCTGGTCCTTAGCTAAAGGAAATATTGCGTCACGTGATTACTGTGTGGCCGTTGGCAACTCAGTGGTGGGCCGTTTTGATGACTGTTTCTTTCCGTTCACCTAGGAGCTTTGGAACTTTCTTCCTTCTCATGTCTTTCCCAATAACTATGACCTGGCACGTTTCAAAAGACAGGTTTTTCACTTCCACCAAACTTCGTAATACTTTCCCTTGCCTCTTCTTTTTCCTTTTCATGATCCTCTATTTCAATTGAGGCTTGGCCTTGATGTAGACTTTTGGTCTGTGACTGGAATCCCCAACAAAAAAATTATCAATGCTCTCAGCATCAGAGATAGTTTTATCCCTATTATTGCTATGATTATGAGCAATCTTGATTTCTTTATCTGTATCGCATTGCATTTCTGCCAGTAGCCAGCAGGGTAGACCATTAGTAATCTCCTTCATGAGACCTTCCTGTTCACGATGGGCTGCAGACACCCCAGTATGGTGACGTCACTCTCGTCCACTCTCTGTCTCACGCTGTGCTTCCACCTGCCTCTAAGTTGCGTTTTTTCTGTCATTCCTCTCACTAGACAAAGTTCATCAAACTGTCAACATCCATCTTTTTGAATGTATAAGCTGTCTCGAAGAACCATTTCTTTTAATCCACTTTTTGTTCTCTGTTCTCTAGCACCCTCTCGTACTCCCAATTCCAGTTGGATTCATTTTTTATACCCTCACTTAATATCAGAAAATCCACTCTCACCTCTCACACTCGTCCCGCACCTCAAAGTTGGCTGAACTATTCCTTCCAACAGGCTTCACCACTCTTACCACTTCGGTTCTTATGTCTCATAACTTTCCTCAAAGTTTTAACCTTTTCTCTGCCTTTCCCAACTCCACTGTCTCAGCATCCATTCCTCCATCTTCAGTGTCTCAGCATCCATTCCTCCATCTCCTCTGTCTCAGCATCCATTCCTCCATCTCCACTGCCTCAGCATCCATTTCTCCATCTCCTGTAAGCATTCATCCAGAATAGCTTAAGTTATATCCCTGCTCTAGTCTATAAAAACATTTCTTTACAATATTCTTTCATGTAGCTTCCGTGTGATTTAATTCTTGGCTATAGCGCTTCTCATAAACTCCATAACACTTCCATCCAAACACACTTCAGCCAACTACTGGAACATAACTCACTTCTGTCTCACTTTAATTGCTCTTGCACTCTTCATGATATTCCACGGTCCCTGTACCCTCACTGGGTGTTCTACTGTACTGTCACCCCAGTGCCCTCACTTGGATCTACTGTATCTACCACCCATATACCTCACATTGGTGTTCTAATATATCTACCACCCATGTCCTGAGGGTTATCATGTATCTGCCACCCATGTACCCTCACCCGGGTGTTATGTATCTATCACCCCTGTACTCTAACCCGAGTGTTCTACTGTATCTACCAACCCTGTACCCTCACCTTAGAGTTCTACTGCCACCACCCTCTCTACCCTCAAATAGGAGTTCTACCATATACCTCACCGACTCGCTGCAGAGGTTGTGAATGTATTTACTTCGTCTGTGTTGACAGTAGTGCTGTGTCCTCGTTGGCTTGTTAGCTGTTTGGACTTTAAGCCTGTCATCTGCCAGAGCCATTAAGGCCGTCATCGTCAAGCTACATCCACCAACAGATCAACCTTTAGCACCTTCAGATGTTAAGATCAATTCAATGACCGCATATACTCTCACTATGTATTTGGCCAGTGACCTGTTTCCTCTAGTTATAAAATCGTATGTTTCACATTCCTGGTGAGTTCTTAGCCGATCACGTTTAAAGTTCCGCCGTCTTGGCTAAACTGAAAGGCTCTATTTGATTTATAGAATTAAATGATCAGAGTCAGATATAGATATGCCTTATTAAGACACTAATGAACGGCAGCCACGTAAACTTCACTTCTACCAGAATAAACAGAAGGATCTTTTCCAATGCCTGGCGTCCCTAGAATTTTTCCTTACGTTTCTTGTTTGTTAATGTCGAAGTTGAATTTGATATTGCCAGCAATAACTTTTCTTAATGCAATAGTGTATCACAACATAGTCCTAAGGCACTTACATGTTCCCCCGAGACTGTCGTCAGGTTGTCATTGAAAAATTGTTACAGCAGCAAGTCTGCACGTCTGCTCAACACAGAAGAAATTCTATTGTTATTTGTGTATTTGTCTATTTGTTTTAATGTCTGGACGTATCCACATTAATATAAATCAACTATTTGTACTGCATGGGGAGGGAGTTTTACTGTCGTGGAACACTAATTTTTTGACTTCTATCATCATATAACTTTTTATATTCACCTAAGCTGCTCGCATTCACAGTTTCCTGACAAAATCTTTTTAGATTTACCTCTAACTCTTAAATTGCAACAGTTCCTCTTTACATTTTCTTCAACACATTTCTTGCGCAATTTCACGGTATGGTCTCTGTTATACTATGTGCATATAATTCTAAGAAATATTCACTGTTGATGTCGTCAAACTAGTATATAACTTAAAGTTTGTGATCAAGTCACTCATTACTCTTTTTTCATTCACGCTGGATATCTCAAGGGCCTCTAACCTCTTACTCTAACATGGATCTCTTAGCTCAGGTATCAGCTTCCTTGCTCTACGCTGCACCTTCTCCATTACTGTAGTTCTTTGTGCTTCTCTAACTCCGGACAAACTAGAGAATCAAATATTGGCCTAATACAGACTGCAAAAATTTTGATGAATATTTCCTTATTGATGTTCTATAATGCAGTTCTAGTACTGCCGGCAGATGGTCTGTGCTCCTATTCTGAGGTTTTGGCCACAGGTTAATCACAATGTCGGCTCCTATATCCCTATCCTACGGATTCTTGCAGTTATCATCCTGCTAGATAATTCACTTATCGCGGTCCTCTTCCCACCATCACAACTCTGCTCTTAATAAGATGGAGTTTCCCTAACCAAGTGTCAGACGAACTTCGGACTTAGTTGAGGTCTTCCTGTTAACTGATGCAGTCCTCCTCCTCCTTGCCTCCTTCATGACCTTGGTATTTGTGTGTGTGTGTGTGTGTGTGTGTGTGTGTGTGTGTGTGTGTGTGTATGTGTGTGTGTGTGTGTGTGTGTGTGTGTGTGTGTGTGAGCAAATGCGTTTTACACTAAAAAATATTTTTTCCTTCCATCATGTATTATATATGATGCATGTTTAGCACTATATGCCTAATCTCTTGTATCGTGTGTGTACATCACTGTCTCTATAACGAAATATGTATCATCAGTCAGCTGACTCTTCGCCTAGGATACAGTGTTAAAGGTTGCAACTTGTGTTAGAATTTCAGAAAACTTTTTCTCGCATGGTTTTAAGAACCTCTACTTTTAAACAACTTTATGGGTTCTCTCATCTTTCAGTTGTGCAAATCTAATTACTACCAACCTACAACTATCATATATAATCAAATACAAAATTGTCTTTTGTATATTTCATCATTCCTTTGACGCATTGTAACAAACACTAATTCTGACTCATGCATCTATTTCAGTTCTCATTTTGTATCATCAATAATTCCATATGTAAATTGAAATAATTCATTGCAGTTAAGATTTTTGCTTCATAGAAGTTTGAGAAGAGCTAGTGCTAGATCTTTAGCTTAAAGCTAATCTACATATTCATTGGGAAATCTCAAGATCAGTGTGTTAAGGAGGATTATACTACAAACACCAAGTGAGCAGAGAATTATGCACGTCTCTTAAAAGCTTTATGTACGGCCTCGTTATTTTCCACACCACTTTACTCTCCTTTGTAGGGAAACCTCCCAGCTCTTTTAAATCATCTACGAGTATTTATTGCATATAGATAAAAAGGTGGCGATAAATGTGACAAATCTCTATAATTTCTCAGCGATATTGGATGCTTTACTCTAATCTGACGGCTGCTCGTCCTCAGGGAATTTATGTCTGCTTCCCGTTAAAATTCTTTCTGGAAACTGACACTTTCTTTTTGGCGCTCTTCACATCTTGCTTCTTTTGATTAATAAAACAGAACTTTTAAAAGTTCATCGTCATCCATTCAAAATACCCATGAATTAGATTTTTTCGAGTTCTTTTCTTGAAAGAAAATTCAGTGCGTCGGGTAAGATGACAACTAAGTAAGAGTATGTAATGTTCTGGAATTATCTGAAACACCTGGTGTTCACGATTTTTCGATTGCTGGTTGTACTTATTGCTGACAGCCTTAATGACCCTGGGAGTTGACAGACTAATGTCCAAATAACCAACCAGCCAACTGACACCAAACGTTAAAAGTCACCTTTTAAATCAGTATCATACTGCATGAAGCAGGAGTATTTACCTGCTATGTTAAATCTACCAACATAACGTTCCTTATGATAGCGCCTGAGTTACCTCCTATAATCTGTAACCTTCTTATATTTTCCGTTCCAAACACTCTGTTGTTCACAGCATGTCCGGAAACCCTCCAAGAAACTCATCTAAGAAAATCCTTTGCTCCCAAAACCCGTCCCTCCAGTCAACAGCCAGGAATGATCACTATAGTTCATCTCTGGTCACCTAGATCTTTCTAAAAGTTTCTTCCCGATTGTTCTCTACCTGTGAATCATGAATCTGTCAGTAACATATAAAGCATAAATGTTTGATATCTCTTCTTCTGCAGCCATGAAGCAGATCCATTAACTTACCCTCCAATATCTTGACCCACAACATGCAATTGCTGTGGCTCCATTGCTAACTTGTCGTCCTGTAAAGCGTTTCTGAACCAGAATCCTGAAATATCTCCAGCGTTAATGAAGAAACTTCCACTACAGATGAATGACAGAGACCTGCAGCTTCAATATTTCTCATCTTGAATGCTTGGAACGTATCGTGACAACATACTATATGGAAAATATGACAACAGATATTCTACCGACTGAAGAAGCATTTTTTTGTGCACATATTTTTCTGAACTGTCTCATTCTTATCATCTCCCCTTTTCTATGGCTTTGACAAATATGATACTCACAAGAATCATATGATAGTAACCTATGTTTATTAGGCTGTTCTGCTAAAGTAGTACGTATCACTGTCTTTAAAGAACAACATTACCCAGTCTGCTGGCTGAAGTTGCTTGTTATAAGAATATAATGCAAAAGCGAATACTCCTGTTGGTCTGCATCACTCTGCCTTTTATGCTACAAACAACAAATCATGATGAACATTACTACGGTCTGTGATAAGTGTAATGCAATAGCATTTACATTGTGATGATTACATCTGAAAAATACTATCAATGCGTCTCATCAATAGAATCGTCGCTCTCATTCCTTTTACAGGTCTCTCGAGGGTCATTTGCGTCCCTGAAGAGATATACAAGTCCCTGAATGGTCATTTACGATGATTAATGGCGCATCGTTACCACAAGAAGATAGTAGAACATAAAATATCGCCTTCAATATCTATATCTAATCTCCTCCTTATAATACCACGATTATTTATGACTTAATTCTGCATTCGAAGATATATATTCGGATTAGTTATTCAGAACTGTATCATATCATTGAATCTCTTACATCATGAACACTGGACTGCTGAATCACAGAATACATCATTCTCAACTGCTTATACCTCTCAGTACTAATCAGTCCACCTACATTATGCATCGCCTTTGTTCTATTAACACAATTCGCCTTTGTTCTATTAACACAATACGTTGTCTTGATTTCTCCCGTTCCTTGTGACACATTGCCACCAGCGTTTATTGTGTAGTTTGCTTTCATATTTCTTGTAAATATTATCCTGACGTCCTTTATTTTATCTCTGATCAAGTCAAGTGATTTATTATGAACTGATTTCAGTTTCACGTACTTCCTGAACGATTACTTTAGGTGATATTTCCCTTACGTCTTATTCCTCTGAACGTTCTCCCTCTACTTACCTAACATTCACCGTTTACCGAGTCTTTTAAGCCTTCAAATTCTTTCTTCCCACACCTTAGCGACTTAAGCATTTACTTTAGAATTAGATAATATCATTATAGTAGGAGATGCATGAAACATCACTCTTCATAATAACATCTTGTTTTATATGTGTTTCACTTACTTCTTCTGTTTCATCATTTTCAATTTTAGCTCATATCATGATTCTTTTCTAGTGTTCCAGTGCCTCCCAGCTTCTTCCTTTCATCATGTGGCTTAGTTTTTGCCTTTAAGTATCAAAACTTCATGCATTAAACCGATGCTGAAATAACGTTAGTCACTGCAGCACACCCCTGTGCTCTCCTCAGCGGCTACTACTACCTCAGCAGATCTCAGGTTGCTTGGTTCACCTCCTCATCTTGCAACACCACCACCACGAACTAACCTCTTCATTACTCACTTCCCAGACTTCTTTACTACTAACTCCACCACCTTACTTCACCTGACAGTCACCAGCTGCCTCGTCATATGGTGTCGTCTCTTGAAACGGTATTCTAAGACATATACAGACATGATAGTCACTATTGACAAATTCTTTTTACAAACATTTTTTGTCTTCCCTCCACCATCTAGTACGACTCTTTGTTGGTTACCAAGGGACAAGAAGAGGAAAGTTCCTGAAGATAAAATGGGGAAACAGAAGAGAAGGACATCTTTACATATGTATTGCGTAAATATACTAGAAAGTGTAAATTGTTTCTAGAAAATATATCTCTAGAGCCTAAATGTGTGTGTGTGTGTGTGTGTGTGTGTGTGTGTGTTGTGTCACATGTGGCTAGGTACCAGTCCTGCTTATCCCTAACGGTCGTAGAGGATAACTTTAAGCAACTTTGATAATAATCATGTTTAAGTATTCATAAGCTTCTTGGATTATCGACATTCGTATCCTCGTATCTTTTAGGGCTATGACATTACCGACAGCGCTAGCAAACCTCATCACCAGTATATTACTTCATGAATGCTGGGAGGAAATCAGTTGATAGTGTTTACGTATATACGTCATCATATGCTTCACATCAGGTGTTCGTGTCTGCAAGAAACTATATGTCAGAATGTTACTAAAGAGAAACATTGTAAAAAAAAAAAAGAAATTTAGTCGGCCGGATTTGGAAATCCAAGAGTAAAAAATATTGACAGAAATTCTCTTTTTATTTTGATGGTTTGTATGTTAACCAACAACGGGAGCTGGATATTCGACACGCCACTTTGTTTCACTGATGCTGTTGGAAATGAATCGCAAGGAAAACATAAAACATACACAGACTGAGGCAACGAATGGAAACGCTGAATGCTCCGCCAGCTTCCCGGAATTCGGTGAGATACTGAATGGTTTGGAGACTATGGAAGCATCCTAGCCGTAGTAGTTAAAGTCGCATTGCTCTTCAGATAACCACAGATCAAAAACTGACGAAGATATGTTAGTGTTTCTGTTCAGGGGGGATCACTAGTGCAGCACGCTGAACGTTGTGTCCTCGACTGACCCCAGGTGTGGGGATGATGTAGTCTGCTCAGCTCCTTGTTAAAGTTACATTATGCTGATGTAGTTTTGCAAAGTTTCTCGTCTGGTGTCTTCAGTATGGTTTTAGTCCTAGACACTTTCGAAGTATTCATGAAACATTTAGGTGAAGAGAAGGTAACAGTTTAATACAAGTATGTAACACTGTAACTCTGAATTTAACTGCTGTTATGAGAAGTGAAGAACACTTAGTAAGATTACTTTAGTGGCCCATATCCTGACGGGGGCTGGACGAGGCAGTGTGGCAAACGCAAATTGGTTTAACCAATGTCTTTTATTCAGAGAATTTTAAGAACTATTGCTTAGAAGTGATATGAAAAAAATCCTAACTAGTCATGTTTATTCGCTGCTTCTGTCTATCGATCTGTCAATGTAGTTTCTTTGATTCCAGTTATCGGTAAGCTACAGATATTGAGCTCTTGAACTAACCTTTTTTTTTTTTCTTCATCTTTGCAACCAGCTGTTCATCCACCTTTCGGGGTTCGTCGATAAGATGGGTACCAGGTTTAGGCCAGGGTATATATACATATATAGCGTTAATGAGGTGGCCTTGATATAGGCATTCTGTTTCCGTGCTGTCTTAGCCGACAAGAAGAAGCTCTAGTGATAGCAATGTATCACACACGGCAACTTAACGTGAATGATATATATGGCAGCTCCAGGTAAGAGGCAAGAATGGCATCTCCAGAAGGGAGGGTATTTCAAACCATCGTCTGACTGCCACCTCTCTACTTACTTCGATCTTTGCTGTCAGCATTCTGATCTACCATCTTCTTAATGTGTCCATACTGCTTACCTTGCACAGTAGTTAGCTCTTCCTACATCTCCTATTACTAATTGGGAATCAATGATTGAATAGCCTTGGCAACTCCAGGTGAGAGGCAGGCATGACAGCTTCGGATAAGTGGCAGGCAAGGCAGCTCCAGGTGAGAGTCGGCCATGTATCAAATTAAGTATATAAGAAATTCATTGAATCCTCAGTAAGTCCAGGAATGAAATCGAAGTCTATTCAATTAAGCAGCCGTTCTTCTGACCATAACTAAAGATCACTAAGTCATGATAATCATCTGAATAGCAACGTTTGCTAGTGATCTTGACTTAAACGCAAAGCTATGGATACACAGCTGACGCACTGTTTGTGTGTGCTCCTGGGAGAGAGAGAGAGAGAGAGAGAGAGAGAGAGAGAGAGAGAGAGAGAGAGAGAGAGAGAGAGAGAGAGAGAGAGAGAGAGAGAGAGAAGCAAATATGGTCGACAAGTTTGCCCAGGAAAAACCACTTCATGAAGCTGACGAAAACTGTTGTCTCGTTGTTCACAAAGCTTTCCATTCACTGAACAAAGGACAACAATGCGACGTCTTTCCGAGGCATCACGTCCGCAAACATTAAACTGTAGCTCACACAGTACACAGAGTACACAGAGTTAGCAGGTGATAGAAGACGTATTCGCCAGTAAAGAGGTTGGCTGTTGAAAATTTTCATATACGTCTACCCAGTTAACGGACGCCAAAGTTTCATCTACTTAGATGTGAGTAGGAGAAAGAGGTTCTTTGGGGGTAATTACGTTGAGTTAAAGAGAGGAGGTCCATGAAAGGGTCGTTCACGTAATTGTTTTCGGCGTAAATGCTGGGGAAATGGGACTGTTGTAGCTATAAAGAGGAAGTTAGCTTCCTCAAGCTGCAGTTTCTTAACCCTCCGAAAGGCACCTCAGCAGATCTACTTGAAAAGATATGACTTGGGAAGAACTCTTCACCACCTGTCTTGTGGCCCATTACATCCTACTTCCGGAGTAATAGTTTCTGATGAGTTTCGTTTCCTCGATCGAGGTTGCATTAAAAAGTTAGAATATCTATAATGAGCTCTGAAAACCTGAAGGTATGTATGAACTCAATATGTAGTACCTGAGTTACAAGAGAAAATAGAAAACTTTTTATCCACTCAGGCTACAGATAACTATTCCCAGTACCCTGAAAGTGAACTGTAATGTGGAGTTAATGTAAACAACCAGAGAGAGCTTTGTGCTACCATTCTACTTTTCATGCTTTTTATGTGCCTGAATGATTCATCACATAATTAGGAAATCAATACTATCGAGGAGTCATCACCCCGTGAACGGCACAGGATCCTCAATAAACTGTGTTCCCAAGAGAACTCTAACACTTTTTTGTTCTTTTGTTAAATACTTATACAAGTGTTCAGTAACACTACATCGCTGCTCATGTAGTAGTGTCCACTTGCGTTAGTAGTCTTTTGAGATAAGCACATTATTGTGGTATTGTGAACATATACTTGATGTTATTAAAAAGCAAAGGTAAAGATCATATTCCTTTATCCAAAGGAAAATGTAGACTGTGAAGATACTATAGGCCAGGAGCAGAAGCGAGGTCAGGTCAACTGGACGGATCACCAGCAAGCCACACACCTTCGAAGAAACGTAGCAGGTGATCGCTGTTATGACGTTACTGTCGGATGATGGACGGAAGGACGTCGACCCTAGTGTTGTTACATAGGTCCTGTTCTAATGCAGAGTCCCAGTGGAGAGAGAGAGAGAGAGAGAGAGAGAGAGAGAGAGAGAGAGAGAGAGAGAGAGAGAGAGAGAGAGAGAGAGAGAGAGAGAGGAGATCAAACTAAGTTAAGATAACTGCAGGGAGGACAAAGGAGGATTATGTTCGGTAGGTCAGACAAACACTAAAATCTGCTAGTTACCTCTAATTAAAAAGACTCACAACAAGAACATAATGAAGATATAATAGTGGTTTCAAGTATGTGAGAAAGGCAGAAAGGAGAAATGTGAAAAGAACAGAAGAGAAAAGAAAATAAAATCATGAGGAACAAAATGCAGTAATAAGAGGCAACAACCAAGCGACAGGATGTAGTTGAAGATATGCCACTCATCCGCCTGCTGTTGCTGCTCTCTCAACGTGGCTGCTGGAAAACATCATCAATGGATAATGAACATCCTCCCATGGTGATGCTTCCATGCTCGAGCAGGACCATCCGAGCTGCGGGTAATGAGTTCTTTCTTTCTTGGCGCCATTGCTTCTTAAGGCTTCCAAATGAGGTTTTTATTCTTACATTCATCATCCGGTCTGGTGATGGCAGTATATGTCGTGCTTACTGATATTTGTCGTCCAAACACAGATCTTCCGTTGCAGCTCCGTAAATCATTCCTGGAGTCGTTACCCTCACTACATAGTCTTTCAAAGTATCTCTGGTGGTGAAGAGTGTACATGGGAGTACGTCTGCGTTTGTGCCAAACTACAACATGCTGGGCACATTAGTTACGAAACCGCAACATTGAAAAAGTTTTATCACTCCATCATTACTGGCGATGAAAGGCCAACGACCGAGCATAAACTAGACACAGAACAGAAAAACCTCAGCGTTCAACCTCTAGGCCAGGAGAGAGAGAGAGAGAGAGAGAGAGAGAGAGAGAGAGAGAGAGAGAGAGAGAGAGAGAGAGAGAGAGAGAGAGAGGAAAAATTTCAACCGCTCAGAGTTTTACAGTTAGACTGTAACACAAGGAAAAGAAAAGGAAGTGAGGGAAGGTGTTAGGGAGGTGGGCGGGTGGATTGAACAGCCTCTCTTGGTTGAGAGATTGTTAGAGCGACGTACGTGGTAGTGTGGGATGAAAGGAACGAGAAGGCTGGGGAAGCCCTTTTAGGAAAGCGAATCTGATGTTTATATTTAGGATGGAAATTGAGGGATAAAGATAGTCTCAAAGTGAATAATCCACGGAAAAGTGAAGTGAGGTAAGAAAAGCAGAGCAGAGCTTGAAATGAAAGACAACGGAGAAGAAAAGGAATGGTGGGGAAAAACGAGCTGGAGGAGGTCCAGATCAACCCAGGGACGACCCAGCTAAAGACGTCTTTTTCTGCTCCTAAAGAGAATAAAATTCGATAATGCAACCTGGAATTGAGCCCTTTTCTTGGGCCAAGGTAATCAAGAGTGCGAGGGAGGGAGCTGATACAGTTGCTTCCTGCAACTTGTCCTGCCGCTGGGAAACAAAGACAGACATGCCAGGGCAGCAGGGGTATTCATACCGTGAAAACAATCATAACAACAAAAACATTCCCATTGTTCGAACTAGATTTTGTATAAAATTATGATAATGATTATTTCGCGAGAATCATATCACTTGCAATAATTACTTAGACGGTAGAAATACTTTTTCTCTCGGCTTTAATTCATTCAACCAACTAAAGGTCAGTAATCCTATCAGGTGTGGAAAACACTGATTTCAGCAACATTCCCAAATTTAATACACACCGACAAGCCGCTTAGAGCGAGGATTATGTTGCGAGTCGCTCCTGTTATTATTCAGTAAACTTTATCCTGAGGGAACCTGAGGGAACCTGAGGGAACGTGAGGGAACCTGAGGGAACCTTTCAAAAACAAGCGTCAAACCTCCTTTGATGCGCACGTTCCCCGCCTCACCATCGTTCAGAAGCTCAGGCTTGTTGGAGAATTCTTGCTAGACTCCCTGAAATGAGCAGACCTGACTTAATACGGCAGAGGGAAACAACCGGTTTATTTGATATGGGAAAATTGAAGCATTATATAAGAGAGTGGATGTAGGTCCGGGAGCTGGCGTCGTGGTAATGGCCGGTTCAGTCGTTGGTGGAGCGATGATGATGAGTGCTTCAGCTGTTGGTGGAGTGATGATGAGTGGTTCAGCTGCTAGCTGAGTGGAGATGCTTGCGGTGGAGCAATGATTCAATTCAGATTTGCGGTTGACACACAATAATACACAGTTCATCCTCGACCCATCCTGCGAGCGGCAGGGTAAAAAGGGTTACAGAGGCCACACAGGGTGTTCGTCTGTCCACAGTAGCCAGATGAACATAACATTACAATAATTTAGTCTCTTCATGAAGGACAACTTATTTACTGGACGCAAAATTTGGATAAAACCCTTACACTCCAGGTATCATTTCATTAGAAAAGTACTGTACGTTCATTGACAGCGTGTATGGTCATAGAACTGTTTTGAACATTTGTAGATTTTCATGTTTTTTGATTTGTGATTCCAAGATGAAGCAGTAAGCCTAATGACCACTGCAATCGAAAGGCTTGAAGCCGAAATAGCCAGCCAACCAACAGTTAACACATAACTATGTGCTCTTCTGAGGAGCTTGTTTAGATCTGTCTCTGGAGACTGAATTTTACAGCCCAAGAAATGATGTCTATATATCTTACTCGGACTTTTCCAGTAGTCAGATTTTCATATAAACTAATCAGTCTTGATATAACAGCGACAGAATTCTTAATTCAACGGCGTTATAATTTCTTCCATATTTCTTTATGATGAACAGTAGATATGCTGGCTGACAGATGCACAAAGTCTCATTCCAGTCCTTCCCTAAAGAATTCCACTGGCATCGCTTGCAGCCCTCCCTACCAGTGGCCGAGTTGAAAGAACTGAGAGTATAGATATTTTGTGGTACGTTGTGTTCAGTATAGAGATTCTTGATGTGATCAAGAGTGTTGGCTTCTACAAACTTCTTTTAAAATATCTGCCAATATAAGATCCATGATATGGGTATCAGGAAGAACATCAGGATAATTTGAACGTATGGCAACCGAATCCCATCCAGTTAAGTTAACTCGCTCGAAAATTAAACCCAAGATATTTCCCAAGGATCGTATAAACCTTGGGACACAGATGTGTTTAAGGGAAGAAAGAGTTTTAGAGGCAGAGTTTTTGTCCTTTATTATCCTCCCAGTACTTAATTACTGACAGACTTCGCTACAAACACTTTTCTCTTTTCATTTTGTTTGTAAATGTTAGGGCCTTGGGAGCAGACGTACTGCGTTTATATGTTTCACATCAGATAAGAAAATGTGAAAAGCTGTAGATTGCCACGAGCAGCCTGTCTTTACTACTTTATGCAATGATCCACAAGAAATAATTCAGATTAACTTTTTTCTTCGAATGAACTTTATGTGCCATTAAAATCGAATGATCCTCATTCAATAAACTCTGCATCAGAAGCACCATCAGGGGGTCAGACCTCCCCAGCACACACACACACACACACACACACAAACC
>NC_092227.1:736420-833920 GCF_036320965.1 Panulirus ornatus
ATCCAGAAGCACATGTATACATACACTTTACTGGAAATCATACGCATAAAAGAGTGACGTATCTGTCGCATTTGAATATTGTTATAATCACGTCTTTTTTTTTCTGGAACTGATATCAATTTTATCTCTTCTAAAAGTAAAAATTTTCTTTTTTGTTCGAATACAAAGGTTCACCAATAATCCATTTTGTGTGACGCTTCAGCGTAATGGATACAATCTCTTTATATATGATCAGCGTTAAAAATACATCTGAAACCTTTTCAATCTTGTAACAAAGTAAAAATATTACTGGAAAGAAAAGAAGAAACAATTTACTTTTTATAGAATTTCTTGCTATTACACGATTTCAAGATTTTAAGTTTAACTTATCAACATCAAATATCTATAAATGAACTTCAATCATTTTGTTGATGCATCACATCACAAAAGATAGTTTTTGTATTCGAAAAAAGCAATGAAAATGTTTCCACCAAATTGTCGCTAGTAACCAAGTCTTCACATTTACTTATTTTCTATTATGTTTATCCTAAACACGTTACTTATAAAGACCAGGAAACCTTTGTACATATACTGTGATTCATAAAGCCTCATCATGGTAGAGTTCATTCTGCATATGAATGCTATATGTCATCATAAACTGTGTATATAGAGCCCGAGCAGCAGTCAGACTGCCCCAGACACCGCTAGTTAACAACTTCCTCAGTTAACAGCCTCAGCAGGGGGTCAGGCTGCCCTGCCAGACGCCGCTACTCCACCTTCCAGTCTGTTCATTATGTCGTAAATTTCTCCTTCACGCCCCTGGCCTCGCGAGGCTTGATGCTCCAGATAATTACCTTCATTGGAACTTTGTGTTCATAACAGTTTTTCCTGTCCTGATCTTTAATGTTTGTTCCTCGTTCGATATTTTCCTCCAGCAAATACTGCATTAGGTAAGCATTACGCTATAGATGTCTTATTCAACTAGAAATATAGGATCAGTATTTATCTGCATTTCGTGGCTTATTAAGCCATATTTTCAATCCTGAATGCTACTGCTTAACATCTAGCAATCCTACAGTCGTCTCTCTCTCTCTCTCTCTCTCTCTCTCTCTCTCTCTCTCTCTCTCTCTCTCTCACCTTACATTCTATCGTGCTGTTCCAGCAGTGGGTAGGATGACGCTGCTGGTAACCTTCACACACACCAGGCTATGCACAGTTGCTGGTCCTCTCGCAGGCAGCAAGCTAAGTACCGCTGCTGCCACTGTAGTTGTTGATTGCCCCCAACCAATGAGCTCTCTCACATACGGCAGACTAAGTACCACTGCTGCTTTTGCTCGGCCATTCGGCAGTATTCGGGTCATAACCTTAGCTCGTTTGTCGCCCTAAGTGTTGGTATGTTTGAGGTATCCTAGGCAGGAGCCTGACATACGAGGTAGATTTGGTACAATGGTCTGATTATGGCGGCTTGTATACGCTCGTTGCTCACGGCTCGGGAGACCTTACTCAAGTGAAATGTTTCCACAGAATGTGTGAGAGTGGATGTTTGTTATCCATCTCAGTTGAATTCGAGGCGCCTACCAAAAGATTTAGAGTGAATATGGAGGGAAATGAGGCGACCGATGTCGGGGAAAATTTCAGCTACAATTTTTCTTCCTGAAATAAAGACTTCACCCCCCTTCCTGCAGGCTTCACGTGTCACTCCACTCCCCCTTCTCCTTGTGTGTGTGTGTGTGTGTGTGCGTGTGTGTGTGTGTGTGTTTGTTGGTTTGTTTGAAAGTTGATTTGTTTGCGTTAGGTTCATGCTTGCATTCAGTATGTCTTTCCATCTATATGCGTTCTGTCTTCACATAATCTGTTTCATAATCACGTAACTTATCTCAGAACGAATTTCCCTTTTCCAGTACTATAAGAGATGAATGACCTTTCCTCAACCCTGGGTCTAGATTTCTAGAAATTTTCTTTTTCAGATTTATCTATAGAGAAATTGCTTACTGTATGGGAATTTAGAATAAATTTGTCTTTCACGATCCTGGCTGAGGTATGATGCCCCGAATAGTTAACTTTATCGGAAGTTTATGATCAGAACAGTTTTTCCTAACCTGATTTCTAAAGCTTGCTCGTCGTTAACTGTTTTCCTTCAGCAAACGTTGAATGAGGAGACTTAAGATACGGAGGTCTTCCAGGGATATAGGGTCAATATTTACATTCGTGGGCCATTAACTCATATAGTTTATCATGCTTTACGGCCTCTGTTTACTATAAAGTAGATCTCTCTCTCTCTCTCTCTCTCTCTCTCTCTCTCTCTCTCTCTCTCTCTCTCTCTCTCTCTCTCTCTCCTTTGCTGGTAAGAACCACAGATGCTGCTGCTTAGCCATCATGTACTGACACAAGATATATCTCGGTACCGCTGCGGGGTTGCACGCCCAATTATCAACTTTCCCAGCAGGACAATACCACAACAGCTGCTGCTCGACCTTTTATCCTCACTCAGGTCATATTGTGGATATCGTGTGTGCAAAACGAGTCTTGCTTCTCGTTACGTGTGAGTTTTCTTAGTTAAGCCTTTGCCGGGAGGGTTGTTGCCTGTTATAATGATCTCATGGTGTATTATCATGAATAAATACTGAGTTCAACTTCCGCGTGGATGATATCTACACTGAGATGAATAAAACATTATTCAAGAATCCTCCCAACAAAGTCTCATTAGTAGGAAATTGCTCAGATGACATCTATTTTTTTTTCTATAACTTAAAAACCCATCAACACTGGTATCTAATGTGGATATATAAACCTTTTCTTAGAGATAATTTTGTAAGGGGAGGATCCCCATCTCTGAGGCTTGGTAAAATGGCAGGGATGTCCACTTACCCTTCCTGTGATCTATTCCTTCAGTTTCCCTTCCTGGTCATCGATGAATTCTTCTATACTTCCTTGGCAATATCACCTCCGTCATCCATCGTTCATACATGGCCCACCTGTTCACCACCTGGGGGTGAACCACCACCAGATGTGGCAGTCGTCACCCTTGTGCTCACCAGGACGTGCTGGCCACGACACTCCACAGAGCACTTTGTGCTCTTGCTCTCGTGTGTGACCGTTCTTGAACTTTATCTTCGCCTCAGAGAGACTGACCAATTGATGATGGCCAGGTGTCTCGGATTAGTTAAAGATACATGTATTCCGCCAGTTTCTAACAAAGAGAACTTCTTCGAGAAAGACAGGCGTCGATGTCTTTGGCAGACATCTCTTGTTGCCAATATTTTGTAACCCAACAGGTGACTGTGTCCAATTCTTATCTTACATGTGTTCCATGGAAATTCCTTTATATCGTCTGTTTACTTTTCCACCCAAAAGCTGGGGGAGCAACATAAAAGAAGAGACTATGCAAACTGAGCAAACGAGGTGTTTCTAAGAGAACCGAAAGAAATAGGATGTATGTAGAAATGTTAAGTATATATATATATATATATATATATATATATATATATATATATATATATATATATATATATATATATATATATATATATATATATACGCTACACGTTTTGTCGTTTCGTTTCCCCTACAACTTTTCAAGAACGAAATAAAATGTTCGACCGCTTTTCTATCATTAATTAATTGTTGTATCCAGTATGGCAGTGAAATAAAACACATGCAAACAGGAGTGCAGTATTTCATGGTCGAATGTCGATGGGTGAAACAATTTTTCGTTTGTCTAGTTAGATGAATAACGCGTGAAATGTTCTCTTTCTGTGCTTGATATCACAGGTAGATACAACTGGACATAATGAGTGTCGTGGTACTCTGTTGCCTCTGTTCCTCACACCTCAGGCTTGTGCTCCATCTCCCTCCACACGTCGCCTGCCTCACTTTCTTTCTTTTCCTTCTACTCATCAGTTCGATCCCTTCCTTATTCCTTCATCATCCATCTTCTTCCTTCTCCTCCTCTTACTACTACCTCTCCTCGTCCCTGTATTCATCATAATCTTGCATATTCAACAACTTCTCCCTATCCTCCTCGTGTTCCTTCTTCTCTACATTTCCCTTATCACCACTTCATCTTCAACCTCCAGCTTCTTCTAGCCCTGAAAGCTGTTCATTTCCATAATTCGTTTTATCAGATGTCCTGAGCGTTATATATACCAGTCGTACTTAAAACCTCATCAGCTTTGTAGCAGAGCAGTCAGTGTTGAGGGAGTACGCAGGTCCTCCATCCATCGTCCCTCAAGCAACTCCTCCTCTCCCTCTTATTTGCTCTTATACTACTCCTTCCCTTGCCACTTCCATCACCACTCCACTCCTTTTCCTCTTCCTCCTTTTCTGTACCATTCCTTCTATTTATCCCTCTTCTTACACTCCTGTTGGTGTGTGTGTGTGTGTGTGTGTGTGTGTGTGTGTAGGTGTGTGTGTGTGTGTGTGTGTATGTGTGTGTGTGTGTGTGTGGTGTGTGTGTGTGTGTGTGTGTGCGAGGCTAGAAAATATTTCAGTTTTTCTGCTCAGAATCAATGCCGACCGCAGAATCTTTTTCCTGTACATACCCGACGAGTTTGCATCACCTTTAGTTATTTTTGTAGTTAACATTTCTCATCAGTAAAGATATTAACGACGATGCAAGAGGCCGTGTTTAGTCCTGACCGATAATTGCATTTTTAAGCAAATTTTAAATCAAAAGGTCAAGTTCCCATTTCAGTAGTCCGTGAAAAGATCTGGAACTGAATTCAACTCCGATGAATATTAAAGAGAACGTAAGTCAAGGCAGAAAAATCATACATTCATAAAGACAGACGAAACTGTAAAGGTTTCCACGTGCTGATAACGGTGGGTGTGCAGCACTGTGTGGTTAATCTGTGTATTGAGCACAAGAACCGTGTGCCACCAGCGCTAAACGTACATTATGAGGCAGTGGCTCACAAGGGCTCTTGCTTGCAGCTTATGTGAACCAGAGTATTCAAAGTTGCATACGTCTCATGTTTTGCAGTTCTGTTCGAGAAAAATTTTAATCTTGTAAATGGTGAAACTTTGATCCAATAGAGATGCTCACGGTGGAAAGAAATCAACTCCAGCGCAAAGTGGATATGGGTCTGAGAATGGACATGTGCGGTACGCTGGTAATCCTTTACTGTGTCAGTTGATGTAAGAGAGCTAACTAACGTCCTGTTGAAAAAACAGTGGCTACACGATCTGAAACGATACAGTATTAATTGTCTTTACAATGGTGCGGCTTAGGCAAAGAAGAGGAGTTTATATGTCTTAGGTGTCAGGAAAGCATTGGGGGAAGAAGCAAGAGTCCCTGAGCCTTACGTGTGACGTCATGTAAAAAGAAGAAAAGCAGGTGAGAAACTGACAGGAGCTGGAGCGGGACTGGTAACACCGGAATATAGAAAGTGGATCCATGGAATACATCAGTACCCTCACACACCCTTCGTCTGCAGCGTTGTGCAGAGGATGACAGATGACACCTACTGCAGGAGCCTTCCTCATCTCATACAAAACGGCTCTCACAATGTTTCTTCTTCATAGTCAAGATTTAGTGTACTCCGACCCCAACGAAAGTGACGGTACGAAAATATTTTATTCATGAAACATATTTAGGAATACAGTATTTGCACACTACTGGTAGTAATATCACGGGTAAATATACTTAGAAATATTGGATTTGACACTAATAGTTCAGGGCTGCTGGTGGCGACTCAGTAGCAGTTTACAGTGCAGTCATGGTGGTCGTAATACTGTATATAATGATAAAATATTTGAGATATTCTTTTGAGTGGCTATGTCAGTATCATCTTTAGCTTGTGTATGTGTAGTGTCATTACCACAAGATTTTCATTAGCTTATTACAGTAATGTCACGTTTTCAGTGAGGAAGTCTCGAGCAGGAGAGAAAGAGAGGGAGACAGAGAGAGTATTGAGATATATCTAATATTCTCAGGAGAATGGAGCTTCATAACAGACAACTTCACAGACTCAGTATTCATAGAATCTTTGTTCAGTTAGGTTTGTTGATGCCTCATACATCCTAGCACATCACAAGGCATCCAAAAACAAAATCCATGAGACATGGGATCTCGTAAAATATTTTTGCAGTGATAAAAGTATCTTCCACCAGGAAAATATTACAGAACCTTTCTAACTAAACTGTGTGTTACATCTTGATATCCGCAATGTAGATATACCTCACTAATGTGCTTATCCAAAGAAGAGAAGAAACCAACCCTACTTGATCTTAAGCTGTTATGCAGTTGATTAATTGATTACTTTTAAGACCTCCCCCCCCCCTGTAGTTTCGCAAAAGTAGATTGTTAGCCGATTGGTTGCCTGAATTCAGTAAACCGTTATATTGTCATCATCATCTGATTACACACATACACACAAACACACACACACACACACACACACACACACCCACACACACACACACACACACACACACACACACACACACACACACACACCCACACACACACACACACACACACACACACACACACACACACACATATATATATATATATATATATATATATATATATATATATATATATATATATATATATATACATATATATATATATATTCTTAATCCCCTATCCCTGAGGATAGGGGATTAAGAATACTTCACACGTATTCCCTGCGTGTCGTAGAAGGCGACTAAAAGGGGAGGGAGCGGGGGGGCTGGAAATCCTCCCCTCTCGTTTTTTTTTTTTTAATTTTCCAAAAGAAGGAACAGAGGGGGCCAGGTGGGGATATTCCAAAAAAGGCCCAGTCCTCTATTCTTAACACTACCTCGTTAACGCGGGAAATGGCGAATAGTTTAAAAGAAAGAATATATATATATATATATATATATATATATATATATATATATATATACATATATATATATATATATATATATATATATATATATATATATATATATATATATATATATATATATATATATATCTAACTAACAATACGTAACAGATGACATTCATAAAGAGAGCAATTATGACCCGGATGGCTCACCAGTGTTGCTGAAGACACGGAAACTATAAAGAAAAAAATTTCATTCTCAAATATGTACGTCACACAATGTTCTGAGTGGGACACAAGAGTTTGCAGTATAGGATATGTATAAAGAATTATAATAATTTTCATGACTAACATCCAGAACAGGCAAGTTCATATCTTTGATAAGTTAATCAAATTTAGCAAGATATCAGTGTTATACCAGTGGATTAATTCAAACTAAAACACAGACACGGTTTTAGAATTCCCCGACACAGAAATGTTGCAAAATTTGTTCGACTGCCCGACCAGCCACATTTGAAGAATTTGCAAGTGAATGCAAGGTTGGATCGCATCTGATATGGAAAGTAGATCCAGAGCCCGAGTGCAGCTGAATGTAGCATCAGTCATAATTTTGTTCTTCCAGTCTTAAGGTGCCTTCGTACCAGAAGGCCTCAGAAGTAATGTACTTGTCATTATAGTTTTGTGTCGTGCCACCTGGACCTTGTGAGGACGGTCAGCCAGATCTCTCTAGGGTTCCTGGTATTCCCACAAGAGAGAGAGAGAGAGAGAGAGAGAGAGAGAGAGAGAGAGAGAGAGAGAGAGAGAGAGAGAGAGAGAGAGAGAGAGAGAGAGAGGCTGAAGACGTTGTGGGACCTGAGTGTGACACGTCTCCCACGCATTGTCTACATCTCCCTCACTGCTGGAGGTTGCTGAGCCAGGGTGCTCACCGCTAATCTAAGTCTTCAATTTTACTTCATCAAGTTCTTTCATGTTTTTTCTTGTAAAATATTGATAAAGTTGCCTTCCGCATTTGCCCTTTGATTGACAAGTCTGGCTAAATCATTAAGTAGCTCTGTGTCGTTTTATTGAAAAAACAGATAATGATTAACTCAGGAAAATCTTCTAAAGCTGAACACTGCAGCGATGTCTTCCTGAAATATTGTATGACTTGTGATGATTGTAACTGTGAACATTGTTAGTACAGCTGGTGTACTATACCTCGGCTCAGAGAATGTTTTGGTGCTGGTCTAAAACGTTTTACAGAATCCGGATTAACGATAAAAATCTCTATAATATATTCACTAAAATACTAAAATAGTCCATATCATAATGGTCTTCCTGATAACATTATCACATGTAATTGAAGCTTTTAAAATTATGATGAAGTTTGATATTACCCTCATTAGTGTGAGTAAAATATCATGAATAGCAAATCTGCATTTTTATCACAGGAAAGACTACCTTAGCGACGATGGGGCAAAGCTGTTGTGTAGTGAGTCATTCAGAATTACTGCTATCACGCAGCAGAATTTCTTGCGAAAGAATTGATTCATGTTGCTCTCTCTCTCTCTCTCTCTCTCTCTCTCTCTCTCTCTCTCTCTCTCTCTCTCTCTCTCTCTCTCTCTCTCTCTCTCCACTTTTTGTTTAAAAGTTCTTTGTAAATGACTGACCTATTGAATCAAAGGAAAAAAACGATGAAAGGTAGTATAGGCAACAGCAGCAGCAGCAGCAAGAACAAGCTCTAGTGGTGTTCATCCTAACAAAAATAATGATCATATTGTAGTAATGATTTATTTCCCTACAATTACGACAACGAGAAAAGCTTTAATCTAACTACTTTTCGAAAATGGATTTGTCGAGCACTTCAGTCTGTAGAACTGTATTTTTCATTGTTCATACTGAGTGATGACCGAGTATGGTTCTCCTTTTGCTTGTGGGACCAAATATCTTCACGTGTTGTGTCAGTAAGTCTAGTGGGTTTGGCTATCCATATGTACGTAGCATTATTGTTTTCAGTGGCACAGGACGGAGTTCCCGTTTCAGATTACCAGTTCCTGCAGACAACTGCAATGTGTTTCTAGCGTCCGTCCTCAACCAATGTCATTTTTTTGTTAGTTTCTCATCCAATTTGCTGCTTCTCAAATCATCCAACAAGCGTTATGTTTCTCTCGTCAAGCTTCAATTGCATGTGATAATGCAATCAGGAAGACCATTATGATATGGACTGTTTTAGTATTGTATCGAATGTATCAGAGATATTCATCGTTGATCCGGATTCTCTAAAACGTTGTAGCACAAAAACATTCTCTGAGACATGTCCGAGGTCTGTTGAATGTGAACCGCAGGTCGTCCTCCTGGTCTGTTACGACGTACTTGATCTTCGTGTTGGTAAGAAAGGGAAAAAATATCTACCTTGGTCACCTGACAATCATAGAAACATCCAGTACAACACAACAAAATTTAACGAAGTTTTTCATTTCGAATCAAAGTTGTTGACGGCCGGCCAGCTGTGTCTGCCTGGAGGCAGGAAATTGTTCCGCCTGGTGGTGGTTCCCCGCTGCGCTGCACTCCTGAGGCAGTTTCCCACTCCCGCTGGTCCGCCTCTGCTGGTCCCTCCTGCTGGTCCCTCCTGCTGGTCCCTCCTGCTGGTACACTTACGGTTCAATGATAACATTATTTTATCTTCATTTGGTGTGTGTCTGACGTCCTCGGTTATGCACAACCTTCCTTCCCTCAGTGTTCTGTAAATCATCAAATAAAGAAATTCTAATCTTTCTGTGAAATATTTAAATATTTCCCTAAGATTGATTCAGTCTTATCATGATCTGTTTGATGAATTTTCTTTATAAAGGTTATGCTAGATATGCCGGCAACAAAATAACTAAGAGGTTCTGTGTCTTATTTTGTCGGTAACAATTTGTTGTAAACGTCTCCACCAGTTAAAATGTCTTTTTCAGGGAAAAAATATAAAAAGTATCTTACATAGCCCAATACTTTTACACGATCACTCGTTTTCGGCGATCTGTGTGTCGTTCAGTAATATAGGACAGTGTAGGCAGTTTACACTGTGGATGCGGAAGAGAAAAAGTGAATATATCCAAGTAAAAAAATTGAATAAAGTTCTGCAGCGATTTTTTGTTCCGAGACAGAATAGTTTCATGGTAGTTTCGAAAGTATTTCGCACCAACATTCAGGTCACGCAACATTTACATTTTGTCCGTAATCAAATTAATTTTATTTCCATGTCTTCGTTTCCTCAGTTCTGCTACACAGCGTATCGCCTCTCGAAGCATACAACAAATACACGTATATCGGTTCACAAACGTCCCACCGCAATAAAATCAGTCAACCAAATTGTTGCTCGCTTTACATTACCATGAATATTGTGAACTTCATGAAATCCGATCAACCACAGCAACGCATTCTGTGTGTCGGAAAATAGAGATTGGTTATGAGAGCCCATGACATGGGTAGTACTGGACCTGGCTGACCATGACATGGGTAGTACTGGACCTGGCTGACCATGACATGGGTAGTACTGAACCTGGCTGACCATGACATGGGTAGTACTGGACCTGGCTGACCATGACATGGGTAGTACTGAACCTGGCTGACCATGACATGGGTAGTACTGAACCTGGCTGACCATGACATGGGTAGTACTGGACCTGGCTGACCATGACATGGGTAGTACTGAACCTGGCTGACCATGACATGGGTAGTACTGAACCTGGCTGACCATGACATGGGTAGTACTGGACCTGGCTGACCATGACATGGGTAGTACTGAACCTGGCTGACCATGACAGTCAAGAGAGGGTGAACACCACCACCTGATGGGAAACAGAACAACACCATGAATGTAAGGAAGGCTCGTGGGTTGGCAATTACTAGGACAGACACGACAACCAGGTGGCTGTTTTCTCCTTTGAATTCTAGCATATTGCTGTTGTGTTATGTTGCCGCCTACAATGTCCTATTGGTATTGTGAGGAGAGGGAGGTGTACACTCGCAGGGACCCATCTCCTGAATATTTTCTGCCGTCATACATCTTAAAGTCATGTTGTCTGCATCAAGCATGTCCATATCTGTTACCTGCATCAAGCATGTCCATATCTGTTATCTGCATCAAGCATGTCCATATCTGTTATCTGCATCAAGCATGTCCATATCTGTTACCTGCATCAAGCATGTCCATATCTGTTATCTGCATCAAGCATGTCCATATCTGTTATCTGCATCAAGCATGTCTAAAGCATTTCTTTACATCCATTTCAACAGTATGTTAGTCCTCTGGTTGATCACTCCTTAAACCTTTCGAAAAACTGTTCGCTGTCAACGTCGTCAATATTAAGATCTTAAGAGCTTAAATATCGTGGCCAGTCAGGTTAGGTTAGGTTAGGTTAGGTTAGGTTAGGTTAGGTTAGGTTAGGTTAGGCTATCTAAGATGATGAACAAATTTGCAGCCTCTAGCCTTTCCTTTAATGTATCTCTCTTCATTATAGTACCCTTTTCGTTGCCATACTTTGGATCTTCTCTAACAATTTTTTGTGCTTCTTTAGGTGCGTTTATCAAACATGGGAAGCATATTGTAGTTTTGGCCTTATGTAGGGGACGAATTCGACTCCCAAGTTCTCACAGAGAATCATGAATCATTTTTTTTTCCTGTTGGATTATAATCATGTTGAGACCTTTCACCGTGTGTGTGTGTGTGTGTGTGTGTGTGTGTGTGTGTGTGTGTGCGTGTGTGTGTGTGTGTGTGTGTGTGTGTGTGTGTGTGTGTGTGTGTGTGTGTGTGTGTGTGTGTGTGTGTGTGTGTGTGTGTGTGTGTGTGTGTGTGTGTGTGTGTGTGTGTGTGTGTGTGTGTGTGTGTGTGTGTGTGTGTGTGTGTGTGTGTGTGTGTGTGCGTGTGTGTGTGTGTGTGTGTGTGTGTGTGTGTGTGTGTGTGTGTGTGTGTGCGTGTGATTGTTTACGAATTCACTGAGATTCCAGGTGATCATATGGACTTGTGCCTTTGTACGCTTATGTATTTTTTGTGGCAACTTGTATATCTGAGGGAATTTGTGGCTGTGTATGCATATGTATATTATTATGTATGACCTTTCGTGTATACTTGTATTTATTGTATTTGAGATTATGTTTGTAACTCTATTTCTGCATGGGCATATATATGAAAATATTTATATATACAGCAACTGTGCATTCATATGTGTCTGCACATGTATGAATTCAGCTCTGGATGGATATGTTGCCTACATGCATATGAATATCCCTGTGTCAGTGTATGAGTGCATAGAACCATGTCTGTGTTCATGGTGAGAGCAGAAACCTCCTCGTCACTGTCCATCATCTCACGCCAAGCACACAGCTCCTGCCAGATCTCTGATGTTATCACCCAGTGTCTCCCTGTCTGGCATTTGCTGTCTTATTATCCTTAGCAATGTCACCCTGTGCTGGTCTTCTTGGTGTTCTCTTTCATGCCTCAGTGTGTTTCCTTTTGCATGATCTTTTGTGCCTCTTCTGAGGACGTACGTGTAGACTCATGATAGGACTTTTGTGTGTATCCTCTCGTATGTCCTCTTAAGTATGTTACTAAATGGTCTGTTGTATGTCGGTTTCCAGAGCCTTTAAGTTGCTTCCTATTATATCCTTTTGTGTGTGTGGTCTCAGATGTGATGCCCTGTGTAACTTCTTGTATGACCTCTTGCCTCACCACACCTTTATCTGCACAACTTGCTTTCTTCCTGCATTTTGCCTCTTTCCGTCTCTTTTCCTGAAATGTTATAAGTCAACATAACGTTTGGGATAGATCCTCCGCCAGCGACGGTCAGTTTGGGCAATTCATATTTGCCGAGGACGCTGGCCAGTGACTCACAAATTCCTGTTTCCTCTCACAGTCTGATATATCAAAATTTGTCTCATTGTTAAAACGTATATATACATTGGGCTTTTAGGTTGGAAACATGTTCAAATTATTCTATAATTACCTTTTCTTTCCTTTATATATGCTCAGCGTTTCCCGCATTAGCAAGTCAGTTGATATACCTCGAAGAGACGAAGCTTAGGTCCTAGCTTCGTCTCTTCGAGGTATATCAACTGACTGTTATATTTCTCTCTTGTATCTCCCCTGATGATGTGATTATTACACGAAAGTGCACTTGGGAACTTTTCGTGTTTCATTTTCCCCGTGGACTCATAGGAATATATATATATATATATATATATATATATATATATATATATATATATATATATATATATATATATATATATATATATATATATATATATATATATACATATATATATATATATATATATATATATATATATATATATAAAGGTGAAATCGCAATTCAGTACGAGTTCACATAATCTTATCTAACATGTAATTTGTCCATACATGCAGCACAACATGTTTCACGGACACAATCCGTCTCATCAGTGCAAACAAGTCATAACGTATCTTAACCCCAACACCATCACAAAAATTCCATCTTGTTATTGCCTTGTATTCTCCGGGACGACACTAACCAGACGAACTCTGTGTGATGCTGGGATTAAAATACGTTCCGACTTGTTTGCTCTGATGAGACGGATTGTGTCCGTGAAACATGTTGTCCAGCATGTATGGACAAATTACATGTTAGATAAGATTATGTGAACTCGTACTGAATTGCGATTTTACCTTCATAACTATCATCACGGACTAATATGATCATTCCCGTGCCTGCCAAAAATACGGTTGGAGTTTAGTGCTCCTTTCGTCAAGCCGATCTTAAGATAACGAGTCATATATCTGGCAACACTCACCATCTTAAGCTACCCGATGTGGTGGTCAACAAGAATTAAGAGTGAAAAAAGGTGGAACTGCTGAAGCCTAGATCTTTTGGGTGTTAAGAGGTAAGGAACAACGAAGGGCAGGTGAGTTGCCCCAGGTCCAGGATCAGTGAGAGAGAGAGAGAGAGAGAGAGAGAGAGAGAGAGAGAGAGAGAGAGAGAGAGAGAGAGAGCAGTCAATCAACAGCTCCAGTTAACCAGAGTGCTAGGCGCCAACAAACACCTCAGCTGCTGCCCTTCTCACACCCAGCCGGAGCACAGGTGTTGATTGCCTCCGCTTCCAGCCTATTCATGTGATGGGCTGAGGGGATTCACTGCTCCCCACTCCCCACCCCTTCACTCACCTACCACATGCTCACATCCTCTGGTCTGGAAGTGATTGAAAACTCTGACAGTTTCTGAAAAAGATAAATAAGTTGGCATCTTAGATATACGCGTACATAAGTACATGTTATAAATGGTTGTATTCGCTAGGCCTTCGGTGAAAGTTTTCTATCTTGCTGTAGTACAAGTGTGATCTTTTTGTAGAGCAACCCTTCCAGATTCTGAAAAAGATGTACATAAGATCATATCAGCACATTCGTTAACTAGTTCCATTCGATGAGCCATCACTGCCTGACCAGCCTCCGAGCTTCTGGCCCGCCCTCAAGTTAATCGCTGATATTATCTCACAAATGCTGAAAAACAAATATGTAACTTTCAGTATATTTTCTTAATTTCATTCTGAGAAATCTGTTCCAGGTGAGAAAATTTTCATTATATATCAATATCTATATCTTGTCTATCTATCTATCTATCTATCTACCTATCTATTTATTTATTTCTGTCTATATTTATTTTCTTTCATGTTTGATCGGGTTTTCCTTCATTTGAGTGAGAGTACTAGGAGCAGACGGGGAAAGGCTGCATCAGCTCACATTCATTCTCGAGCTCTCATGTGTAGTGCACCGAAACCACAACTCTCTGACCACAACCAGGCCCCACGGACCTTTTCATAGTTATTCCCGACCGCTGCATATGCCCTGGTTCGGTTCATTGACAGCACGACAAACCCTGCATACAACATCGTTCCAATTCAGTCTATCCTGTACACGCCTTTCACCTTCCTGCATGTTCAGGTATCAATCTCTAAAAATCTTTTTTACTCCATTCTTCCGGCTCCAATTTGGTCTCTTCGTTCTCCTTGTCCTTTCAACTTCTTCACATACATCCTCTTTGTCAACCTTTCCTGTCTCATTCTCTTCGTATGGTCATGCTATTTAAGCACACCCTCTTCTACTCTCTTAACCACAATCTTCTTATCACCGTGCCTTTCTCTTTCCCTTTCTCAATTACCTAGCCAAAACACCTCCCATAGAATATTATCCATCAACATTTGATTTCCAACACATCCAGTGTCCTCCGCATATCCTCATCTATAGCCCCATGCCTCGCATCCATTCCACGTCATGGGGAAAACTGTACCTTCAAACATTCCCATTTTCGCACTTCCAGATAGCGATCTTTCTCTCCACACATTCCTCAGCGTTTCCAGAACCTTTGCCCCCTTACCCACCCTGAGTCTCACTTCCGCTTCCATGAAAGCATTCACTAACATATCCACTCGAAGGTATCTAAAACACATCACTTCTTCCAAATTTGCTACGTTCAAACGCACACTTCAACCATTCTGTTCCTCTGCCTTTCTAAATCTAATAACCTCCTATATATCAAGGGGGAAGTTTAGCACTGCCAAAGGTAGCTTTAATTAGCCCAATTTGATTTATTCCCGTCCATATCTTCAGAGATGTACGGGCATGCCGCGGCTTTCATCGAAGGCGTTTCCTATCATAACCTTCACCATAAGTATTTTCTCCAGCATGATGATCAAATATAGGAGGAGTAACCTCTAGGATTGTCGCAGGGTTATAGATTTGTGTGGTGATGACGTCTAACCTTTGCTGGTAACCCTTTCAATTCATAGACTTTATCTCACATATCTGCGACTCTCCCTCCAATTTTGAAAGGATTATGGATGTAAGTGGTTTGTTGATAGACTTTTCGTTGCCATAACATCCTGGCAGCGAGGCAGGGACGTCGTGTGTGGGAGGTGCCACTAGAGACAACTGCCCACTCTAACGTCACAGGTCATGAGAGAGTTCTGATTATATTTCTCCAGAAAATACTATTATCTCTGGATGGCAGCGCCCGTGACACGTTACCATGACGACCATAACCGTCGGCTACTCGTGTACAGTATGCTCATGCGCAGAAATCACTGTTATTGACTGATGAAGTAGAGGGATCCTGACGGAGAATTTTCTGTATACAGGAGGTCAGTCAGGGTCAGTGTTTTCACTACACAGTACTGGCTTACATGATTCACCATCTGGAGTGAGATTCGCCAGCTAGTCATACATGGAAAACTGAAAACAAGGAAAATTGTTGCTCCTCTTCCGTCTTTTCTACAATCAAAAGCGTCGCCGAGAAGGAAAAAAAAGTGGGTGTATCATAGCGTGATACATGAAAACACTTCTCTCATCGCATCATGAACGGGACAAGGGCGCCTACAAGTGATCAAAGTTGTCCGCGTGTGTGACTGAGCTCCAACAATCGAACACTGTCGACACAAGACCTACCCTGTCTACTAGTCAGAGTGCCAGGAAATGTATATGAAGCACCAACAGCACCGACCCTTCACATGACGGGAATGACCAAATCAAAAGAGAGTAGAAAGCATTGGGCTACTGAGTGAGCTGACATCACGTGACCCTGACGAGGAGACATGAACTCCAATCTCACATTCTGGATTCTCATTTCCACTAATGCCCCAACCTCCATATCTAATAAGCCTTTTATATTACGACCTATGACTAACACTAATGCCCCAACTTCCATATCTAATAAGCCGACCTATGACTGACACTAAGGAGGATTAAGTGAATTGTTTTTGACTGATCTCTTCAAACGTGGAAGCAGTACTCCGTCTCGTCTATACCGACACTTGTTATATTCAGATACTAAATGAACGACAAACTGGATATCAAAAAAGCACACAAACTTTTATTTTCCGTTTCAGATAGGTGATTTTTTCTGTTATCCGTACATACAGAACTTCCAATCATTCATTTAGTTTCATTCTCCACAGAACATATTTTAGAAATTTTAATGTTCTTTAAAACTTCCTGTCTCACTCAAATGGTCTGGCCTGATTTTAGATCAGAAAGTCTATTTACAAATCGTTACTGGTAGACTATTTTTAAGCATGATCACAGAATATCGACGGAGGTTCTGTCATTTTAGGATATTACTGAATCAGATGCAGCAAATTCGTGTCCCAGCGGTGTCATGTCTGCGTTGCAAAGTGCTCAGAGTTTGTGATTGTCTTACAGCAAAGATTGATCGTAAACATGTAAACCACACAACCGTTACAGTGAGTCACCACACCAAGACTTGCCAGAGAGTTAAACGACGAGGAATGACGAAATGATTTCTCTAAGATACAAGATATTCTGCTTCATTTCCTACGCGAATGAAACTTTCCACTTACGTAATATCCCAAGGAATTAGTGGAATGAAATGAGAACAAGAGCGAGGGGGGTAAGGTGGCGCCACTAAACTAATACAAATCATAAAGAATGAATCGTTGAGCAAAGGTCTGAATGAAAACGTACCCACTCATGCACATGACAACGAATCAATCATTCCTAATCCTCTTATTTTCTCCAATTTTTCCAGGCAATTACTCCTGTAAACAGGTGGAGACAGAGATTGACACTGAGCAAATGAGAAAATTATCCGGATGATTTCTTGTGAACACCCTCACTATAGTGTCCACCATCAGTGCTGGGATGAGAACTATGAGAGACCCCTCAGTGTGGTGGTGTGGCAGGGGATTGTTATAGGAAGAGTGTGGCTTATGATGCTAGGAATAGTGTGGTAGGGGAAGGTGTAACTAATGAGGCTGTAGATGGTGGTAGGGGAATGCGTGCTGAGTGAGACTGAAAGTGTGTCAGAGGAAGGTGTGGCTGGTGAGGCTGAGGAAAGTGTGGCAGGGGAGGATGTGGTTGCAGAGGCTCGCTGGAAGTGTGGAACGTATGGTGTAGCTTAGGAGGCTGAGAGAAGTGTGGTAGGGATGGATGTGGCGAATGAGACTGAGGGGCCGTGTGGCAGGTTAGAGGCGTCAGCACTAACGTATCATTACCAAATCTGTTTCTAACTAGATTGTTCTTGTTTATGACAGTCGTGATTATGTCTGTGTTACTACCGAGTGTCTTTCATATCTTTGTATTCCTGAGGTGTTATGTAGTAAGATGTGACCATCTGCGGGTGTCCGTATGTGTGTCAACGTGGGTGTTGATGTATGTGTTATGTAGTTGCCTTTTTGTTTGCACCTCTGCTTATATATTTGTGTTCATTTTCGCGTTAGTGTACGTGTGTGTGTGTGTGAGTGTGTGTGTGTGTGTGTGTGTGTGTGTGTGTGTGTGTGTGTGTGTGTGTGTGTGTGTGTGTGTGTATGTGTGTGTGTGTGAAAACACATATTCTAATGCAACAGTAGAGAGTCTTATATTGGTGGACCCTCATCTTTTATCTTACATGTGATCACACAGAATTTTGAATTCCTCGATTCTACCAGCAGGAATTTGGTCATCTACCGCTCCACGCCTCGGCACTGCTACACTCAAAAACTTCTTTTTTGCATGTTCTTCTTGGCCTTAATTGTTTTCCAACTTCATTCGTGTCTGAGTCACGGTGTCTCTTTACTCTCACGAATGAACTTATGTTATCATTACAGCGTCCTTTGCAGAAATTTGATGGCAGTTCTCATGACCTCCTCCACCTTCTGCCCCCTCCTAGGGATAAGTGTGGACGTTTCTCCTTTCTCTTCATTATTTTTTCTGCATCGTATGACTTTCTTTTACAGTTTGCCTCCCTCAAGTGAGGAGACCAAGCTGGTGGTAGGTACTATTGGGTTGAAGATATCTCCTTGAATATCTTCATGAATATTTTGTCCATGTACATACATGAAGGATATTGTGACTGATCTGGAGATGATTTGCCTCCCTCATGACTGTTGAAATATGCTTCCCCTCTTTTTATTCAAGGATGATAAGTTGGGCGTGATCATTCTTATGTCTCCTTTGGAGGTTAATTTTGATGTTTGTTTTCACTTAAATGATATCCGAATCAAGGCTTGTATTTGATGCTTTGCTAAGCTACATACCCTTACAGTATTGGATGTGATCTTTATCATATAATTTCTTATTTCACTGAGTTCAGTCATCGTTGCAAGTTCCACTCTTTCAAATGTGCTGTACTTCTCTCATAAGTCGAGCATCATCCACAAACTTGTTGCAGTATGATTCATGTCCTTCTTGCAAGCTATAATGTGTCAGTAATAACACTGGCCCAAATACTGAGCCCTGGAAACAACGTCTCTTACGCCCATTATTCAGATGTCACTCTTCCGTGCATTCTCTGCTTCCTGAAAGTAATCAAACATCGACCGATTAGACAAGTCCTATTGTAATAACTGTATACAAGATCTTCTTGCAGTCCAGAAATAACTAAGAATGATGGACGACCTTCGAGTAACGCCTCGACTTTGAAGAACACAACAAAGGAACTGTGGAATTTGCAAACCTGACGGACGGGCTGAGTATTCAAACTTTCAAAACATAGGAAACAAGGTTAGGGGTGCTTCCACGCGTCACTCCTTCCAATTCGTTGTTTATTCTCTCTTTAATATCAAAGAGACTTGTTATACACGACCTCTTTCCTTTGCATCCAAGTTGCATATCACATTGTTTCTTCAAAACCATTAATTCATTTGTCTGTTATTTGCTTATATGCGACAGGCCTGTAATTCAGGTTGATTCCTCTACCACTTCTCTTGCATTACGTTTGCTCTCTCCTCCTCAACGGATGTAGAAATTTTTTCGAATAAGAGTTTAGATATCATCTCTAGCTCTTTGACCCTCAATGGTCTAGGAAAGCTTACTCTACTGTAAAAGACACTGTCAATGATTCTGAGGATCCTGCTTCAGCAAAGCATCTTAAATGCCCTGAGAGAGCCACATAAACTAGATCCCTGGTATTGCTACACATGTTGGGAGCACTTATGGTCAGATGCTACCTACTCCATGGGTCGTGTGAAGGGTCTAGATTCTTTGTAAACTCTTATACCATGGCTTTTGATGTTGACACTTTTCCAGGGATTCACTTCCATCACAGTCTACTAGAGTCGAGGAGCTGCGAATCCCATGACTTTAGGCATTTATGAATCTAAAATCTAACTCCTCATCCATTCCACATCTTTAGCGAGAACTGTGCCGTCTTCATTTTCTTATTCTAATTACTTGATCCTCGACTGAGAGTCTACCCTGTGATTTGTCCACAAAGTCTGACATAACTGATATGTTATGCCTTTTGTATTCTGCCGTGGGCGTTACCTACTTTATTGTACCTTTACAGCGCCACCTGGCTTCTGGGATTACAATACCGTTTTCTTAGTACACGGCCAGTATACCATCTCCTTACCATGGATCTGCTTTTACTTTGAATGCTGATACATCCTCTAAAGTCGATCCTCTTCTACTGGTACCACTTGCTTCGTTCTTCCTAATAGATATCACAGTATCTATTCTATCACTTTCTTCTTCTTCTTCTTCTGCACTCAACCACCCAGGTGGTGCCTTAAATACACAGAAGAATGGTTCGGTTCATTCTAATTCCACATAATCATTATTTTTCATATTAATGGGCATCTACTTTTTTCAAGGGTCTTCTCTTCTTGGATATGTAGCTCATCCCGGACACTACACGAAGGCATATCCAAGGCTCAGTTCTATAAGTGATACAAAGAAATGTTAAGGAATTCAACAGCCCATCGAGTCCTAGCGAGGATGTTTGTCATCGTGGTAGAGAACAGAAAGTGATGGATCAATGTGGTAAGAGAAAAAAGACACACACATGTTTCAAAGATGTTCTCTATATGGAAGGTATACAAAATGTTTGGATCTAAAATTAACAAACAGTCACTGCTTGTGACCCTAGTTTTCACGCTGATATGTTTCGCAACATGTAGTGTTGTGCTCATACTCTCAACTTATATCTCCATAGATCTTACTATTATTTACCCATATTGAACAGCATATTCCATGTAGTTAAACTCTCAACTGTTACAACAATTTCAGCACACTGGACGGCCAATCGTTACTCTTCCTGCACCAATCATAATTGTTCCTTCGTTGTTTTAATTAAAAACCTGTTCTGGGCCTTTCTGGATGATTATATACCATCACAGTAATTAAGCAAGCTTTATCAATCACAATTTTCCACAACATATATTGTTTAAATGGTCCATTGTCTATTATTACCTCTTGGAATTTGTGTCTATCTGTTTGCATTCGTTTGCATGTGTGTGTGTGTGTGTGTGTGTGTGTGTGTGTGTGTGTGTGTGTGTGTTTGTGTGTGTATGAGGAAAAGAGAGAGAGAGAGAGAGAGAGAGAGAGAGAGAGAGAGAGAGAGAGAGAGAGAGAGAGAGAGAGAGAGAGAGAGAGAGAGAGAGAGAGAGAGGATGCATATGCATCTGTGTACGAATGCACTTGTGGAACTGATTTCAACTACATGTCAAGTCTTCTTTTATATGTTCCTGTAGGTGCTGTAGTCTTGTGTTATATTTCAACATGTAATGTAATGAATAACTTGTTGTTGCCTGGTTTGGCACTCATATGTTCTTATCTGATATATTTTCGTTTCGTTTTGTGTTATCTTTTACCATAAATAACTCGTTATCTGTCTTGTTGGAAGGGGAGGTTTTCCCATTCAACACATTTTCCATTTTACTTTTAGTTTGTTGCCAAGTGTAGATTATGAAACATGTTTCCCTTCTCCCTTCTCGTTATATAGACCCAGTTCCTTCAACATATCATGGTAGTTCATGCGTTTCATACCCGAGATTTTGCCCATGTAGTGCTTCTGAATCTCCTCTAATTTGTTTATTTCCATTTGTTTCGTTGGTGACCATATGACACAACGTATTCAAATATGTTTCGTAAGTACACATCAAACGTTTACATTAGTAGTCTCGTGTCACTTTCAATAGAAGTTTTTAAAATCATACCATTCATTTCTTGGCTAGAAAACGCTTGTCACTTTCATCTGCCGTATCATTTTGTCTTTCACTTGATTCATCATTTTCTCTGTTACATTCTTATTGAGATTCATTTGTCTCTCACTCTGTGTTCTCATTATCATTTTCACGTTCTAAATCAATGTCTTCCTTTTCATCTAGTTTGGCATTTCCTTCTTCCTCACCTGCGCTATATACCTTCTCTTCTTTTGTGTACATGTATTACAGTACCGTAGATATCCAATGTCTCCATGACATATTTCCTTCCCTTGGTAGTCGTAATTTCTTTAGCTACATTACACACACTTTGTTTCTGTTGTTTATCATTTCTCCTTATCCAACTCACCTCTATCTATAAGGGTTTAAGCTATCACTCCAGCTTTATTTTCGCATTTATTTTTGTTTCTCAAGTTGATACTTTTTTCTCTGCCTTACTACTGTAGAAATATAGTCGTAGGTCACCTGACTTTGTCAAGAAGGAAGTGAAAAAATACATCAGGAAAGCCACACCTAATCCTTCCTTGATGACGTAATAAGTTACGCTGACGAGAGTACAATATACGAAGGTCGAGAATATTGTAACACGTTGCAGAGACTGGAAGATGGGATTGGATCAACACTGACTTCAAAGAAAGTCTTCATTCATCGTACATGCTATTCCAATTTTGTCCTACCAAAAATGGCTTCGAGATCAAAAGAAAACCATGAAAAGATAGTTTCACGGTCCAATGGGGCAACAACAGTTTAAAGAAAATACGAGCACCTTCTGCCTGGGAGGCTTATATGAAGACCTGCATGAAATAACGTCATCTAACATGGAAGGAAAGTCACTGAGCAACAAGATGAAGCCTCTCAAAAGGTTTGACTGAGATGCACTTCGCATGATGGTGGTTGCCAAGTTGAGGAAAATTCAGGAAACAAGTTTGATAGGTGAAGAGGAAAAGGAAAAATGTATCTCATTAAGTAATGAGCATTTGGTAAACCTTTGGCGGTATATATGTGATATGTATTTTGAAAATAGATTGACTAGGTAGACTTTATTTCTTTCTTTTCCTCCCTGTCAGGTGCAGGTGGTGATATTATGATGACGTCACTTACAGAAGCAAAGATGAGTTAAGTGTAGGTCTGTATACATGAACTGCTGCTCGTGATTCGACCTACTCAGATGGAATTTCAGAAAATGACAGACCATCTTTTTATATTTCATATATCTTGACCGAAATGGTAAATGTGTGTTTTGGATAGCCAAGTGATACTAATGGTAGTTTGAAGTAGGATCATTATTCCTTGATCACTTTGGTACTGCAAGTGGTCTCAGGCTTGAATATCTGCTGTGAAAGTTGACACAATGGGGTGGCGTTTCTGGGTAATCTGCTTATAGTGGCGGAAATTCCACCAGTGGTAGTGGCGATGGTCCAAAACTTGGTCACTGGTGTAATATCAAGTATCACTTACAGATGGTAATGGTTCTTGGCTGGGATGCTGCACTGAACATTTTGGTTACATTGTGATTGCATTGATTTAGAATCTATATTCTACTTGGTTATGAATTAGGACACTTGAAATATAAATCATATACCTCCAGCCGATTCAAATCGTATGAAATCATAGATACTCCTTTTTACACCCAAAGCCAGATAACTTAGTACAGACCCTGTCAAATGCAGCTGTTAGAAATCACAAGTCGTCTTGCAGAAGTCATCAGAGAATCACTTCATTCCCACAACTGGGAATATTAAACTTAGATCTCAGGCTTTCCAAGTCGAATTAAGTACGGATATTTACACTAAAAAGATTTCTGTCTGAGTAGTTGATTGTGTTAAAATTCCTTTTGGTAAACCTTTAAAATGAAGTTGATTATCTTTCACATCCGATGTTACTTCCTTGTAACCAGCACCAATATCAGCGTCATGCCATCACTTCCCATGTTACATCTTTTCAAGACAAGCAAGAACGACGCCTCCATCTCGGCTCTGGACGGGACCCTCTATCACTCAGACCTTTCGCCGTGAAGCAGGTCAGTATCTCTCTCGTGCTAAGTCCACGGTCCTTACACTAACAACTCTCTCGTGTCACAAACAGTATTCAGCGAAAATCCATATCCTTGACCGGACGCTAGATCTACCCTACTCATTACGAGAACTCTTTAAATATATCATACCAAATCTCTAGAATTACATGTACAAGACGCACTTAGTTGGAAATCACATTTTGCGCATACCCAGCATAGCTGACATGAACCTATTCGAGGTAGGATTAGTGACCCTATAACATGTGCATCGTCCGGGTTTAACACGTTACTCGCTGGTATGTACAGCCATACAGGAATTATTACTTTATTCCCTAAACCGGTACGTTCAGGACCGACCTCTCGCTTAATGTGATCACAACCGGTACGTTCAGGACGGACCTCTCGCTTAATGTGATCCCTGCTTACAACCACGTAACACATACGACTGTTAACTCTGTTTTCTTCACTTATCTTAAGCCAATAGTCAGACGATAAGATTTCTTTACATTTAGAAAAAACAGAAATGTTTATCAGTCTCAGTGACTTGAGGAGACTCAACTGCTTAATCTTTCCGAGCATAATACTGGAATGTATCAACAGTAAGCACGACATGTGAGGCAAATTGAACTCTGAGCCTTCCAGTCATAGATGTCCTTTGCGTATTAGGCACCGTTGTTTTGGAACTTTTTACCAAATCCTCTTCAGATCACCAGAGAGGTCGTTATTTTCCGATTAGTATAAAAGACATTGTATCATTATCACTCCTGTTAACGCATTAGACCTCGTACCATCATGCAAACCACACTGTGATTCACTTTGTCTTCCATGTAACCCATGTCTTATGGCCAGGATTAATCATCATGAATACAACATAAATACACCATAAGTAGTACTACCTCTCTGCACAACCTTATAACCATAACTATCCCCACTATTACGTATGGAACCACAGTGTGAAGATTGCGTAGCAATTTTAGAGAACAGGTAGATATTATTCCAAGTATTCTGTACCTGCTTTACTACTTGTAAGTCACATTAAATGCCAAACTTTTCCTTCACTCACACCATTGTCATTACTACTACTGATTCATAATAATCATCTTACTTTACGATACTTAAACGTTGAAGTTCCAGTGTTCTTGGTCGTATCTGGAGATTGAAGACCAGGTGTGTTGACATTGTATCACTTCATTTCTTTATCATTACTGAACAATTACCATCACCTTACCCAAGCCAGGCACCAGGCATCCTCGTCCTCACCGGTAACACGTCACCTAACATGGTCAGGTTCAATTAATCTCTGGCAAAGTGCCTGAGGTGGCAGCTAATTCCGTTCAAGCTACGCCCTACCCATCAGTTTCCCTGCCTCCACATGTCATTGTGAGGAAAACGACCAAACACCCACATACATATCTTCATATATACATATATATATATATATATATATATATATATATATATATATATATATATATATATATATATATATATATATATATATTTGGACAATCATATGTTTACCAAATGGCGTCCTAGCTTCGTCTCTTCGATGTAAATCAACTGACAGTTATATTTCTCTCTTGTGTCTCCCCGATGATGTGATTATTACGCGAAAGTGCACTTGGGAACTTTTCGTGTTTCATTTTCCCCATGAACTCATAGGAATATATATATATATATATATATATATATATATATATATATATATATATATATATATATATATATATATATATATATATATATATATATATATATATATATATATATATATATATATATATATGTATGTATGTATATATGTATATATATGTGTGTGTGTGTATGTAGAGAGAGAGAGAGAGAGAGATGTTGACATGTAATAACCAGGAACCTAACACGAAATTAGGCGAGAAGCTTGTTAAAAAATAGATGAAAGAAAATCTAGTTCTATGGTATGATGCTTCTGGACAATGAATGAGGACATGATAAACGCGGATACCGTACAGAAATTAAGTTGTGTGACAGTAGCTAATGTTCAAGAGACATGACCCCACGAATGCAAAGCTACCCCCTGAATAGTACAAACAGCTGATTATAAATAGGTAATTGCACACACACACACACACACACACACACACACACACACACTGACACTAGAGGTGATCTCGAGCTTGAGGTGGTGGTGTTGATGAGTTGTGGGCGCTGGAGCGTGTGTTTTGATGTCTTTTTTTCATAGTACATTATTGCTACACTGAACCAGGCTTTATTACACGTCTGCTGAGCGACGGTTCAACGCATTCCCAGAATAGTTGTTATTGTTTTTCTTTCCAAATTATTTGAACACATGGTAAACTGACACGCACATATTTAATACAAAATGGAAGGTAAATATGCATAAAAATCTGTGTATGAAAAATTCTTAAATATTCAACTATCCTGTATAATGTGAAATCATTCATTTACATTTCCTCTCTAAATTTTAACATTAAACGTGTGCATTTTTACTTCATGATCCATATTTGTGAATCTGAATAATTCAAGTACTGTCGGGCACTAGCTAATGGTAGAATAATTTTATAAAATATTTGTAGAAAAATGTAATGACTTATTTTGCTCACATCAGAGACAGAAACAGACAGCCAGATAAATTTAGAGAGAGAGAGAGAGAGAGAGAGAGAGAGAGAGAGAGAGAGAGAGAGAGAGAGAGAGAGAGAGAGAGAGAGAGAGAGAGAGAGAGAGTACCTATCTTTCTACCAACAAGAAACTACAAAAAAATTTTGCTTCAGAGAGAACCAGTGCGTAGGATGGAATAGTCATCATTAAGTCTCTTCTGTGTGTGTAACATGATAATCCGTTGCATTTCTCACCGAACAAGATGATTCATGTATCCCAAACACACTATTCAGAAATGTCGGAAATACCATCTTCGACACCCCCCTGAACTTGATCTTTGTGCAGTTAACCAACAAAACAAGTGCCCTCTCCCATGCTGACCAACGTACATCTTTCCCTATAGACCTTACATGAGGATCTTTGTCCCTCATTCAGTCAGCCTCCCTACCTTCTGCGCCTCCCTGACGTCATCTAAGAATTCTTCCGGCAAATATCATTAAGACTGTAATGGTTACTCAGCTTTACCCTCCAGTAAGTTCAGTCCATCCCCCCAAACACTCCCTCCTCCTGTTATATTTGGTATATAAACCCTTTTCTGGTCAACAGTGCCCCCAGCACTCCCCCACTCTCATCAGTATTCCCTCCCAGCTCTCTCTCCTCGCCCAGAATCCTTCCCGGCCCTTCCTTAATCTGGTCAATATTTCTTGCTAACAGATCCTTCTTCCATTTACCAATCACTTTTAACTTCTCATCTAAGGAACCCTCCTCCAAGGAACCCTTCTCCAAGTCAACCATCCATCTCAACACATCCTCCAGCGATTTACCAATCCCTTCCAACACAACTTCCAGCCAGCCAGGTTCTTAATAACCCGTTACATTGTACCTTCCTCTGATCAAGAATCCTTTACAACTCTTTCTATCTCTTTCTCTCTCTAGTTAGCAAGCCATTCTGATACCACAGCACTACCGTAACAGTAGAGACACTAAAGCATAGATTGGTTGCATAGTATTTGCTACGTCCCTTCCTGTCCTGGATCTATGTTGTTTTCTTGTATTACCTAAACACTAGCTTGTCAGGATATGCTCACTGCCGTGAGCATAATGAATTGAATTAGATGGGATGTTTGATCTTGCAGTGACAAAAGATTTGCTCAAAAGTTTCTTCGTTATTTTTTCGGTTAGATTTGTATTTATACATAGGAACATAGATACAAACGTAACATATGAATATATATAGTGGTTGGAAAGATTTTGAGTGAGCCTGGCTTTAGTATTCAGTTGAGCATGGGTGTGTAAATGACTGTTTTGATACAGAGTTTCAACGCACTACATACAAAGGTTGTGTTACATATGATCTGTACTGTGTTTAACTGGTAGGAATAGAAATATAGGCAGTCTAATGAGATACTGCATGATCCACAGTATGTATATCGCTGACACATTTCCAAGCATAACGTTGTTTACCCTCAGGTGTACTACATTATTATATGCACATGTAAAACTCGTCTACTTTGTACAATCAACAGTTGATGAACAGGTGGGTGAGAGACGCCGGCCTGAGGAGTAGTTGTGCAGGTGATGCACAGTAGTTACCTCTACCGAAGTGGCACTGGAGAACCACCCCAAAAAATGAAGAGGTATAGAAAATATAGCTTGAAGATGCCAGTAGGTGCGGATATGAATTACATGTGTAAAATAAAGGTAAATAAAGGCTCAGTGATTTCGTGAATAGGGATTGTAAAAGTGGCTATTGCATATTTCTAGATGAGGACGTAAAACGATAATCACAGAGAAATGAATGTGTATCGTATGATGAAGCAACAAGGAAGAGTATTCACGTGAACTTACTGAAAGACAAATAACAAGTAATGAAAAGCTTATTATGGAAGAGAGAAAAATTCGCAAAATCCAGATGAGAGATTTGGAGACAGACGTGAGAAGGAAAGTGAGTGTAGAATCACAGAGACGTAAAGGTGTGTATGAAGATGAGACACGATGGCGTGATGAGAGGAGGTGAGATTCATACATAGTAAATTGGTATCAAAAAACAAATGTGTTGGATGTGCGGAAACGCTGGAAGAAGCATCTTGTAAAACTCCTATGTGGTACATACGCAAAGGGAATGAAACTGTTACGCAAAGTAAAGAATAAAGTATTAAAGGATAATCAAATAAGCATAAGAAGAAGGCTAATTGTGAAGAGGTAAAAAAAGATAGATAATGATGTATATGGCCAAAGATAGGCCTAGTGATATACTACTGATTTCAAGATACAAATGGGGCAGTGTTAAGGTGTTCCTTGAACAACTCGTATATTCCACACAATACTGATTAGATACGGATACAACTTCACCACAGAGGTATCTTTCGTAGCTGAAAGGGAAATTGTAGTAGTAGTAGTATAGTAGTAGTTGTAGTAATGTCAGCGGTTGTAATGGCAATTGCAGTAGTTGTAGTGGTAATGGCAGTAGTTGTAGTGGTAATGGCAGTAGTTGTAGTGGTAATGGCAGTAGTTGTAGTAGTACGGCAGTGGTTGTCGTAGTAGTGGCAGTAGTTGTAGTAATAAAGGCTGTAGTTGTAGTAGTAATATCAGTGGTTGCAGTAGTGATGGCAGTAGTTGTAGTGGTAATGGCAGTAGCTGTAGTAGTAGTGGCAGTGTAAACAACAGTAAGTGAAGGAGTTAACACTGGAACCAGGAGTAATATTATACACTTGACACATGCAACGACCTTAGCAATGGCAGCAGCAGCAACAGCTGGACTCGTAACAGAAGCAACAGCTGTTCCAGTAATGACCGTTACACTGACTGTGTTATGCTCGCTACGTCATCAAAAAGGGAGCAGGAGGAAAATGGCCAATGATAGTGCGTCATCACAACGTTCACTTACTCCACATCTACCTATCATCAAAGTCATAACAAACTTTACAGCCACACGATTGATTTTCAGATATATGTTCCAATGATGGAAATTTACTTCTTAATAAAGATGAATTCATTATGTAACTAATCTAACATCCACCTTAAATCGCAATAGCTTCCGGTGCTGACTTGTTACTTATATAGGCATACAGAATGTGAAGTGCAGCAGACTACATGATCAAAAGACTAAAGAAAGGCATTATCACGAAGACGAGATAAGCTGATTTCTTTTACATATGAAGTGTCGTACAATATGTCGAGAATGGAAGGAAATAAACAGTGAAATATCATGGTGCAGATTGCAGGGTGGTATTTCATTAACACCATACTGTGTCACGTGGAAGATAGGCGCAAGTGAAAGTTGTATCACATTTGGGAGACAGACAGAAGTGGAGGTTGTATCACTATATGTTGTGGACACCATATTGTGACACCTGTGGGGAAACAGGAACAAATAGAGGTTGCATTACGGGTAAAATTGAACAGCATTGAATTAGTTCACGAAGTGGGATTAACTGACGTAAGACCTGCAACAGTATGAGACGCAGACTGAATTTCTTAGATATCTACCTGTGATAACAAAACAAAGGATTCGTGCCCCATGTGCTCCTGGTAATATAGTGTCATATGCGTCTTTAACTGGATAATTTCTTCTTATTACCAACAATTTATCATCACATTATAGAATTAACAAACTGCTATTGTGTTCTATCCATCACCGATTGTATCTATAGATAACATTACAAAAACAATCACAGTGTATTCGCTAAAAGCGTGATGTAAGTGAACACCCATGATAACATAGCTGTGACATCCTAGTTCTCCAAGAAAATGCTTATTCACGCAATATAACGAGAAAGATAAAGATAACTGATATGGCCTAAGAATTCAAGGCCCACCTGTGTTTCTTGTCCTCCGGGGATACGGGAAAAACTTTTTAGTTTGTACACCTAATGAGGCTATCACCTAACGCGCTTCCGCCGCACATAAAGTGTGTGTGTGGACATTGATTATGTGATTATAAGCCTGGTGCATACCCGTATGTGGAAGGCGAGTAGGAAGAAGGCATTATAGGAGATAATGGGAGAAAGTAACTTGGGTATATAATACACCTTACATGGATCTGAATGAAAAAACAAAAAAAAAACATTTTATTTTTTATTTTGCTTTGTCGCTGTCTCCCGCGTTTGCGAGGTAGCGCAAGGAAACAGACGAAAGAAATGGCCCAACCCACCCCCATACACAATGTATATACATACACGTCCACACATGCAAATATACATACCTATACATCTCAATGTACACATATATATACACACACAGACACATACATATATACCCATGCACACAATTCACACTGTCTGCCTTTATTCATTCCCATCGCCACCTCGCCACACATGGAATACCATCCCCCTCCCCCCTCATGTGTGCGAGGTAGCACTAGGAAAAGACAACAAAGGCCCCATTCGTTCACACTCAGTCTCTAGCTGTCATGCAATAATGCCAGAAACCACAGCTCCCTTTCCACATCCAGGCCCCACACAACTTTCCATGGTTTACCCCAGACGCTTCACATGCCCTGATTCAATCCACTGACAGCACGTCAACCCCGGTATACCACATCGATCCAATTCACTCTATTCCTTGCCCTCCTTTCACCCTCCTGCATGTTCAGGCCCCGATCACACAAAATCTTTTTCACTCCATCTTTCCACCTCCAATTTGGTCTCCCACTTCTCCTCGTTCCCTCCACCTTCGACACACATATCCTCTTGGTCAATCTTTCCTCACTCATTCTCTCCATGTGCCCAAACCATTTGAAAACACCCTCTTCTGCTCTCTCAACCACGCTCTTTTTATTTCCACACATCTCTCTTACCCTTACATTACTTACTCGATCAAACCACCTGACACCACGCATTGTCCTCAAACATCTCATTTCCAGCACATCCATCCTCCTGCGCACAACTCTATCCATAGCCCACGCCTCGCAACCATACAACATTGTTGGAACCACTATTCGTTCAAAAAAAACATAAGAAGAGTTATATTACTAAACGTTAAGTACGTCAAAAAATATATTCTTACTGCATAACATGCAATGCATACAAGGCATGCACGAGAAATTATCAGTGATAATATAAAGCAAATAGAGAAGATTTATATTGAAAACAATGAAGCATGCTTATAACAGAGGACATTGGAGGTTACATGTGAAATAAGCGTAAGTCTGTAAATTCTCTAAATATAAAACAAAATGAGATTAGTTTTTACGGAGGTTAGTCATGCAGATTGCAAGCAAGATTTCTCCTGAACCATCTGCTGAATAACTACATCACTGTAGATCATAGTCTATGATACTAATTATGGACAAACGATTTATAGTAAGATGGTATGGTCGTAAGGAAAATATCTGCCTGACTGATTCGTATACACGAAAAAAGATAATATCATATGAGGTTTAAAACCTGATTATTTGGACTATACATTCACTGGTGAGGCTGAATGAATGATTCCTGCTTGAAAGAACTATACATTAGTGAAAGAGGATCAATACGATACGCACCAAGCTGCCTAAGCTTGGAAAAGGATATCATCTGTATCTCACGAAACATTAGATCTGAAATCTGATATTAGTAAAAAATAAATACGAAAAGAGGAAAAATTCACGAGGTGAGAAACTAGATAGAAACAGAAAACAGAGGATAAATGGTAGAAGATATTAGAAAATATACATACTATATGACCATGCAAGATTAACATACATACAATATGATCATGCAAGATTAATATACATACCATATGACCATGCAAGATTAATGTACATACCACATGACCATGCAAGATTAATGTACATACCACATGACAATGTAAGATTAAAATACATACTACATGACCATGCAAGATTAATATACATACCATATGACCATGCAAGAAAAATGTACATACCATATGACCATGCAAGATTAATGTACATACCACATGACAATGTAAGATTAATATACATACTACATGACCATGCAAGATTAATATACATACCATATTACCATGCAAGATTAATATACATTCCATGTGACCATGCAAGATTAATGTACATACCACATGACCATGCAAGATTAATGTACATACCACATGATCATGCAAGATTAATATACATACCTCATGACCATGCAAGATTAATATACATACCACATGACCATGCAAGATTAATGTACATACCTCATGACCATGCAAGATTAATATACATACCACATGACCATGCAAGATTAATGTACATACCACATGACCATGCAAGATTAATATTCATACCACATGACCATGCAAGATTAATATTCATACCACATGACCATGCAAGATTAATGTACATACCACATGACCACGCAAGATTAGTGTACTCTTCAACGTCATTACTTTCAAGAGTTCTGTACCGGGTAATGTGCCACACACACGCACAGGTATTCCTAATTCAAATACGCCAAAATTCTGGCAACATATGCTTGATACTTGTTAATATAATCCCTTCCGAGGATTCATGATGAAATATTGGTTATGTATAGGATATACACTGCTGGGAGGGGAATTCTCTGTCATCCGGAAAATCCTCTTATCTACCAGCGCCGCTGCTCCAACATTTCCGTATAATCGAAAGTGTACAATATCTATAGCTAACGATATATATATATATATATATATATATATATATATATATATATATATATATATATATATATATATATATATATATATATATATATATATATATATATACATATATATATATATATATATATATATATATATATATATATATATATATATATATATATATATATTTATATATATATACATATTGGAAAGGATCATAGTTTTGCACGTGACCAAGATATTCCTATGAGTCCACGGGGAAAATGAAACACGAAAACTTCGCAAGTGCACTTTCGTGTAATAATCACATCATCAGGGGAGACACAAGAGCGAAATAGTCAGTTCATATACATCGAAGAGACAAAGCTAGGACGAAGCTAGCTTCGTCTCTTCGATGTATATCAACTGACTGTTACATTTCGCTCTTGTGTCTCTCCTGATGATGTGATTATTACACGAAAGTGCACTTGCGAAGTTTTCGTGTTTCATTTTCCCCGTGGACTCATAGGAATATATATATATGTATATATATATATATATATATATATATATATATATATATATATATATATATATATATATATATATATATATATATATATATATATATATATATATATTCAAGCTTAGTACTTACGTCAGAAAAATCGCAGCATTGATTACTGGAATCATGTTCCCTCTCAAATGAACTTTAAACGGAGAAAAATGAGCATATGAGTCAATCTTCTTCAAGAAAACTATAAAAATGCCATGGGAAATAGCTTTACTATCTCAGGCTTTAACAGGACGCTGCTCCTGCCCGCACATCACACGCAGGAGTCTGATGCAGTAGCGGACTAAGGTTGTCTATTGCTTCATCCTCCAACCCATCCCACCTCGATCATTCTTAAGCCCGGAAAGGCATTCGAGTACATAGTATTCGAATAGATTAATTGAGGAAAGGTTGACAAAGAGAATATATGTGTCAGAGTTGGAGGGAACAAGGAGAAGTGGGAAACCATACTGGAGGTAGAAAGATGGAGTGAAAAAGATCTTTAGTGATCGGGGCCTGAACATATAGGAGGGTGAGAGACGTACAATGAATAAAGTGAACTGGAACGATGTGGTATACCGGAGTCGACGTGCTGTCATTGGATTGAACCAGGGCATGTGAAAACCATGAAAAGGTCAGTGGGGCCTGGATGTGGAAAGAGAGCTGTGGTTTCGATGCATTACACATGACAGCTAGAGACTGAGTGTGAACGAATGTGGCCTTTTTTGTTTTCCTGGCGCTACCTCACTGAAGCAGGAGGCAGCGATGCTGTTTCCTGTGGTGCAGGGCAGCGCCGGGAATGGATTAAGGCAACCAAGTATGAATATGTACATGTGTATATATGTATAAGTCTTTGTTTAAAGACAGAAGTTGCTTGGGAACTTTTCTCAAAATGACATGTAAAACCATCGGTGATTCCTTGATGGACTCTAAAACTAATAAATCTCAACATTTTCTGATCTATGATTCTCTGAAACAACTGATAGTGCACATTCCAACTAACTGTATAAAGTCCTGCAAACGTAACTTTCTTACATTTAATATTCTCATAAGTATGACTCATGAACATCAATGTGAGGCGTCTCCATTATCTTACATCTTATTGTCCTAAAATTCATCATCATTTGGTGATAATCATCTGGGAGATATCACCCTTAAACTGATTAACAACATTAATATTCCGTAGTATATTGTTTATGCTTTGGAGCAGACGAACAGCTTATTGAAAAAATTAATATAGTCATATGCCAAGTAGCAACATTTTCCTCCTTATTTTCCACAAAACCTTTATTCTTGAGTAAAATGTATGACCTGTTGAAGACGCTCGTGTTTTGTTTGGTGACATCATAGATCAAGGTCAGGACTTTCATTTTCTTAAGGCGCTCTTGATATTGATAAAAAAAGTTTTTATTTTGTAATATGATCCATAAAACTCATCTTATCTCCCAGTTATATAGGCATAAAGAACACATGGCATTAAAAACCAATGATCTGTTCTTAATAGCAAATGTATTACTTCTACGTCTTGTAGGAGGGCTTGTATCGTCTAGCCACAACCCCTGACGGTCGTTAGGGTATATTCTTTCCTGTTTTACCACCCTCACTGCGGCTGATGTTCGGGGTAATACACCTAAATTGACCTCTGGGACCAGTAGACTTTGCTCTACATCATAACTAAAAGTTTCCTTCATATGATTCTTTCTTATGGGAGTCGCTAACTTGACGCTCGATGTGAGTCATTATATTAATTATCCCCGGTGTGGGGGAGCACTTCCGGCGAGAAAGGAGGTGACTGGAGCTTCTGGAGATGCCAACTGGAGAGAGAGAGGGCTTGTCCAAAAGGAAACCCCATCTACTGAGGACGAATCTGATATTAAGATTAAGTTCCCCGCAAGAAGGAACTATATCATCCTACAAGGAGGTCGTCGTCAAGCGGTCACTCAGGCTTGCCTAAAACTGCAGCGTCTGGTGGACCTGTCTCGGACTAGTGGTATCGACCTCCTCCCGGAAGTGAACAATACCTCGTCCAGGGTTCGTCCTTCCAGAATTTGGCCGTGTGGGAACATCTTACGAATTGCTCTTTACTCATATTGACCCTTCCCCTCACTGGCACATTGAGGTCGTCACCCTTCCCCTCACTGGTACACTGAGGTCGTCACCCTTCCCCTCACTGGCACATTGATGTCGTCACCCTTCCCCTCTCCGGTACACTGAGGTCGTCACCCTTCCCCTCACTGGTACACTGAGGTCGTCACCCTTCCCCTCACTGGTACACTGAGGTCGTCACCCTTCCCCTCTCCAGTACACTGAGGTCGTCACCCTTCCCCTCTCCGGTACACTGAGGTCGTCACCCTTCCCCTCTCCAGTACACTGAGGTCGTCACCCTTCCCCTCTCCGGTACACTGAGGTCGTCACCCTTCCCCTCTCCTTTCCGGTACACTGAGGTCGTCACCCTTCCCCTCACTGGTACACTGAGGTCGTCACCCTTCCCCTCACTGGTACACTGAGGTCGTCACCCTTCCCCTCTCCAGTACACTGAGGTCGTCACCCTTCCCCTCTCCAGTACACTGAGGTCGTCACCCTTCCCCTCACTGGTACACTGAGGTCGTCACCCTTCCCCTCTCCAGTACACTGAGGTCGTCACCCTTCCCCTCTCCGGTACACTGAGGTCGTCACCCTTCCCCTCTCCAGTACACTGAGGTCGTCACCCTTCCCCTTTCCGGTACACTGAGGTCGTCACCCTTCCCCTCTCCGGTACACTGAGGTCGTCACCCTTCCCCTCTCCTTTCCGGTACACTGAGGTCGTCACCCTTCCCCTCACTGGTACACTGAGGTCGTCACCCTTCCCCTCACTGGTACACTGAGGTCGTCACCCTTCCCCTCTCCAGTACACTGAGGTCGTCACCCTTCCCCTCTCCAGTACACTGAGGTCGTCACCCTTCCCCTCTCCAGTACACTGAGGTCGTCACCCTTCCCCTCTCCGGTACACTGAGGTCGTCACCCTTCCCCTCTCCAGTACACTGAGGTCGTCACCCTTCCCCTCTCCAGTACACTGAGGTCGTTACTCTTACCTTTGTTTCTCCTTTGTTCAGGGAGGTCGTTACCCTTATTCTCCCTGGTATACTGAGGTCGTTTCCCTTACTCTCTATTGTACTGTACACTGAGGTCGTTGCACTTACTCTAACCGGTACACTGAGGTCGTTACCCTCACATCCCCTGGTACACAGAGGTCGCTGCCCCTACAACCCTGATCCACATGCAGCCCAAAAATGCCTTTTCCACTGAAACTTTATGTTCGAATTATACATTTAATGGATCATGCACTTTTGTACATTATCCGGAATAGGAGCGCTTTACGGGGGTTTAATAGTGTTATGAGGGATCTCTCTCTCTCTCTCTCTCTCTCTCTCTCTCTCTCTCTCTCTCTCTCTCTCTCTCTCTCTCTCTCTCTCTCTCTCTCTCTCTCTCTCTCTCTCTCTCTCTCTCTCTCTCTCTCTCCAATGCTGCTCAACAAAATCTGACGCTCTTACCTGCTAGTATGTGCCAACATACGACGTACAGTACATACAACGCTCCAGGTTTTGCTCTGGAAATAATCTGATCACTTCATGTCCATCACTTAGGCCATTTATCCTGAATTCAACTCATCCTAATTTTGGGAATGTTACGATGTTGCTACTGTTCATACAGCTGATCGATGGGGTGTTGTGTGATAAAACAGTCTATTACTATTGGTCGTCTCATTCAGGATCTTCGACCAGTGATGTAATGGCCAGTGTTAGGTTTGTGATCACGATTAAGGAACGTCATTGTCATTCAATTTCTCATTGATTATGAGGCGAAGTTATTAAGGTAAGAGAAACCTGAGTAAAACGCCACATTTTGTACATATACATAAGCAGTGATGAATATAAACATGAGCGTTAAAAGCAAAGTCCAAAACTACATAATTTTTTTTTGTTTGTTCGCCGTTTTGCGCGTTAGTGAGGGAGCGCCAGGAACAGAAAAAGGAAAGACCGCATTTGCTCACATCCATTCTCGAGCTCTCATGTGTAATGTACCGAAACCACAGCCCCTCTGTCCACAACCAGGTCCCACGAACCATTCTCTGGTTTCCCCTAGATACTTCATTTACCTCTATTCCGTCCCTTTACACGTAATGTATATATGTTTATATATATATATATATATATATATATATATATATATATATATATATATATATATATATATATATATATATATATTATCCCTGGGGATCGGGGATTAAGAATACTTCCCACGTATTCCCTGCGTGTCGTAGAAGGCGACTAAAAGGGGAGGGAGCGGGGGGCTGGAAATCCTCCCCTCTCGTTTTTTTTTAATTTCCCAAAAGAAGGAACAGAGGGGGCCAGGTGAGGATATTCCAAAAAAGGCCCAGTCCTCTGTTCCTAACGCTACCTCGCTAACGCGGGAAATGGCGAAGTTTAAAAGAAGAAAATATATATATATATATATATATATATATATATATATATATATATATATATATATATATATATATATATATATATATGTATATATGTATATATATATATATATATATATATATATATATATATATATATATATATATATATATATATATATATATATATATATATACATATATATATATATATATATATATATATATATATATATATATATATATATATATATATATATATATATATATATATGTGTGTGTGTGTGTGTGTGTGTGTGTGTGTGTGTGCATAATGCGCTTCAACAGCATGGATTCGAAACTCAGACCATTTGCATGGTAACTGTGCACACTGACCAATCGGATTTGCTGCCCACACAGTATGTGTGTATGCTTCAGTTCGTCTTTGCCACAAACTCTGCTAATAACATAAGCAGTTTTTAATCTGGTCAAGGAAAAAGAAAAATACAAAAATAACGACGAAAGATTTCAGCTTTGTGAAGGCGACACTGGTTCTTTGTCTGGTGTCTGAGGTTTCCCAGCGTCTTGTCATCCAACTGGCCATTGTGTCTAATGCATTTCTTCCTCTTGTCCCGCGTAAAACCTTTTGATGTATACCTACCGCACTGCCCAGGAGCTGTAGCAGGGAAACTGCTGAATGGAGTGAGTATGTAAGCAAGCGTCAGAAGAATGTTACTCAAGCAGAAGACTGAGGACCTGTATAGTGATATGCTACTGTGAGTAGTCACCTGCAGTCGAAATAAACAAAAGTTTAATAGGATAAAGCAAAACTTTCTTTTCTTTCTTTCAAACTATTCGCCATTTCCCGCATTAGCGAGGTAGCGTTAAGAACAGAGGACTGGGCCTTGAGGGAATACCCTCACCTGGCCCAATTCTCTGTTCCTTCTTTTGGAAAATTAAAAAAAAAATGAGAGGGGAGGATTTCCAGCCCCCCGCTCCCTCCCCTTTTAGTCGCCTTCTACGACACGCAGGGAATACGTGGGAAGTATTCTTAATCCCCGATCCCCAGGGATAATATATATATATATATATATATATATATATATATATATATATATATATATATATATATATATATATATATATATATATATATAAACATATATACATTACGTGTAAACGATGACTATTTCTAATTTACAGACTACTTCCATGTTGTTCTTCCTTCTATAAGTTACACACAATAATTCATCGTTCTTTTGTTTATTTCGACTGCAGGTGACTACTCACAGTAGCATATCACTATACAGGTCCTCAGTCTTCTGCTTGAGTAACATTCTTCTGACGCTTGCTTACATACTCACTCCATTCAGCAGTTTCCCTGCTACAGCTCCTGGGCAGTGCGGTAGGTATACATCAAAAGGTTTTACGCGGGACAAGAGGAAGAAATGCATTAGACACAATGGCCAGTTGGATGACAAGACGCTGGGAAACCTCAGACACCAGACAAAGAACCAGTGTCGCCTTCACAAAGCTGAAATCTTTCGTCGTTATTTTTGTATTTTTCTTTTTCCTTGACCAGATTAAAAACTGCTTATGGTATAAGCAGTATTAGCAGAGTTTGTGGCATAAACGAAGTGATTGTATATATATATATATATATATATATATATATATATATATATATATATATATATATATATATATATATATATATATATATTTTTTTTTTTTTTTTTTTTTTTTTATACTTTGTCGCTGTCTCCCGCGTTTGCGAGGTAGCGCAAGGAAACAGACGAAAGAAATGGCCCAAACCCCCCCCCCCCCATACACATGTACATACACACGTCCACACACGCAAATATACATACCTACACACCTTTCCATGGTTTACCCCAGACGCTTCACATGCCCTGATTCACTCCACTGACAGCACGTCAACCCCTGTATACCACATCGCTCCAATTCACTCTATTCCTTGCCCTCCTTACACCCTCCTGCATGTTCAGGCCCCGATCACACAAAATCTTTTTCACTCCATCTTTCCACCTCCAATTTGGTCTCCCTCTTCTCCTCGTTCCCTCCACCTCCGACACATATATCCTCTTGGTCAATCTTTCCTCACTCATTCTCTCCATGTGACCAAACCATTTCAAAACACCCTCTTCTGCTCTCTCAACCACGCTCTTTTTATTTCCACACATCTCTCTTACCCTTACGTTACTTACTCGATCAAACCACCTCACACCACACATTGTCCTCAAACATCTCATTTCCAGCACATCCATCCTCCTGCGCACAACTCTATCCATAGCCCACGCCTCGCAACCATACAACATTGTTGGAACCACTATTCCTTCAAACATACCCATTTTTGCTTTCCGAGATACTGTTCTCGACTTCCACACATTTTTCAAGGCTCCCAAAATTTTCGCCCCCTCCCCCACCCTATGATCCACTTCCGCTTCCATGGTTCCATCCGCTGACAGATCCACTCCCAGATATCTAAAACACCTCACTTCCTCCAGTTTTTCTCCATTCAAACTCACCTCCCAATTGACTTGACCCTCAACCCTACTGTACCTAATAACCTTGCTCTTATTCACATTTACTCTTAACTTTCTTCTTCCACACACTTTACCAAACTCAGTCACCAGCTTCTGCAGTTTCTCACATGAATCAGCCACCAGCGCTGTATCATCAGCGAACAACAACTGACTCACTTCCCAAGCTCTCTCATCCCCAACAGACTTCATACTTGCCCCTCTTTCCAGGACTCTTGCATTTACCTCCCTAACAACCCCATCCATAAACAAATTAAACAACCATGGAGACATCACACACCCCTGCCGCAAACCTACATTCACTGAGAACCAATCACTTTCCTCTCTTCCTACACGTACACATGCCTTACATCCTCGATAAAAACTTTTCACTGCTTCTAACAACTTGCCTCCCACACCATATATTCTTAATACCTTCCACAGAGCATCTCTATCAACTCTATCATATGCCTTCTCCAGATCCATAAATGCTACATACAAATCCATTTGGTTTTCTAAGTATTTCTCACATACATTCTTCAAAGCAAACACCTGATCCACACATCCTCTACCACTTCTGAAACCGCACTGCTCTTCCCCAATCTGATGCTCTGTACATGCTTTCACCCTCTCAATCAATACCCTCCCATATAATTTACCAGGAATACTCAACAAACTTATACCTCTGTAATTTGAGCACTCACTCTTATCCCCTTTGCCTTTGTACAATGGCACTATGCACGCATTCCGCCAATATGTATATATATATATATATATATATATATATATATATATATATATATATATATATATATATATATATATATATATATATATATATATATATATATATATATATATATATATATACATATATATATATATATATATATATATATATATATATATATATATATATATATATATATATATATATATATATATATATATATATATATATATATAACGTAAGGGTAAGAGAGATGTGTGGAAATAAAAAGAGCGTGGTTGAGAGAGCAGAAGAGGGTGTTTTGAAGTGGTTTGGGCACATGGAGAGAATGAGTGAGGAAAGATTGACCAAGAGGATATATGTGTCGGAGGTGGAGGGAACGAGGAGAAGAGGGAGACCAAATTGGAGGTGGAAAGATGGAGTGAAAAAGATTTTGTGTGATCGGGGCCTGAACATGCAGGAGGGTGAAAGGAGGGCAAGGAATAGAGTGAATTGGAGCGATGTGGTATACCGGGGTTGACGTGCTGTCAGTGGATTGAATCAAGGCATGTGAAGCGTCTGGGGTAAACCATGGAAAGCTGTGTAGGTATGTATATTTGCGTGTGTGGACGTATGTATATACATGTGTATGGGGGGGGGGGCATTTATTTCGTCTGTTTCCTTGCGCTACCTCGCAAACGCGGGAGACAGCGACAAAGTATAATAAATAAATATATATAAATATATAAAAGGGCAAATGAGAGTTGTGTGTCACAGTATCAGCAAACTTTCAGGTGGATAAAGAAATGTTTTGTAAGGAGGTAAATAGTGTGTGGAGAAAAAGATAACAAAAGGCAGTATCTGTGAGGTCAGCAATTTGGATTTTGTAGCAAGCAAAGATGTGAAGAGGAGATGGTGTGCATATTTTGAAGGACTGTTGGATGACTCAGGTGATAGCGTAACATCTGTAGAGTGTTTAGAACGTGAAGGTATGCGAAGCGAGATAAACAGGATTGGTTTGGTGAAAGGAGAAAAGATGGTGAATAACTCACGGAAGATAAAGCGTGACCAAGTGAGTGGATGGTCGGGGCTGCAGGTGGATTTCTCAAGAAAGGAGATAGCAGTGTTGCTGACTCTACTAAATTAAAATTTTCAGTGTATGCATGACTCAAGATGGGCTGCCTAAGGACTGATGGAATGAATGGATTGTGCTGTTGTTATATAAAAGCAAGGGACATGAAAATGAATATTCGAATTACAGACGTTTGTGTTTGTTGAGTATACCGGAAAAGTTATATAGGGGGATTGGTGACTGTCAGGATCGTGACATACATAAAGCATCAGACTGGGAAGGAACAATATGGCTCCATGAGAGGTATAGGTTGCACGGATCAGATGTTTGCTCTGAAGAATGTGCTCAATTAATACTTAGAGAAACAAATGAATTTCTGTGTGACATATATGGATCTGAAGAATGATAGGGCTGATGGAGATGCTTTCTGGAAGGTGTTTTGGGTACATGCTGTGGGAGGATATATAGAAGAAGCAATGAGAAATTTTTGTCAAGAGAGTGAATCACCTGTGTAAGTAATTGGAAAGGAAGGTGATTGTCTCCAGGTAAAGATCAATCTGTGGCAGGGGTTTTGCGATATCGCCATGGCTGTGGAGTCTGTTTATGGATGGGGCACTGACGAAAGTGCTTCCTCTTACGTCATGTTGGCAAGAACATGGAAACTGGGAGCACCTTACTAACATGACCTTTGTGGGGTGCATAATATGTATACTGTCCAGAAGACTCACCCTACACCTGCAAGAAGGCTCTGCCAAACTATATATCACCAAAACCCGTAAAATTCCCCTCACACGAGAGACAATTGTTGAATATATGAGGACACCACGCCGGGAACCAGACACAAGACGCCTATACATCGCCGAATAACCAACTATTGAGGAACAACAACCTAAGATCAACACTCAGACAGGATACTACAACTATACGTCCCAGCACCACGCAAAAGCCAAGAGCACACAGCGCTACAGGCACGTCCGCATACAGTTATCACTAATCCTAACCTGGCTATCCACAATCATTCTCTCTTGCTCCAGTGTCCTCTCAACACTTTCTTGAAGATGGTTTAATGCATCAAAATAGATCTAAATCAAAACGTCGAGACAACCCTTGGAGGCATCTTGCACAACTTCACAGCTATAAAAAAAAAAAGAGAGCTTAGACTACTTGACAAAAATTAGCGATTTCTCCTTGTACCACACCACATGGCTCGCTCTATTTTCCTCTCCTACAAACATATGAACTTCTCTCCCCAAAACTGATTATTTGTATAGATCCACAACAGACCATGTCACTACAGTCCTCATGCTACACCGTCACATGATTGTGTATGGCTATGGGAGTCTCGAGCAAGAGACGTCCCAACGGAATTTAGTTCCCAACATCATGAAGCATTGTAATTTTTTGCTTTCTCCCACATTTTCTATGCATGTGTGTGTGTGTGTGTGTGTGTGTGTGTGTGTGTGTGTGTGTGTGTGTGTGTTCCTAACTAGTTTATGTCCCCATTAAAGAAACTGATAGTTATACATATCTTACCTCCACCCTTCTCCCCCCAATAGCGCCCCTCCCTGTCATAGTCTCCCTAACCAGAATAATTCTCCTCCCTTGATAACAGCGGTGGCCTGGCCTCTGTTATCTCCGGGGGGGGGGGGGGGGGGGGGTGCGTGTTTGTAGGAGATTTCGCTTATAATGTAGACTTCCAAGACCTTCCTGGGTTGTCCACAACTTAGTCATGTGTTGTCTGCAGCTTTTTTTTCCATCATGAGTCCATGTGTTTATTCATCATTCATTACAATTCTGCAGCAGTTTACTTTGATACGCCTTCCTAATTGTTCGTCTAGATCATCAAACTTTTATAGGAAATTAACAATTGACATTTTTTTAGCACCTCAGTTAAGACATCCTGTCCCTGAGTCTGTGTGAGGATTTGACTGTGTCCTGCGTTCTGTTCCTGGGTGTGTCTGTGCGTTCTATTCCTGGATGTGTCTATGCGTTCTGTCCCTGGGCGTGTCTGTGCGTTCTATCCCTGGGTGTGTCTGAAACTTTGAACATGTGCTCCATCATTTCATCTTCAACAGAGCCTTACGAAGTGTTGCTGATAACAATGGTCACACAGTCTTTTCTGGCGACCATTAGAAATAGTTTTCATTGTTGCGATGATTATGATTATCACGCTGATTCTGGTGATTATGATGATAATGATGGATATTGATGATAATTGTAATGAAAACGGTGCTTGCACCTCTCTAATGATTTTGATGATGATGATGTTGGCAATAGTGATGGTAATGCTTATGATAACACTGGTGATAAAGATGATATTGTTTTATGATGGTGATGACATTGCCTGTTTTAATGATAGAATTGGTGATGACAATGATAATAGATTGTGATGACGTTCTTGAATACACTAATGGTAATAAATGGTCATAATGATAATGATGATAAAACTGACGATGATGATTCTTAATGAGTTGATGATAATGATACAGTTGGTGGATATTCTGCTGCTGGTGATGATAATGATATTGATGCTGACTGTGTTGATGATGATAGTGGTGCTGCTGATAATCATGACCCTCATCATATACACCATTGCCCTCCACTTACGTATATAACCTGGTAAATATCAACATATTTCCTACGCTCATATCATTGTTTTTTCAAATGTTTCAAGAAAAGCAGCTTTGTAACGAAAAACCTTTTCTCTGAAGAACATTATCTTTCATCATGTATCATGTTCTTTTCTAATGACTGTTATTCATCTATTAAATTGATCTACATCATAATCATCGGTTTCCCTTAAGTAAAGATTCATATGTCATACAAAATATGAGAGATAGTTTACATTGCCTTAACATGCGAATTGTATTACCTATGAATGCCGTGGTATGTTATGCAGGTTAATTGCCATCATCCTTTAAGGTTCATGTTTCCCAGAACCATTCAGATGGACGCTTATCAACAGAGTTCATTACATACGTATCAGAATTGCTCTATACATAATCACAAGCCTCATATTCTCAATAAAGTATTTTACAATTTCTAGTTTCATTCGTCCCATGAGAGTAGAGTGCTTCAAGTTCTCCCTCTGAGCTCAGAGAGATGAATGATGAATGTATCAATGTAAGGATCTATAACGTCGTCCAGTCTGTCTTATTCTAGCTCCCTCCTGCTTCATCTTCCTCACCGCTGGCAGATACCGGTCCACACTCCCTGTTGCTGCATCTTTGTCACTGCTGGTAGATTCTGGTCTAGACTCCCTGCCGCCGACTCTCCCTCACTGGTGGAGGATGTTGGCCCAGGATGGCTGTTATTACATCTCCCCCACTGCTGAAATATGCAGGGATGGACTTCTTTACTGTTACATCTCCCCCACTGCTACAGTGCTGACCACACTGTAGTGGAAGCTGCAGCAAGAGACACCATATGACCGACCTTCTGCTCACTACATGTCATAAGTGAGCTGTTGAAAATCTTACAACCTCATCGATCTCCTGGTTATGTGGTATCATTAGTGTTATCTTTATCCTCACAACACAACACCTGATACTTCAGCGTTTTTCTACTGAAAGACTGACCACATCAAATTTCCTGAAATAGCCTCCTTCAACCATGTCCTTTTGAAATGCTAGTATCTTCGGAATTCATCTATTGTATGTTGACCAAACCAGTAGTTATCCTTTTAAGATATTGACCAAATCATATAACTTCTGAAATATTTACCACTGTTCGTCCGGCACAAAAATTTCGCCGAAATGTTTCATAGAACATGATCCATGTTGATGGATGACGTGGAGTATTTCTGTATTCATTTTCATAATTCTTTTTTATGATACTCTGACCAATATTATGTCTAGATTTTGTTATGTAGGACGAATGGCGACGCTTCTAGACGACGAATTGTTGTCTTGCATGAAAGTAGAATGTCGCTACTTACTTAACTTGAATCTTCCCTTCTTTAGGACTAATGTGTATCAATATAACAGAAAACGTTTGAGTTAAGTAGACTAACATTTAGAATAACACTGGTAGAATGTTAGAAGTATTTGAAGTAACGCCGGAAGCATGTTAGAAACATTCAAACTAACGTTAGTGGGATTAGATCTGATATAGATATTATGTTAGAAACATTCACACTAACTCTGGTATGATATCGGAATTATTTCACTTCATACAAGAAGAATGTTAGAAGTACTTAGAGTAACAATGGCAGTAAGTTAAAAGTACTTAACCTAACACTGGCATGTTGAAAGTAGAGCAAAATAACTTATAGTAGTGGCATGTTATAAGTATTTAAGCCAACATTGGTAACATGTCAACAGTACTTGAACTACGCTGGTAGCATGTTAGAAGCACTTAAACTAACCCCGGTAGCATGTTAGATGTATTCATTGTCGCTGGTAGCGTGTCAAAAAGAATTGATCTAACAGCTATGAAAAATAGAGAAAGAAATCAACAACAACTACAGGATTTTTATCCAAAAGAAAAATAATTCAACAATTGTGGTGTTAATTCAATTGGATGCAATCATGGTAAAAAAAAAAATGAAAATGTTTTATTTCGCAAACTTTTCAAATTGGATTTCTGAACACTATAGACCCTTATACTGAACACTATTTTCTGTTTGTTGCATTCATGTTGTGAACGAGTTTATGTCCTCTTCTGTTTCTCCAATGAAAGTTATCTATAGATATTGATGGGTATAACTTCGCTATCGTTTCCAGCCCAACAGAGTGCGGAGGGAAGAAGATATCCTGACCCTAAGTTGCTTAAGTTAAGACAAGCGTCTCAGTGAGTCAAGTAGAGGAAGGAAAGGTTAGGTCATAACGGCAGCCTTCATCCTCCTGCCAGGTCAACAGGAAAAAGTGCCGTTGTTAGCACGTTACTATTACGTTTGTACCGTCATCGTAACGCCAGGGTCACGCTTCTCGCGTCGTTATGAATCATTACATGGTTCAACAATGAATTATATGTTACATGTTATAGAAGCTTGTGTTAGAGGATGACCGATATAGACTCTCTCCTGAAGTTTGTCGTTGATGACGTCGTCGGACTCATATCTATTGACCTTGAAGAATATTTCCTGAATGATTCTCAACATGAAATAGCGATTTCAGATGAGAACAACGTATCAGTTGATGGATAAGGAAATATAGTATGACGATTACAGGTTTCGGAGAGAACAAGATAAGAGAGATTTTAACTAGGTACAAGAGATATCTTGAGGATAAGTATAACTGGGAATAAATGTTTCCATGAGCGAGAAATAAGGCGCAAGACAAGTTAGACTCACCTGGACAGGAACTTGCTGGTTTTGGTGTTTATATCACGTAAACATTAAGGTTCCGTCGCCGTCATTCAATTATGTCATGATTTTGAGACAAGTTAGTTCTTCTGAGATGATCATAATCTAGCACAAAGAAGGACTTGGACAATTTTTTTGTTATGATTCTTCCGAGTCTACAAGTCAGGTGACTCCACCTGCGGGCGCGGCAATGTAAACTGTAAGAGGAAAGAATGAGGACAAACTTCACAGAGATGCGACCCGTTTTCTTAACCATCTTATCTTTTATCAAATAACCGAAATGAGTTTTCTTTGCAGCTCATCTTATGCACAAGTAAATCTTGTCCTTAAAAACTTTCTTCCGTTTCTCCTTACTGATGACATACAGCAGTACTGGAGCAAGGATACTAAAGTATCGATACAAATGGTGTTCAGAACAAGAAGATGTATATCTTAACTCACTTTCACTGTTGCCAAGATGGTGGTATGTAATCAAGCGCGTCCAAGTGTGAATGATTTTCCGTGTCAGAAGGTGATGAGTTCCCATTAACCATGTTATGCACTGAGGCAGGCGGTGCGGGGCCTGTGTTATATCACACAATTTCACTTTCCCTTGTCAGCGTTTGTCTATATTACTCCATACTTCCTACTGACCTGCTGTAACTACCGGTGGTGAGTGTATGCCACCATACAGACGCTCCTCGACTGAGTCGCTGTTAGTGTTGCGTCTGTACCAAAGTACATACCACCTTCCTGTTCGTTTATGTTTCTTGTCATTATTCACTCTTGACAACATCACACAATCCCTTAGTCTGTAGTTATGTTAGTGATGTCTCTCTACCACACACACACACACACACACACACACACACACACACACACATACACACACACACACACACACACACACACACACACACACACACACACACACACACACAAACTACATCATGTCAGGAGAGTGTGTACCACACGCTGGAGCCTCACGATCTGTTATGAATGTTATTTGTTTTTTGTCTGTGCCACAAATTAATTCTTACTGGTTTGTTCAAACTATTGTTAGAGTGCTTTAATACACTGTCCACCCTTGATCTGAAATGTCTGTTCTAAACTACATAACATTTTGTGATATTTTAACTATTAGGTAGCCCTATACCACACTACATATCCCTCGGTCGGTTGTGGCTGTTAGCACAGTCTGCACCACACAGTAATAATCTGGTTTGGTCAGACAGCTTATATCGTGTTTGTGCCACATCACAATCCTTCCTGATCCGCTTAATTGTTAGTGGTGAATCTTTACCATAACATACGCCCTCTGGAATTGTTCTGACCCCTTATACTAGTGTGTTTATACTGTAACATATAATCTTATGGTATGTTTTGAGTGTTAGATGTGAGGCTGTACCTCAACAAACACTCTCCTGTGACTTTTAGTATCGCGTGTGTACAACGACTTACAACCGAGTACCTTGGTATGACTGCTGACGTGTGTGTGTGTGTGTGTGTGTATCCTGAGAGCGTCACTGGTGTGTTATGCCTCACCAAACACAGTGTTAGTTTCTCGTGGCTGGTGGTTGTGTGACCGTGCGTCAGAAACCCTCCTTGTTTACCTAAGATTCTTGCACTACCTCCCTACCCGCCATAACGCCCTCCCCTCCCCTGATCCTCCCCCCTCCTGGGACAGTCTTTCACTAACCAGAGCACCATTCAGTGTGGCCTGTCTACTCGCCGTGACTAAACAACGTTTGGCCGGATATTGTTCAATGTATATAGACTGAAGTAGTAATGTTGTATGAGAAGTGCTCGGGTTGTGTTCTTTAGGCATCCTCAACACTTTCACTAAGCTTAACATAAAGTTTAACATGTTTCTGTATAATTAACATCGGTCACTTAGATGTTTATGATGTATAACCAGGTAGACGTCCAGGCCATTACTCCTTTAATATAAGGTTTGAAAACTGACTGTAGACCAGGACAATGGAGAACTGAACCCGTCTCCCTTCACCCACACCAGCCCGCCTCCTCCTCACACAACAATGCTTGAAAGTCGTTCTAAAGTGAGCAAAAAGTTAGCACGTTCATATCTGCTTAAAGTCTTAGACCAGAGAGGAAGTTAACTGTAAAAGTTATACAGTAACTTGAGAAATGTTCCAAGACGGTTGTTCGTATCAAAACCTTATTATTCCATCATTTCATCTGATGTCTGTTGGCCTTATGCTCGCATGAAACGTTTTCTTACCGGAAAATACGAACTGTATCGTATTACAACTATGACCCATAGAATATAAAAGAGAAACGGGTCATTCATTGCGACCTGATTATGTTCGAATCTAGAGGATCTTATACATAACATATCCCACTGTACTTTTTACATACAGCATGACACACACACACACACACACACACACACACACACACGCACAATCTGTAGTTATCCTTCATGCTTGGTTAGATATCTCATATGCTATCATGAATGATTAAAGATTTGGTTCAGTAATTGACCTGTTACCCTAAATTTGACCAAATCCATATCCTGCATTATGGTTTGTCACGACTGATGACCAGAATGATGATACTTACCTTAAACGTATAGGTGTTCGGGAGGACCCACCTCCTCGGGGTTGTCGTTGATGCCAAACGTCTGGATTTTATAAAAAGATAATGAGTTATTTCTTATGATAAACTAATGAGAAATGAAACTGATTGTGTTATACTGGTGATGCTATGGTGGACGGATGAAACATAACTGTCTCTCGTGTAGCTTTTCTTTTCTTAGGCTAATAATATATACGTCTGGCCTACAGTACATGTACAGCTATACTACACCCATGAGAAATTCTTGAATCTGTTGTACCTTTATTGTTATGGGAGACAATCAAGAAATACCAGAACATATACACTAATACTTTTATGATGGCTTGGCGATATATACGTTATCCTGCCTTACTTTTAACACTGGGACGGGTCCAGAACTAGCGATGAACCATCGCATATTTGTACGTTTACTTAGACTTATCTGCTGTCTGCACGTGTTCCCAACCCAAAGGTTTGATTCCGATGCATGCATTTAGCTGCTGCTTCCCATAGTTTCTTTGAAAAGCATGGCCACTCAAGGACTGGTCGCTTTGATATATTCTTTTTCCATTGAACAGCTTAGCATTGCAATTCTCTTCTTCCTTTAATTGTCTCTCTTATTATGATCTTTTTATTTTGAAGAGTCAGCTCTATTAAAGCCTGAATATCCCTGATTAAATACATTTTTTAATTTTTCTTTTAAGATTTCATTTCATATTTTGCCTGTGCCATGTTAGCCATTATGAAAAAAGGCGAGATTATAAGACAGCGGTGAAATCCATTGCCCGTATTAACTCTTAGTTGTCTTTTACACAATTTGATTAGAAATTTATGGATTAACGAAGTCAATCATTGTATTAGTTTTCTTTCAGACAACGTTCTGAGGCTTTGGTCTGTAATGAATGGGGTTAGGTCCCATTTTACGCTTTTAGGTCACAGTGATCATTCTGTAATGAGGAAAGTCTGAGATGACAAAACCCACGAAAATGTTTATATCCCTCATTATCAGATTACATCAGATCATCTGAAAGACTGTACTCCAGCCATCCACTGCTGCTTTCACTTCGGACATATTATCCTGCCAGGAGGATAAGGTAGAGAAGAGGATAAGGTAGAGAAGAGGATAAGGTAGAGAAGAGGATAAGGTAGAGAAGAGGATAAGGTAGAGAAGAGGATAAGGTAGAGAAGAGGATAAGGTAGAGAAGAGGATAAGGTAGAGAAGACGATAAGGTAGAGAAGAGGATAAGGTAGAGAAAAGGATAAGGTAGAGAAGAGGATAAGGTAGAGAAGAGGATAAGGTAGAGAAGAGGATAAGGTAGAGAAGAGGATAAGGTAGAGAAGAGGATAAGGTAGAGAAGAGGATAAGGTAGAGAAGAGGATAAGGTAGAGAAAAGGATAAGGTAGAGAAGAGGATAAGGTAGAGAAGAGGATAAGGTAGAGAAGAGGATAAGGTAGAGAAGACTGATAAAGTACTTTCCTGGCCATTTAGTTAGGATCAGGAAGAAGTACAAGTTTGCGTGATGTCTGCCGACTTCATCAAGAGTTATTCATACCTGGTACCAGCATGACGTGTTATTCATACCTGGTACCATCATGACGTGTTATTCATACCTGGTACCAGCATGACGTGTTATTCATACCTTGTACCATCATGACGTGTTATTCATACCTTGTACCATCATGACGTGTTATTCATACCTTGTACGAGCATGACGTGTTATTCATACCTGGTACGATCATGACGTGTTATTCATACCTGGTACTGGCATGACGTGTTATTCATACGTTGTACCATCATGACGTGTTATTCATACCTTGTACCAGCATGACGTGTTATTCATACCTGGTACCAGCATGACGTGTTATTCATACCTGGTACTGGCATGACGTGTTATTCATACCTGGCACTGGCATGACGTGTTATTCATACCTGGTACTGGCATGACGTGTTATTCATACCTGGTACTGGCATGACGTGTTATTCATACCTGGTACTGGCATGACGTGTTTTGTTAACAAAATGACATGACAGCACGACATTAAGAGCCAAAACATAAGAGAGGCTTTCAAGATCTCATCAGATTCAACATCTTGGCAAAATCATAGTTGAATGAATGAAATTTTTAAAAGATACTTTAGCAATATATACCTTAGTGATGTATAGTCCTTTAAACTGCAATGGAAAAACTTCCTCCTAGAGCCAATTAGAGGCTGTAAAGACAAGTCGGTGATTTGATGGTTCTGTTAGTAGTTGATTTCGTAGAGGAGATTCAAACTACCAAAATTACGTGACGCGTACGAGAAGGTCTGAGTTAACTTTTCTATCCGCCGAAGATACAAACGACCTCATTCTAATTTTCCGTAAAAGTTTCTAACATTTGACCGTATATAGAGTGCAGGAGGATCATGCTTTGACGTTTCATAGATGTAGTTTTCAAGCATTTTTCTGTCTTATATATTCCATGTAAAACAATGATTCCACTTAATTTGGTAGTTAGGACTTTGATCCATACAGAGACAAATATTTGCATATTTATTTCAAATAAAGCATGCAAGAATATTTTACATTACTTGTAAAATTACCAGCATTAGATATTAGAATGATAAATATCAAGCAAAATTTTTTCACCTTAATCCTCAAGGAGATAACAACAATAATGATAACATGATAGCATTCATTCGCTTTTGTACTGATATCTTCATACTGTCGTAATGCAGATACTGCCACTGGTATTATATAAACTTCATGTTAAGACAAACAAAATTTTGAATCGATACTACACTCATCAGTAATGATATAGGCAATACGAGGCTTCGAGGCTTAGACTGGGAGGAGTGAGAGGTAAGGATAAACGGAGGGCAGAGGAAGAGAGGAGGAGGCCAGGAAGACTTTGATAGCCAAAACGAGATGATGAGGCATCAAAAGTGAACGCGCGTGACGGAAAATGAGGATGGGAGAGTCAGTGGCCTGCGTCTGCCATCCACCAGACTCCAGTGAACCAGAAAGATATAAAATCAACACCGTATCATAGTGATCGTTAAACCTTCCTCGCCCAACTGGAGATGGGCCACATCAGTCTGAGTGTCTCCACATCTGCCGCATTCCTCTGCTTACTGTAAACGGAAGTTTTTACTTTTCCTCTTACCGTCATGTCTGGTGAAGCCGAGTTCTGCATTAGCTTAACGCGTCCACCAGCTGGTATCTCAGTACATTCATTTCTCCTTTACCTATTACGGGGAACTGAGTCACTCTACTTCTGCACCTCGCCCGCCTACAGGATATAAGAGGGATATAAGAGCCTCCATACCACCCTTCACCCCCATAATGTAGCTCAGACCCTCTCTACTTCCGTACCCACTGGAGAGATACGCCCTCCTACAACACTCACGTAGAATGGATCAATGCCTTTATTCCCCCTTCACCAACGAGACGTAACTCAGTTCCTCCATTATTACCCTTACGCAGATGATGGACTGAGTTCATACCTTCTCTTCACCCCGAACAGCTCCAAGACCTGCATGGTAATTTCACTTTCCCCTGACATGTGTTTAAATCTCCTTGTCTCGTGGGTTTATCAGGTCTGATGTAATGGAAGGCCAACATCAGTATCCCTGCCTTTCGTTACGTGGGCATGATGAAAGTGAATCGTTACTTAACAAAAGAGGTTCCCTTGATATTGTTGGTCTGATGCACGATGAAAGTCCCAGCACGCAGGACGTCTTACAGAAGGTCGAAGCTAACCCCGTGACACATACATACACCACACATGCACAAAGACACACTCTCACAAATAAACTCGCAAACACGTACATACCATCATCCATACCATGATCCATCAACATGTACGATACTTAACGTCTGTCATAATGCATGTTACAATGCAATCCACACCACCAGCAGTGAATACGTAATACTGTGTTGTACTAATCATGGTGTATTCTGTTTAAAGTTTTGTGAGTTATCAAGTGTGAAACAAATTTCAGACATATAGAATATCTGTCTGTCTGTGTGCAAACACACACACACACACACACACACACACACACACACACACACACACACACACACACACACACACACACACACACACACACACACACACACACACATACACATATACATATAAACTGAGTTCTGCAAGAGTTAAAAGAATGATGTCAATCAATACAAAGTTTAATTCTACTGTGGAAATGAAGAAATAATGATTTCTCAAATCTGTATCGTTTTCCTGCTATACAGTGGCCGCCATGTCGCCCTCTGTAATCGCAAAGGCATGTCTTTGCTCAAATAGATTTTGGCATTTACTCTTTCTTCAAGCTGGTGGTCTGAGAAATCTTTCTGGTGTAATTTCTTTCGCATCATTTCCACTTTTATCCACGCTCTCTGTGTAGATAACTGCTACCGTGTATTGTCACTATCCAGTTCCTGATGCACTGTGGTGTCATTCTGTTCCATGAATTACCATTACTCAAGATGTGATTCCCTTTATATCGTTAAGTCGATCAACCTCCACAAAGAGATTAATGGCTATTGGACGAGGCTTTGACCACATCGTCAGAAGGGTAAACAAAGACGAGGATGTCCAGATTCCTACTGAAAGGTAAACAAGGAAATGAATTTGAGATAATATGAATGTCTTTTAACGTAATGACAATGTGGCAGATAATGTCACGAAAACATAATTATACAATTCCATCTGTGTCACTTTTTGAAGACTTGTGTTTCCCGTCGAGAATATTATATCATAAAGATTCATATTTCGGTGAAGAATACAGTGAAATTGAATAATTAAAAATTCATGACGTATGTCTATTACAAACACGGAATGATAGACACTGAAATGTCACATGTCAGGGAAATGTTAACAACGACTCTACCTAAAACCGTCATTTTGTGGACCGGGCCAAGAATGTGTCTTAATTATCATGCAAATGCTAATCAAACTGTAAGTCGCCAGGCAGTAAACACTGGCTTCTCTCTCTCATTGACTGTTTTAAAAACATCGTCCGTTTGTCGTACTAATGAAGTTTAGCTCATCACCGACGCATTCTCTTTGTCTTTAGATTTTTGTAGATTGTTTCTTCAAATACGTAGAATTATTTCTGTTCATCTGTTCAACAGAGATACGTGTTTGTCAAGTAACCCACCAAGCAAATGTAAGCCCCACTTAGCCAACGTGATTTCGATTGGATGTTGTTTATCTTGGAGATTAATGGTAGACTTTGTGTGGCTGTCCTGTGTCTCAGTGTCCTTATCAAATAGTCTATAGTATCATGTACATACAAGTGCAACGTCCTTCGAACTCTATTACATTCAGCGGGGTTTCAATCCTGAATCCCTTAGTGTAGAGAACTGGAAGTAGATTTTCGTTGGACGTGTGAATAATGGATGGCAATACTTACCTCCAGAACACAGTAGTTCATATAGATAAAGATACGAGGAAGCCTCCTCGTTCATCATCATGAAGTCGAGATTCCAAGGAAGCTGGCGAGAAGTATCAGGAGGTAAACTGAAAAATATGGTCAGGGAGTTTGGGAGTATCTACAGGTATTACAAAATACATAACCAAAAACCTCATCGACTTATGACCATGAGAAGACACTGACTGTATAGAAAAACAACCCGTTTTATCATTCTTGTATTTCGCATCGTCTTCAAAAATTTCAGGTTAGTTATTCCTATCATAAAACGCTGGACCAGTAACTGTCTGCGGCTCAGACTTGTGCAGGAATGAGTTTTACGCAGACACCTGTGTCGCGGCGTCCATCACCTGCTGCACAGGTGGCTGGATTGTTGAGAGTGTCGGAGCAGCGAGGGAGGCAGGAGCCGGTGAGGTTGGCAGCCTTATATATCTGGAACATCCCCCAGCTGACAGCCTCCTCCGTCAAAGGAAGCTTCCCTCCTCTACCAACATCGTTTATCAATATGTTATCGGAGTTTCGTCCACATTGTTATTATTCATAAGATTCATACCACGTTGTACATATGTGTGTGTGTGTGTGTGTTTGTGTGTGTGTGTGTGTGTGTGTGTGTCTGTAGGATTACTCTGTATGATTAATGTCTGTGTATTACGGGATGAGAGTTTTACATTCGTGTCAGTACTTTATTGACATTGACAATAACTCACCAGTCACCATGACAAAGTCAAAATGATATAGAAAAGGATATAAAAAAGGCTTGGCCTTTTGTGACAGAGATGTAAGGAGTTTCCATGTCACTCATCTGACTACAGGAAAGCAGTATGGTATAGCATGTACTACTTAATACGATAACAGCTGTATGTAGGAGTGTAGGTTTTAGACAAGACTCATATTGAGAGTAGCAATAGCACAGTCTTTAAGTCTGACGATAATGAAAGCTTTTCTTGACCCAGAATCAGTGAATCAGGACACTAGTAACTAATCAAGTCCAAGAAAGAAAAAAAATCGAAATATAAGAGACGAGAGAGACGGATGAAGTACGATACAGCCAGGGTGGCTGACGAGTGATGGGTCTCTTTGAATGAAGGATGTTTATGAGTGATACACACACACACACACACACACACACACACACACACACACACACACACACACACACACACACACACACACACACAAGTACTGCAGCTGTATATATGATACTCACAGCTTTATATTACTATAATGTGATTCTCATCTAATGTCTGTGTAATAAGTTTCGGATAGCCCAGCCAGCTTCTTTTGCCCTGAACCTATAAGGAAATGTTGATTCAGTACAAAAAAAAATATATGTCGAACGGGAGTATGAAAAGGAACACTCGTAATTGACTGAAAGAGTTGCTCGGGGTGATCATAAAACAGGGTGTAGCCAGGTACTGAAGATTCCACTCATGCAAATGATGCTGTGAATTAGATTTAGAAATACCAGGAAATAAAATATTATGGCATTATTGTACCAGTCAGAATGTTATGAGTACAAGAGAGCGTCCCACACAATTTCCCTACTCTCTGCCCAACATTCAAGGAAGGTAGTATAGTCTAATTATTACTTTGTTTCTTTATGTGAGCCGACATAACACAATCAAAATTTGTTCCAGTCATAGCAATCTTGGACAAAAAAGAAAAGAGATTGTGAAACAAAAAATGCGGACATTTATCTGGGTTCATCGGGTATTTGAAGACTTGACTTCCAAAAATGAAAAGATATAAGAGAAGGAAAGACGAGTAACAGGAGACCATCTACGGCGTCACTGTTCGAAAAAACCCAAGAGTCATCATGAGGGTCAACAGTGCAGTGTATGGATGATCACACATACTGTGAGCAGCAGCAGCAGTCAGGCTCGTGACGCAGGACTGGGTTAACCACTGGGATACATGACAACAGCTCGCGGGAACAGTGGGTGAAGATCGAGTAATACTAAGTTTCTTGTTTTCATCATAAATACTTAGCTTTCACAGTAAAGATTTGGAGCTTTAATCATTGTCAGGCAAGAAGCGTCTGTAAGAGTAAGCGACAACCTTCTCTTGGTGAATCACATAAGGATTATGATTGTTTGCGACGTGGTATCAAGAATTCAAGAATGAGGTGCTCAGAACTGGTTGACTGGATCATAAAAACTCATGTTAAGACAAAGAGGCTATGCTCATGTTTATGATAGGTATAATGAGAGAGAGAGAGAGAGAGAGAGAGAGAGAGAGAGAGAGAGAGAGAGAGAGAGAGAGAGAGAGAGAGAGAGAGAGAGAGAGAGAGAGAGCCGGTGCTCTTTTATATCTATTTGCCTCAGGTAATTTTTTTCCTGAAAAGAAATCAGTTCAACACGCGCTATATGTGGACGACGACTCTGGATTTTCCCAGTGGTCACATCCATCGCCTACTGTCAGCAGCACCCGCCCCTGGCAACTTCCACTGGGACGACACACAACTCTAGTGGAGGAGACATGGTGTCCGTGAGGGATCGCCCCATATGTAACGGCCTTCAAGGAACATTTGAGAGCTTAGAAGCTACAACTCACCTCCCGTTAACCCCTCAACCACTTGCCTATACAAGACAGTTTTGCTGTGTTTTTCTAACAGATCAAACGAAATTTTGGCTTTCTTACGTTCTTTTCGTCCCTTTGCAAAGTGTCGTTTTCTTGGAAATTTCTCTTTATATGTTCTATTTTCACACTTTATGTTAATTTCACCCGAACTTCTATCTTTTCTTCTAAACTTAGATGCATTTCATATACCTTACGTTTTAACAACTTTAGTTCACTGTAACTTTCCCCGAGTTTTTATTCAAGATAACCCTGTCTTTTTACCAACCCATGATTGTTTCTTTACATTCGCTTCCATTTCTGGCATTTATGTATTTACCGCAGTTAACCTCTGTTTTACCGTCTAGTTTTGAGTTTCTGTTTTCGTCTTGGTGTGGTATTATGGGTGGCTGTTATGTATGGTGTTTCGCTTTTTACAGACAAATGATACTGTTGCGATAAGGTAGGAAACACAACTGCGCAATAGATTTCTAATTAACAGATTCCAGTTTCATTTGCACAGCAAAACAATATAACGGCATAAGTAAGGTACTGAAACAAACTCCGATTATAATCTTATGGTTAATACAACCCAAAGTTAACTTACCAATCAATATGAAAACATATGTATTAAAGAATACGTTATTTCTTTTATGATCAAATGAATGTAGCATTACCTTGTGATCTTAAAATTTTGTCCACCTGCGTCATGCATGAGCCAAGCAAATGGATCATCAACTGAAAAATATTCGTCTGACTGACTGCACTAAGCCTTTTTCCCGGCGCCACACCTGAGACCAATATTGTTTGGACGTGACTATTTGTTTGAGTCGGGCTCCACCTCTCGATAATGGTGAAGTGACTGATGAGGGGAGGGAACGAAGAGAGAGAGAGAGAGAGAGAGAGAGAGAGAGAGAGAGAGAGAGAGAGAGAGAGAGAGAGAGAGAGAGAGAGAGAGAGAGAGAGAGAGAGAGAGAGAGAGAGAGAGAGAGAGAGAGCGAAGTACAAAAAGAAAGAGGGGGTAAAACTAGACAAACAGAAGTAAAGTGAGGAGACAGAACTGAATGCCATTTTTTGCTGTCAATCTCTCTTACGTTAACAGTGATGTGTGGACTCCAGACCCAAAAGTCAAGCACCAACTTGCTGCCCTCACTCTGCAGGGTTAATACACGTATCATATTGTCTCACACATTCTCTGTGAGTGATCTCTGACGTAGGATAATTCAGTCGATCTCGGCAGGCAGGATCCTTCATCAGAAACACAGATAGTCTCATAATGTTTACTCCACATTCTCTCCTTCTATTATTACTTCATTTTCCATTAAGTCATCGTCCGCACCACTCAAGCTTCTCTGCCATGACTTGTCGCCTGGTCCAACAGACAACATTTGCACAGATCTCTATAGCGCAGTTTTTCTTCAAATAAATCACACCTTCCTCCGCTAACATACATTGCTTTTATTCAACAAAATTTACAAACACATTTCTTGTTATCATCTCTCCCAGCACTCAACACCCACCGTTACTCTCACCCTTGCCAGCAGACCTTTCCATTGCTTCCCTCTCCTGATCAACAGTCCATCGAGCCCCACTTTCATCTGGTCAATAACAAACTTCAATATTCCATCTATACATCTGTCCCCCAAGCACAAACTTCCCCTTTTGGCCTCTTTTCCCTCCTGGTTACCATTCTTGTTGAATTCTCCCACAACTTTTACACAGTAGCCATAGAAACACTACCCTTCGTTGCTGACACAAGATATCTCCTCATAAACAATCCTCAGCTAACATCATATTTTCATCAATGGTCTTACCAAACGCTCTCTTCCCCTCCCTCTTGCATTGTTTGTGGGAACACATCAACCTGGTCCACACTCGCAGGTAGCAGTCCCTCAGTCAGCATCCACTCATCGTGTTCCTGTCAACTACTTAAATCTTTGCGATTTCATCATAACACCTCAGCACTACATCACACAGTGGCTTCCTGACAACATAAAGTCTACATCGTGCACTAATGTCAACTATCACTCTCCTAGCTCTTGGCAGGTATGACTCCACCCTGCACCCTCACTTTACCCTGAATGACCAACCACTCCCATTCCATGAACCACAAACCATTCGAGGAATCACCCACAACACACTTACCATTCACTCTCCACACCACAGACATTAATATAAAGCTCATCAACAAACTAAATGCCCTCACAACACACACTGGTGCCAGTCTCGAACAAGGAAAAGAAGCCATCGGTATCCTATACAAATAACATTGGCGCTTCATCCAAACATTGCTTCACAAACAACTACAGCAGAGCTGCAAACACAAAATACAGCTGTCAGGGCAGTCAACGCTCGTTTAGTAACTACACACATCAAGAACTTACATAAAAACGAAAAAAAATCCCGCCTTAGCTTGATGGACATCCAGTTTTATAAAGCAACAATGACTTCTGCCACGCGAACACTTCATAACCACCTTCTAGCCTTCATGTAGATACAAAAGATCCCCCCAGCCTTACCCTGCAGCCACCTGCAGTCATGTATCCCCAACCCACTACCACCATCACCACCAGCACCACCACCACACCAACAACAACAGCCAGCAAAAACAGCTTTGACAAAACACATTCATTCTGAATAGCCCGACAAAGCAAACAACATTCCCCACAATCTTATCCTAAAATATGTTACCAAACTTACACTGACTCTTCCTTCCAGACGTTCCTTGATGGATCCGGGTCCTTGACTCCTCTCTTCCACCCTCGCTTCATCCCCAGTGCTCCACCCGCTGCCACGTCCATGCCCATTTACGTAAACAGTCCAACTCTTTCAGGTCCTCCACATACAAGCTTGTGATCAAAACCCGAAAAAGTAGGAAAATATATAGAACGTACATATAGATGATTAGATTGTCTGTATAGGATGACACATGATGGATGTTGGGAGGAAGTGTTCCATATCTAAGATCTTGGAGAACTTAGATTATTATATATACTCCTGGTCTGGAAAGTGGAAGTTATGAAGATCTGAGTGAGCACTTCTGGAAGAATGATCTCTGAGACATAATAAAGGTGGTGAAACGAGCTACTATGCAGCGCGTAGAGCTCAGGGGTGGTCGTGCTACCAGGTAGGGATGGTCGTGCACGATCCAGGAACGTATGATTGACAAACAAGAAGACTGGTCGGGCGTGGTGACTTTATGCGAGGTGAACGCTACGTTAACTATAGGAGCTGTATATTTCTGCATCATTAACGAAAAAAGTTAACATTTAACAGTGTTATGATTTGGCAGTGAGAGTACATTCACCACAAGTTTGTTAGAATGAGGTTGGTGAAAATGTTAGGAAAGCAACTTAGATGAGCTTGGAAAAGGCGCAGATAAAGTATACTATGGGAATGTACTCTGAAAAATGATACAGAAGAGTAAGGTGAATCTACTGGATACAACAGAGATGAAAGAAAAAAAGAATGTGTGTTGCCATTACAAAAAGAGTCAATGAATTACTTGGAGTTAAAGACACAGCGTGAGGTAGGGCTGCACTGTGTCCCTCGGATTGCCTAGGCAGATAGAACATAATGAGGGATCACGGCAATTAGGGTATATTGTGGGTGAAGACCAGACAAACAGGGAAAGAGGGTGAGTCTGTAGGGGTTTTGTTTTAATCTGTGACAAAATGGCTGTAAAATGACAAAACATTTTAGGGGAAAATAAAATGAAAACTTCGAACATTGTTTGAGATGGAGATCTGGAAAGGTGTGGCAGCAATAATGTATCAGAAATCCCCACCACCTGCCCCACCCCACCACAGTTCTACTGAGCTGAAGGAGGTTTGAGAAAGTTCCAAAGCAAGGATAGTGAAGGCGAAGTTGTAGATGCTGAGATATTGGAGTGGTGGAAGGAAAGCAGGTGGCCATATCTCTGACGGAAGTTATTATGGGTATAATCGTGAATGCAAGTTTAAAGAGATCTGCTGCGAGGCATAACCCAGCCTACCCTGACCTACTGTAGTGAGACATGGTTATAGTTCACCAGACAGATAGGTTTAATATCAACACTGCAGGAGGGTCTTTTCAAAAGGTGGGTGAGCAATAAGAACAGCGTGCAGGGAGGGACTTGAAATATTAGAGGGAGATATGGAACATAGAGATTGTACATGTGATATACAGACAGGAGTTTTAAGATAGTGTTGTATACAGAAGAAGAAAATGATGATGATGTTGATGGTGATGATGATGATAAGTGAGAATCTAGAGGAAGAGATCAAGAAAGTTGATGAATTTAGTTGACAGAGACACTTTTGCTATTCCATTATTTTCTGTATTGTTGGCAGAGCGTTGTTGTTACAAACCTTTGTGTATTAGTAATACTTACAGTTGTGACTGCACTCATGTTACCTGCAGTCTTGCTAAAGTACTCGTAATGTCAAAAATAACTGTAGACTTTTTAACTGTAGTCCTACAGAGCATGCGATAGAAATGATCACACATTATTTGTCACATCAGTGATGACATTATCAGTTGTAGCAGATGATGGTAGTAAAATCGTATTAGTAGTAATAGTATAGCCATAGCAGCATTAACAATGGCAGTAATAGTAGTCGTAGCAGTAGTAGTAGAAGTAGCAGTAGTAGTCGCTGTAGTAGAAGCAATAGTAATAGCAGTAGTAACAATATCATAGTAGTAATAGTAACAGTAGTAGTATTAGTAGCAGCAGTAACAATAGCAAACGAGGGACTATAAATAAAGACAGAAATGAAAAGGGAAATGATTGGTTATAATGAAGGAGTAATAATGGTAAAGATTACAGCACTGATACCAGCAATAACCTCTGAACTGCATCACTAGCAATACTAGAACTAACCATCAACTCCACTGTGGTGCTGGGAACAAGAATAGGAGTGTTCTGGCACGAAATCATTTGGCAGAGTTGCAGAAAACAGAATAATAAAGCAGCGCAAGTAATTATAACCACTGGAAAGAAAAGTGTCGTACCTTATTTGTGTACTTATTTATTTTCGCCATACAAGCACGTAATCTTAGAAAAATAATTTCCTAATATACCCCCACACGAATATACCTTAGTTAAGGGTATACACTTATTGCCAGCACAAACGCGAGTCATAAAAGGGAAAGATTAAAGGAATATGAAGCATATAATTAAGGCTTTGAAGAACACTTGGTGAGTGGATGAGAACTTGGAGGAACCATTACGTCACCAGCTGTGAAAACGTTGTGTTTGTATAACGAACGTATCAGTCGTGTGAGGTGGATGGTAATACCATCTCTTTGTTCTGTCTGCAATGTTGTTATTAGGACATTTCTGGACCTCTAAATTCCAACATGGTGGTTATATTTAGCAGAGCATATACAACCTGAAGGTCACATGATGCGAGGCATAATAAGGGATACTGTAGTTAGTTCCTTACATATGTTGGTCTGACATGACACATGGATTATGTGAGTCATGTAATGAATTTCATGTTACCTTGCAGTAAAATATGGACTCGCCTTCACGGTTATTATGCTGGTAAATTAATTTTGATTTTACCATCGTACACACAAACAAACACACACAAAAAACTTTTGCAATGAACTTTCTCTAATAAAGGCAATTTTCCCTCACATTATCTCATAAATTTTTTATTCAAAGTACAAATCCGAATGAAAGTTATGAAAATCTGTTTCCTAGAATACAATGTACGATTTAGTTATGCAAGAAAAACTTTTTCAACCTGACTCCGGAAGCACACACACACACACACACACACACACACACACACACACACACACACACACACACACACACACACACACACACAACACACGTTAATCACATACTCTCAGGACGGCACTGATGTGGCTCCTGCACCTCCAAAGCAGCGTTGCAAATAATAAACTGACTGCTGTAGAAGAATGAGAAGCTCATTATCAAGAAAGTATTCCTCTGGTCTGTTAACAATGATACAATCTCGTCAGACTTGAATCCAGTCTCGGTGTAACTTCATGCAGGCTGAGTACGGTAACGCCATGAAGAGGATAGTAATAAACCAAAATGAAATAATTCCTAAGTCCTGGCGTTACTTTGCTGAGGGAACCGTCTTCAGAGCAGTCAATACCATGTTGACACATGTACGATATAAGACATATATACGATATAAGACATACGATATAAGACATAGATACGATATAAGACATATATACGATATAAGACATATACGATATAAGACATATATACGATATAAGGCACATATACGATATAAGGCATATATACGATATAAGACATATATACGATATAAAAATGAGAAGAAATGTGTGTGTTGGGTGAGCAGCCACGTTGGCTCACTATGAATGCGATCACTCGGATGGAAACTGTGTGTCTGGAAATTTTTTTCTGAATGCATATTCGGCTGGCTTGGTGTGGCACGGTCTGGAATGGTCTCATGGATATATCTTTCACTATGACCCTCAACAACGATGACCTTTCCAACATTCTTTAAATATCTTGTAACGATCACATTCACAGCTGTCTCAAGTTGTTTTCATAAGTTTCTTTAAAAAAAAATGATCACATCTACATATGTAAATCTTGAAAGTACACAAGGTTTTTCAAAACTTACCAAACTGTCACTTATGTCGAAACTGGTCGATAATATGAATTTAAGGTTTTCAAATATTTCCTCATTTTCATCATTTCAATTACATTTTCATATTGTAAATCAAAAGTGGGATGTTCGAAAATAAAAGGAAATGCATGAAATTACTAATTCCTGCGCCATCTTTCTTCTTTTATGAATCAGAAATGAGAAAGAAAAGCTTGGCAAAAGGCTCACTCACCTCCATTGTTGCACATAATTCCCTCTCTGGTTTCTAATGCATATTGATGAGGAGGAACAGACCTTGCAAGGGAAGTTGCTGGTAAGATCATATACAGGTCAGAGATACTGGAGGCTGGGAGGAACTGCCAGCCTCCCAGGATAATAACAAGGTTATGAGGGAGTTGCCAGTCTGTCTAGCTCATAATCGGAGATGTGTGCATGCTGAGAAGGTTGTGAGGGAGCTTCCTTCCTGCCGCCCTCTCTGGGTTATACACCGGTGAGAAGATTGTGATGGAGTTGTATAACTACCTGACGACCTTCCTGCATGGGTTATACACTGGTGAGAAGGTTGGAAGGGATCTGAGAGCCTGCTTTGCTTGCCTGTCTGGGTTATACATTTGTGAGAAGGTTATGAGGGAGCTGCCTGCCTGCCTTTTATGTTATGAATTGATGAGAGGGTTATGAGGGAGCTGCCTGCCTGCCTGCATTGGTTATATACTAGAGATAAGTTTCGAGGGAGTTACCTGTTTGCTTGGATTATACCCTGGTGAAAAGGTTGTGAGGGAGTTGCCTGCCTGCCTCGGTTACAGTCTAGTGATAGGGTTGTTGTACAAATTACGACTACCTGAGTTATATTCTGGCGTGAAGGTCTGTGTATATGTGATTACTGTTTATGTGTTTGTTTGTGTTTGGATGTATGTGTGACTCATTCATTTCTGTCAACATTTATAGATAATTGATGTGTACATGAAGAAGGTGGGTAGACAGATATAACGCACTGAATCTGCCAGTGACTGTGCTCCACTGCAGAACGTAACTCTACGATAACAGTGGTAGTTCTGGCCTCCCTTATCTCCAATGCGAGGAAGGGAAATGGCGTGTGTGTGTGTGTGTGTGTGTGTGTGTGTGTGTGTGTTTGTGGTGGTGGAGGGAGAGTTAGCATGTATTGCAGATTTCCAAGGCGATGGAGCAGCGGTGGTCTGAGCTCTGGCTTTATCTTACTGTGATCTTTGCTGCAGGTGTTTATCTTTTTCATTTTCTATTTCACTGTTCTAAGATAATCATACCTACGTACATGTTGGTCTCTGATATGTGATTATTTCATGAATTTCAGGTGTTTCAAGTACGGCCATTTTCAGAGGTATTCTTTTTTTTGTCTGTTTATTGTAGTTCTTACATGTAATATTTCTGGTGTGTCCTGAGACTTTGTTTCACAAAGTAATATATTGTTTTCTTGTATGATTATATTTATGTATATGACCAGTGTGTTTACTCGTTTATTTGCCTTACTAACAGTGACCATCATCGTGTTAGGGAATCACTTGGCAACGATTCCAGCCACTATCATATGTTAGCCTCCCAGGTTAGGGACAAGGAATATTACATTTCCTTTCTATTTTGCTCAGGGATTTAAAAGCATTCTGTAAAGATACATTTGAAACTTTGAGTGGCAGAAAACAATTCAAAGAGAAAAAGAAAAATAATTTCTTTTTTCATTCAAAATTTCCAGACCCATTTCATTTCCATGCAGGAATTTAAAGATTTTTTCAGATATTTCTATGAATAGCTGGGGCAGTGTTTACCCTTGAGGATTGTTTACGCTACCGGTATCATTTTAGATTTCATTACATGGCAGCCGGTGAATACATTTTTCTATCTTCCTACCCTGTTTTCTACTAGTGAAATGAATGTTTTTTAAGCATACCACTTATAAGCTTTTCTCTCTAATGACAGCTCTACCTCCCGTATGAGCAAGGCCGTAAGAGCCAGATATATCAGAGTTCCTGCTCTACTGGCGCTAACTCTACCAGGTTCCCGGACAATATTGCCGTGAGAGCCCAGCTCTACAAGCCTCTACTCCAGAAACACATGTTGTTGGTAATTATCATTCTTATTCCGGTCGCTAAACCTTCCACGTGGGACACAGGGCGTTGCTCAGTACAACTAGCCAGGCTAGAGGTGAAGATCTTCGAATATGTAAGACAGACGATGACGCAAGTATCATCATGATTTTTCTACTCTGTTCTGTGCCTCGTTTGGTAGATCTTTAAGAGCAGTTTTCTACGGTAATGTCAAGGAGATATACGTAAATCTCAAGGTTCATATTCCTCGTAGCCACAGTATTATGTGATAAAGAAAGAGAAGTTATTCAAATTGCAGTAACATATAATAACAAAGAAAAGACTCAAATGTCGCACAAAATTGGTGCTTACCCACGCACAGCTGCCATCATGTCTGGATTTCTCCATGAACATCATCATTACCATCACCTCACAAATACACACGAAAAAATCTAAAAGTTACGCAAAATGAGAGGTTAAAAAGGACAAAAAATAAAACCTGAACACAGGATATACCTGGAAAAACTTATATAGAATATATCTATCAATGTACCTAACTATACATATATATATATATATATATATATATATATATATATATATATATATATATATATATATATATATATATATATATATATATATATATATATATATATATATATATATATATATGTATATATATATATATATATATATATATATATATATATATATATATATATATAGCTTGCGACTGCTATCCATAGCCCGTCTGCGCACAGGAGGACTATGTGTGGAAATAATTCTGAAGACAACTTTGTGGTGTCGAGGTGGTTTGATCGAGGAGTAACTTTAAGGGTAAAAATTGTGGACATCATAAAACTGTACATGGTTGACGCTGACAGAATCGAGGTATCTATTAATAGTTTTTTGGCACATTGAAACTCACGCTACAATGATTGACCCATATGTATAATACTGTGCTCTGAGTTGAGCAACACTAAATGTGACCCAAATTATAAAGATGGATGAAACAGTTTCGTTGCATCGGCACTGAACATGCACAGGGCTGTAAAAGGGCAAGCAACAGACTCGAATTCCAAGCTCTGCTCATCACCAGGGCTTAGACTGTCTGTCAGGTGTATTACCATCAAGCATTGAAGCGCCTGGAGGTACAACCTGGCAAAGCTAAGTTATGGTTTTTTAATAATTGCCTTCAGTCTGCGATAATACTTTCACTGTTAACAACTTGCCTCCCACACCATATATTCTTAATACCTTCCACAGAGCATCTCTATCAACTCTATCATATGCCTTCTCCAGATCCATAAATGCTACATACAAATCCATTTGCTTTTCTAAGTATTTCTCACATACATTCTTCAAAGCAAACACCTGATCCACACATCCTCTACCACTTCTGAAACCGCACTGCTCTTCCCCAATCTGATGCTCTGTACATGCCTTCACCCTCTCAATCAATACCCTCCCATATAATTTACCAGGAATACTCAACAAACTTATACCTCTGTAATTTGAGCACTCACTCTTATCCCCTTTGCCTTTGTACAATGGCACTATGCACGCATTCCGCCAATCCTCAGGCACCTCACCATGAGTCATACATACATTAAATAACCTTACCAACCAGTCAATAATACAGTCACCCCCTTTCTTAATAAATTCCACTGCAATACCATCCAAACCTGCTGCCTTGCCGGCTTTCATCTTCCGCAAAGCTTTTACTACCTCTTCTCTGTTTACCAAATCATTTTCCCTAACCCTCTCACTTTGCACACCACCTCGACCAAAACACCCTATATCTGCCACTCTGTCATCAGACACATTCAACAAACCTTCAAAATACTCATTCCATATATATATATATATATATATATATATATATATATATACATATATATATATATATATATATATATATATATATATATATATATATATATATATATATATATATATATATATATATATATGTATATATATATATATATATACATATATATATATATATATATATATATATATATATATATATATATATATATATATATATATATATATATATATATATATATATATATATATATATATATATGTATATATATATATATATATATATATATATATATATATATATATATATATATATATATATATATATATATATATATATATATATTGTTGTATGGTTGCGAGGCGTGGGCTATGGATAGAGTTGTGCGCAGGAGGATGGATGTGCTGGAAATGAGATGTTTGAGGACAATGTGTGGTGTGAGGTGGTTTGATCGAGTGAGTAACGTAAGGGTAAGAGAGATGTGTGGAAATAAAAAGAGCGTGGTTGAGAGAGCAGAAGAGGGTGTTTTGAAGTGGTTTGGGCACATGGAGAGGATGAGTGAGGAAAGATTGACCAAGAGGATATATGTGTCGGAGGTGGAGGGAACAAGGAGAAGAGGGAGACCAAATTGGAGGTGGAAAGATGGAGTGAAAAAGATTTTGTGTGATCGGGGCCTGAACATGCAGGAGGGTGAAAGGAGGGCAAGGAACAGAGTGAATTGGAGCGATGTGGTATACCGGGGCTGACGTGCTGTCAGTGGATTGAATCAAGGCATGTGATATATATATATATATATATATATATATATATATATATATATATATATATATATATATATATATGTGTATATATATATATATATGAGGGTTAGCATACCCTTTTCTCTAACCACTGTGTGGTTAAGCCTTACTAACAGCCTCATTCACAGGTGGCCCAAGGTAGTGTCCACAGTGGGTGGCGTTGTGATCGTCGCACTACCTTCAGTAACCGTCTTTGTGGCAGGTCGCTTCCTGGTGTGGCTGCGTGAGACTGACGGTTGCTGTACCAGGAAGCTGACCCCTGCAATCAGCAATGTGGTTTGTCATCAAGTGCTCAAGGGACGCCTATCGCAGGAGGGGATGACGCCAGCAATGTGACAGGACTGCCCACAGATAACGTCTAGGGCTACCAGGGACTATGGTGAGAGTCACAATGAAGACTGGCGTGGTGGAGAGTGTTATGTCTGTGTACCTCGCCGGGACAGTCTTAAGGAGCATTTTGCCGTTACGAACACTATAAACTGAAGGTACTTGCACATGTGAACTCGACTTCCTTTGATGTTAAGGAGAATAAACTTTCCACTTCTCACATCGTCTTCGATGAATGCTGTCAAAGTCAAACATATCTTCATTACTATTGGAAAATATCGAAATATTATGTTTGTGTGCACCAAGGGAAGTTTTCGTCCCTGAACAAATCCGAGACGAACAGGTCAGCAAAAGCTGTCGAAACTTAGCAAATGGAGAGTTGGTATATGGCTCATACTCGGAGGACTTGTCTTAAATTCACTTAAGGAAATAACTTCACATATTTCTTGTCTCTCTCTTTCACACATACATATTCCTTCAGTTTATTTGCTCCTGGATTGAATTCGCATTGCAACCTTCATCCACTCGAGCTATTCGCATTATTGTTTGCACTTGCTCAACCCCAGTGAATGGAAGGTAATGAGGAGAAGGACAGCGTAAAGGAAGGTCTCGATGCGAATGTTGTCGAGCAGGAAATAACATGCAAAATTTTGTTTTTGACAGGAACTTGGCGTCTGCATTTTATCTCATCTGCTGCCAGAGGGGAACTGTAAATGAGTTTTCTCCCAGTCAGGGATTACCATTTTGTTTTTCCTCTTGCTTCCATTTGAACTTCGACATCTATAATAAAAGCTGCTTCGTCATTAATATTTTCAATCATTTTTTTATCGCTGAAAATCAAAAATCATCCACTAGTCCTACATTTAGCAGGATTTCTGTTGGTTCAGTATGTAGGTCTCCTTTAGAGATTTCAGTAGAGGATAGTGGCTCGGGGTCATCCTTCATCATGTGTCAATGTTCTACACTAATTTCTTTCACTATCTAGAACCATTATGAATAACCCCTAATTTTTCCCTATGGTTGTGTTTACCCTGGCCTTGTACACCGTCAGAATAATTCTTTTCTCTACATAGATCTGTTGTGTTTCCTTCATTCTTTGTTTCAAACATTCTATACAAATTATATCTTTTTGCTTTCCAGCCTTTAGAACCTTCTACTTGTAGGTGGTTCTCTTCCTCTTCACATCATTGCTACGCTTTATCCAATAATCTCTTATGTGTGTTGATGAAAAGCTTATCTAAAAGTTGGCCGTTGATATTCATTTACTTTCAAATAAGGACCAGATTGTTGTCCTCATTCAGGCTCGTCTGCATGTTTGGTCGCTTTAGCCTTTATTTCGTCTTTCGTCAGGCTCACAACCATCACTCTTTTCCTTCAAGGTTTCCAACATGATGTTAGTGTCTTTAGACATAATGTACGTAAACACTGAACTATATTCCGAATCTAGAGGTAGGAGGCTGCCGGTTTTACATCCCTTGTTAGTGTTTTGTTGATGATAGAACCAAGTCTCTCAAATATTATCCTGCACGCTGCTCTTCGTCTCTGTTCCAGCGGTATATCCTAAAAGCTAAAGTGCTCTATCTAGACAAAGATAATACCTTACATGATCCGCCTGGTCTTTGGTGTAAACACAGGACGTATTTCAGTGCTGGTCTGGGATTACAGAAGCCTGGTGTCACCAGCTCACTCAGAAAAACATGATTGATGTCTGTTGTCGCTGCTGAGGCTGACTGCCTGAGTTCCACTCACTGAGGCAGACTCCTGGAGACGTTACCATGTTTTTCTTTCTCTTTTGCTGCTGTCAGCTTTAATCTAATCGAAAACAGTTTATGATAAAAGGATTTTTTCCCTGAAAAACATGTACATAAGTGCTTTATTGACTTTTAGTCTGATATTCTTTACCTCCAGTTTATACATAACGTTCGAACGTTTTGATGTTTAATGCTTATAAGTAAATGCACCAGTAAAGTTAAGAATCACATTTGCAATCGACATAGAATATTAATGCAATTCTTCTGACGTCTGAAAGCGAATGTAACCCCGTAATTAATTGTGTTCTCATTCAAACTGTTAAGAGGAAACTGATGATTAAAACGCTGTCTGTTGGCTGCAAAAATATGCTTGTATTTCACTCTATAATTCCACATTCCAATAACGGTGAATGAGTATTATGTGAGAGCTACAACTGCCTCGCAGTGACAAAGAAAGTGGATGGATAACGCTGAGTCCTTGTCGTTTTGTTCATGCATCGGTGAACCTCTCGTTTGGATGTAAAACTGGGGATATTGCAAATCAATTTTCATACGGTTTCTCGTAACGCTGTTTTCTTTTGATTTCCTTTAGTCTCACTGGGCGTATATTGGCAAGTTATAAGTTATAAGTTATAGAATTCATGAAAATGTCCGAGGCTGAAAACTAGCTTCAGTGTTTTAGTCATGAAGATTACTGGTCATGTCCGACTATCAATTCTTACATAAGAACATAATAGCCATAGGAGCATCCAGTCCGCTAAACTATACACAATACATGTTCTCTGGATCAGACCAATTAAAACAGGAAAAACTCGATCGTTTATAACATATGTTTCATGAAGCCTTCCACCGGAATTACAGCTTGGGAGAGTCATGGTCATATATAGTCACTTATACAAATTGTTATCGAAAAAAGAGCGCTGGGATTAGCAATAACTGATTAAGTTTATATTGTATATCATGGATAAATCCGTCATTTTTTCTGTCCACAAATATTAATCTCTTTCATGTACATCAATACATACAAGTATTTACATGATATTACATATCGTGTTATATAGAACACAGCCGCGGTAAAGAGGTTACAGCAATTATACCACAAAATTGAGATCTTATCTCGTTGTCTCTTCCTGTATGGAAGTTGATTCAAATGGCCTGTTGTACCGACACGTTTCATCTAATATTGAATGTCTGCATAATGTTCAAGATGACAGTAAAAGGTCAATGTGTAAACTGATTAGTTTATCCTATCCTTGTTTTCCTAAGTGTTGTCTGGGAGAATGCATTCAAGGGAAAAGTTAGCGAGGGAATTACGCCTTGAACAGTCCACCTCAGTATCACAAAAATAAACTGTGGCGGATAAACCATCTGAACAACAGTAGCCACATAAATACGTTTTAGAGAACGTTTCCCACAATCATGTGAACATATCAGCAATATTTTCCAGAGATATTACCAGTGATTTTCGAAATAAGCGGAGGTTGCCTCGCCATTGAACCTCAAAAATGAAACTCTTCGCTGAACCCATTAGCATATACACGTTTCACTTTTGGTGCTTGATGAAGAAAGAAAGTATGAAGATTTATTTCATCCACAATTTTCCAAAAGATAAAGGTCATTTGGTGATGCGCGTAATATGGGCAGCACACAAGAGCCACATGATGGCAGAGACCTGGAAGCACCCAGCTCCTGGGACCACACGCTGAGGTGATGTATACAGAAGAGGTAAAGGAATCCAGCAGCTGGGAAGAGATGTGAATCGAGCTTGAGGTAACGATTCCTTACTTTTACTGATATATATATATATATATATATATATATATATATATATATTTTTTTTTTTTTTTTTTTCATACTATTCGCTATTTCCCGCGATAGCGAGGTAGCGTTAAGAACAGAGGACTGGGCCTTTGAGGGAATATCCTCACCTGGACCTCTTCTCTGTTCCTTCTTTTGGAAAATTAAAAAAAAAAAAAAAAAAAAAAAGAGAGGGGAGGATTTCCAGCCCCCCGCTCCCTTCCCTTTTAGTCGCCTTCTACGACACACAGGGAATCCGTGGGAAGTATTCTTTCTCCCCTATCCCCAGGGAATATAAATATATATATATATATTTTTTTTCACACTATTCGTCATTTCCCGCATTATATATATATATATATATATATATATATATATATATATATATATATATATATATATATATATATATATATATATATATATATATATATATATATATATATATATATATATATATATATATATATATATATATATATATATATATATATATATATATATATATATATATATATATATATATATATATATATATATATATATATATCGTATCAAATAAACTGCTAGGGGTTGGATTAGTTCATACACACTCACTTTACCTTTTACTCGTAAGGTTTAATCGAGTTGTATAATCACGTGTTGATCCCATGTGTGGGGAAGGTATGGCACCTGATAATGTCTTCAAGAACATCAAGCTGGTCACCTTTCCAGATGATCCATAACCATCCCAAGCCACTACGTCTGGCTCTTCCATGCTTGGACTGCTGTAGTCTCAACGCTCTGCAATATGTATGTAGGGCACTAGAGAGCACTACTCCAGACCAAATTTAATGAATCCTTTGTGTATATAGAGTAACTACTCAAGCGAGAATGATTCTCGACATTTGAGCGGTAAGAAGATTTAATGATGAACATTTTCTTGACTTGCGTGTTGTACTGATATAATTTTTCACAGAAAGAGGCTGGGATCAGCTGCGTCATGGATAGACAATAATGAAGTTTTTTTGCTATAAGTGAACTGGGAGATTAGATGTATGAATGCGCGTTTCACATCCTTTTAATTGTTATGTTCATCATTTCTCAAGGAGGGGCTTGTAGATGTATTACAATTAAAGAAATGCTATAATCAGCAAAGACGTTCTCCATCCATATTTCCCTCCTGCCGAATTAGGTTCGTTTACATGATACGCCTCACAACACGGGGAAGAGGTTGCCAGGAAATCGTTATATAATTGGAGCATGAGAGTGGTGACTGACGGCCCCAGGCCTTATCCACACCCTCCGGAGCCTGACATAAATAGAAAGTAATTATCCAGGTCAAGTCAATAGCCTTTGACGTTGATTGCGGTTAAGAGGTCTTAACGACGTAATTTTCATTGGGCATCGTTATAGCCTCTTACATGTCCAAGATCATCTCACATATCTTTTATCAATAATCTGTTGACATTTTATGTTGAGTCCCCGCAAGTGTAGCGACAACCTGGCCGAAGACGAAGTCGAGTCCAGGCTAATACGGAAGAGTGACAGGTTCGAACACTCAGCTTTTGTAGCCAAACCATTCTAGAAGGATGTATTAATCTTTGGTTATTTGTTATGATTAATGATGATTATTCATGTGTCACTCTATGAGGTGAAGATGACCGTATCCCAGCAATGTGTGGAGCGAGAGACGGACACTGCCAGTCGTACTGGGTCGTCAGCAGAGAGGCAGTAATGAAACACTGAGGCAAAAGTTACTAGACAGGATTCAGTTCTCAAAGTTGTCTTTCTCAAGAGAATATTCCCTGAGGAAGCCAAATGTCGAACATGTGGCTTGTGTCTCATTGCTCCTAACGACCAGTCGCTCAGAATGAACAACACGCTTCAGCTGAACTGCGTCAACGAAGATAAAGCATTGTACTGAACTGATAATATTCCGTGGTTGTTGTTATCGTTTAAGTAGTTGAAATATTTACACTTCAGGAGTTGTAACATTTCATTCTATGCTTTAGAAGCCACAGAGTTTAAAATCCAGTGACTAAATCAGCAGTGATACTGACGTTGCAAAAACACTACCTTACAAGTGTCAGTCAAGCATTCAAAGTTTTGTAGGTAAATAAATCCTTTAGATTCTTCAGCGATACAATGATAAACGAATGGTTTGGTGTGGAGACGAACACTAGTAAATCAAGAATACAAGTAAATTAGGAATATCAAGGTAGTGATTAGCTGTAGATTACTTTCAGTGGATGTGCAGCAACAGAACTACATGCAGACCGGTGACTGATAATTGCCCCGGGAAATGTACTTAACATTTTCAAATTTATGAAGATAATGGCGAATTCCTATTGGTAAAGTTCAGGGAACATAAATGAATAACTTAAATGAGAGGAATTCTATATTGGGAGGGTTACCTCGTGATAATGCATGCAATCGCTCAGGAGTACAGCAGGTCACGTAATGGTTCCTCACGTCACTTGATCCAAAAGTAAAGAAAAACGGAAATATTGATATAATGGTTCATTATGTTCATGGATGATATTTTTTACCGCTATTTATGGGTTTTTGTAAATGGAGAGGTAGAGGAAGTGAGGGCAGTTGGCTTTGATGTTTCATTACATTTTCGTGATCCAGTTAAGGAAGAAAGGACGAACAAACTTAGGCTTTTTGTGTAGGGCACTAGAGACATCACGATGAAGAATATAAGGTGAAGAGGAATACAACTTTAACATAACGCCCAACGTGGCAGATACGAAGTAGGAGACTGACACAAGGAATGATAAGAGGCATCACTTCACCTGTCTCATCACCAGGTAAAACAAGTCTGTAACACAACGAGGATGGAGATGAATGATCAGTAGATCACCTTGTCTCTGGTATTATGATAAACGCACTCATAAACATGATCAAAAGTTTAGGGAAAAAAATGGTCCTACAACGTGTACAAGGTTGCTTATTGATCCCGGCTTGTGGCGTGGTGCTCAGACGAGAAGTGTAGACGGACGTGTCTGTGGAGCCAGGAAATATGACGGGATAAGTGTGACACAAAATTAGATTAACTACGAAATAAAATGAGAAGATAAAACAATGTTGAGAAGAGGAGTAGACAGAAAAAATGTCAAAGATCAATATTGCATAAACGTTCATTCACGACTGGGGAATTTCTTGACCAGACAAATTAATGTCATATCCATCACATTATCATGTTATACAAGACAGAATATTTTCAGCTACGCAAAGAAATCCAAATTACAGATTTTCAACTGAGAAGCAGCAAATATGTGAAGGATAAGTATGTTGACCCAAAAATACGAGAAGAGATTTTGAAAAGAAACATAAGGCTATAACGACAGAGTAACCTTTTCAAAGGCGGAGAAGAAAATGTCATTCCAGGTTGCTCGTACACGACAGTAACCAGAGTGAACCAGTCTTTTTATCCCACCAGTCATGTTACCATGACCCACGCGGGGCCATGCTGAACGTGGACCTCAGACCACGTGAGTTGAGCACGACGAGAATAAACACGCCACAAGATCACTGGACCCACGTCCTGTGGCAACCCACACACACACACACACACACACACACACACACACAAACAAACGAGCAAATAAACACATGTATGGACTCATACGCAAAATAAAAGCAATCGTACACTGGCGAAAACACAAACACACGCGCAAACACACACCCGGAGAAAGATATACACACGTTCCCACATTTCACTCTACAGAAAAATATATTTTCTGATTTCATAGTAATTCCGTCAACACTGTAATTCACTTCCCAGAATATTAGTGAAACAATAAAGCTACAAAGTTCCCGGAAGGTGCACATCAGAAAGAGGTCATTCGCTATTTTCCCAGAGTTTGAAGAAACGTAATGATTTATTCGAGGGAAACGAAACTAAAAGTTATTCTGAAATGACAGTTTTCATTATATCTCTCTTATCTCTTTAAAACTCAGCAGCCACAGTATCTTTACTGATACTAGTATCATTATATCATGATGTACTCCCTTTCTTCCTTCTTAGTTTTGTAATCTTATCATTACTGATACTAGTATCGTTATATCATGATGTATTCCCTTTCTTCCTTCTTAGTTTTGTAATCTTATCATTACTGATACTAGTATCGTTATATGATGATGATGTATTCCCTTTCTTCCTTCTTAGTTTTGTAATCTTATCATTAATCACAAGGAAACCTTTCAATCAATATGATGTCATTAGAATTTGCATAACCCTCTTGGAGGAGACGTTCTTGCGCCGCTCAACCACTGCCATGGGTGACGCTTCCACCCACTTCCTCCCTCCGCTGTAGAAGTGAACACCTGGTGAAGGCAATGTCTGCTCACTCACCTCTACTTGCCCCAGTTTCTCATGCTAGAATATCATATAACAATTACTTCCAACTGACAATCGTATGTTTACCAAATGGCGTCCTACCTACGTCTCTTCGTTGTATAACAACTGACTGTTATATTTCTCTCTTGTGTCTTCCCTGATTATGTAATCATTACACGAAACTGCACTTGGGAACTTATCTGTGTGTGTGTGTGTGTGTGTGTGTGTGTGTGTGTGTGTGTGTGTGTGTGTGTGGGCGTGTGTGTTGGATATCCATATATGCTTCTTTTCCTTGTCATGTACATAATGAAATGTGTATTCATATTGAATCTTATATTCGCATTATGTTATCAACGCTGTTCTTGTTCCTGTCTGACATACAATAATCTGATTATACTTGAACATTTTTTGAAGCTGTCGTTACTGGAGAAGCTAAACAGCACTCAGGTATCTCAAGAATTTCCCCCCTAGTGGAACGCTGGCCCACAGGAGAACATTGATTACATTACATGGATATTGCAGAGCAAGAAGACACAGCCTTTCCGTGTTTGCTCAGGCTAATTGCAAATGGAATACAGCAATTTACAATCATGAACTATATGAAAATAATTGTGTATTCGTGCAGTGTAGCTTATTTGCCTCAGTTGAGTTGTTGATACAAGCTGCATTGCAGGTTTTGTTACTGCTCAGTAAATGTAACGGAGCTGCCTCCACATACTACCTGTTCTGGGTAGTATCATGCAGTGTGTTCTCACTTTTCTTTCTCCTTTCAAGGGTAAAACATATCGTGCAACAAGTAAGGCATAACTTCAGGGAAATTCTCATTCATAAACATCTACGTATCATACTAAGAATACAGTCTAATCTAAGTGATAACGTAATATCTGATAAGTCTTCACCTTGGAGCCTAAAGTTATCTTGTGTATTGAAGTTATCTTGTGTACTGAAGTTATCTTGTGTACTGAAGTTATCGTGAAAATGCTGATCTATAAATATAAATGCGTCACACCGGGAACTCGACCCGTCGGAATCCACCGACACACTGGGTAGGTCAGATTCGCGTAATGCGTATGATTCTGTTTTCCGAGACTTGAACTTCTGACATGCCATCTTTACGGGCATGTTAAAATTGTAATTGTTTTATTCTCAAGTGGACATAGTTTTTCATCGTAGAATTCATGTAATTAAATTCTGACCAGGATGAATCTAGAGCTGAAATCAGAGGTATGCAATAGCCCTTCGCAAGGAACATTGTGTGTTGGTTTCATCTTAAATGATTCAAAGAATGCAAGACAACAGATATGAATTATATGTATGGAAGAGCTATATTTCATATGTTATCAACAAAAACAAAATGTCTCTTATATACACTATCCCCCGAAGAACTGCATCTGCAAAACATTTACAAATATTTACGTCTCAGATATTTGGTGTTTACAGAATGAAAATGAACAATCACTTCAGCCCAGACTATCATCAACGTTCTCACAAGACAAATTAGTCTACAAATAACAGGATTCACAGCTGAAGGAAATGGACTGTGTTGAGTCTGTTTTGGTTATTTGCGACATTCAGGTAGAGCCTTTATCCTGTTCGTCCTGGAGAAAGGAAATTGCAAATTGTAATAGAACTAACTGAAATGAAACTGGAAGTACCACAATATTGATATCGAGGATGCTGAATATCAATATTGTTGTGTCCGTTTAATAAGGGCTGAGGGAGGATTGCTCGTACAGAATAACACTTCAACCTCTTCTGTCTTTTGTGTCATTGTTAAATGCTGCATAGATATGTGAACTACTTTCTATCATAAGAACTACTGGCAGATAGAACTGATGTTCTCTAAAAGAAAAGTCTAATTTATACCACTAATGTCAATATGTTCGTCTGAAGTATATATAATTATTTACTTATATTTTCAGATACTTCTCGTGTTAAAGGTTAATATCTCAATATCTACACACGCCCGGTTCCTGACTGTGTTTCCTCTATTATTCGCATATTCCTGACCTGGCCTAACCAAGGATGAACCCAGGCTACCTGCATAATCCTCTTCCTGACTTGAATAATCCATTTTTCACCTTCTCCTGGCCTTGACCTCTCTCTCCTCCCTTGCTATCCTTAGCGGGAATGATGAGACTGCCTCGCCAGAGCGCAGTAGTCTCGTTATCTGAGGATGTTTCCAAGCTTCTCTTCATTCCTCCTCGCAGGCACGTGAATACCAGCCTTGCTGAAAAGGAAAAAAGTGCTAGGCCTTTCAATGAATTTCAGATATCACTCAAGGTTTATTCCTGCCTCATTCTACATCTTATGGAGTATTTCGGTCTGTCCTAAAGATCTACGTAGTATATAAGAGGATAGTCTTGGGTAGCATATCATTCCCAAAATATCTATCAGATTTAGAATCCTTTGCTCTTCACTACCATCAATCTCTATTCTTTCCCTCCAACACACGTCGTTTGAGCTTTCATTAATGACTGTTTTATTTCCTGTTCTATACTGTACTTGTCTTATCCCAGGAATAGCTATCTATCCGCCCATACACTTTTACAATCATGTTTTGATTATACCTTTAACCTGAAAAACTTCCATTTGACTGTTTGGCTGAGCTGTCTCCGAAAACCATCGTTTACATTTCAATATGGTTTAGAAGAGAGAGAGAGAGAGAGAGAGAGAGAGAGAGAGAGAGAGAGAGAGAGAGAGAGAGAGAGAGAGAGAGAGAGAGAGAGAGAGAGAGAGAGAGAGAGAGAGAGATTTCAGCTTCATGATCACCCACGCAACATTTCATTATTCATGTTACCTTGCCAGCTGACCTTATCACTGCAAAATAGGTTACGACTTCATTAAGACAAGGACTCTCTTACTCTCTCCCTTACACACACGCACACACGCACACACACACACACACACACACACACACACACACACACACACACACACTTTTTCTATTATGTGAAAAGTTCCTTTGAAGATAGATGCATTGAACGTTGGAATCGGTCACCATTAAAAGTTATAAATGTAACGCTAATGAATACCTTCAATACCACGCTAGACAAATGTTTCATCATTGCAGGTATATAGGGAACGACCTTTGCGGGTATATACTGAACGAACACGTGAAAAAGATCATATTGCATTTTCACATTCCAGATACTAAGATCATTCTGAAGTGCAGCAGAGGCTAGGATCAGGCTGGACATTATAATCTTTCTCTTATTTCAGTCATGTTACATTCCATGAAATCATCTACCTTTACCTCATCCATATATATATTTCAGATCTATGTTCAAAACAGGCAACCAAAACTTGGGCCAGCGGGTCCCTTGCTATCTGTCTTTCCCATGTACTCTCTCTCTCTCTCTCTCTCTCTCTCTCTCTCTCTCTCTCTCTCTCTCTCTCTCTCTCTCTCTCTCTCTAATTAGAAAATGATATATTCTCCCACTTTTTCCACAGTCACTTAGGATAATGAAAATACCTCACTTAGATAAAAATTATCCTTTGTACGTAAAATGTTTTTATTTTCGTAAGCTCAAAGTGTAAAGCTCAGTGTCCATTAAAAAATTAGTTTCTCTCGCCAATAATATTTGTAATCAATACTACTTTCTAAAGAAAAAGATAACCAGTCTCATAAAAGAAAAAAGAAGACAATGAAGAAATGGGGGAAGATGAAGAATGAAAATACATAGGTACAAGGAGACGAAAGAAAAAGGAGAAACACATAAAACCTATAATACAGGAAATCAGAATTTTGTATTCTGGTAGACAAGCAGACAACATTTCCTCACTTTTGAGCATCTTTTTGATCTGCTTGTCACAAACAACCACGTTTATTGGACTCAGCAAACCACAGTTACAATTGATGTGAAGAGGAATGATAGTATTAGGCACCTGAGGCACAGTGCATAGCATTTGTCTCTGTACGCATTGTTTAACGTCATCTGTTCACACATCATTCTAGTACTTTTTTCTCTAAACTACATCAGTCATACTACCTGACATCAAGCTTTCCATAATGAGACTGTCTTATTGGTTTGAGGGGAATGTTTCCCGGTGTTAAGAAAACATCTGATGTTAAGAGAAACCAAAAACATCATCTTCACGCGTATGACGAATTTGACTTTCCTCAACGTATTTACAACTGCTGAAGCATCAAGAGACATGCCAAGACCAAATTTTCATGTCGGCAAACAAGGCAAAATTCTTCAGAAATTTCTGGAGGAAATAGAAAGTCCTTTACCAGACAAACAGAGTTTGTTTCTTTAACAACTTTTTGTCTTAACACGAAACTTGTGTGAGGAAAGAATTACATTAAAACTTTGATCTCAACTTCTTTCAAATAGGTGTTGGTACCAAGGTATACTGAAGGTAAGTGGAAACAAAACCTTTACTTAAAAGTTTTCAGCCTGTCGTCTTGAATGTGTTGAGTCACCACTTGTGTTGATAGCACTGTTATCCAACCCACCTAGTGAGAAAGGAGAGAGAGAGAGAGAGAGAGAGAGAGAGAGAGAGAGAGAGAGAGAGAGAGAGAGAGAGAGAGAGAGAGAGAGAGATGACTAAACTTGTCTTGCGTTGCCTTTTTCCTAATGATGTAGAAGTACCGTAAATTACAATTATACCCCGCCACAGTCAGGTAGGGGATGATCACGCGTGTTACAGACCACAAATTTCTTAAGATCACAGATCTCTTCATCTGGAACACATGATGGAAAATCAGCCCCAAAAACAACGGACAAGGCCACGTCGTACATTGAATCTCTTCAACAACCAACCAGAGACGAGATCATGGGCGAACAGAAGGACTTTCCGCCCGCTACGTTTCCCACAATGTTAAATTTGCTTTCACGTCTGTCACATGAACACGGCTCCTTCCTTGATCTGACGTATTCCTGATGATGTTCTTATGGTGGAATACGTGATATTGTGAAGGTAGAAACTAGAGTTAATGTGACGGACGGGTAGATGGCTGAATATTTTCATGTCAGGTAATGAGTTTATTAGACTGTGAGATAATTCAATCAACACAGTAAGACATAATGGAGACATGATTGAAAGGACAGAAGGTATTTCTATAAGTATAATTCTTATCAATAGACAAGAAAACCCATTGAGTGTTTTAAAATTCTTATATGATTAGATTATTTTGAAACGGAAGTGAAGCTGTAACGCAAGAATACAGGAAAAATCTGAGGATGTTAGCAGCAACAAATCTGGAGAAAGTTAGTAAAAAATTCGAAACAAAGTATATCATGAAGACGTGTAGAAACCTTTGTATGACATTATTAAGTGTATCATGAAGTGTAGAAACCTTTGTATGACATTATTAAGTGTATCATGAAGTGTAGAAACCTTTGTATGACATTATTAAGTGTATCATGAAGTGTAGAAACCTTTGTATGACATTATTAAGTGTATCATGAAGTGTAGAAACCTTTGTATGACATTATTAAGTATATCATGAAGTGTAGAAACCTTTGTATGACATTATTAAGTGTATCATGAAGTGTAGAAACCTTTGTATGACATTATTAAGTGTATCATGAAGTGTAGAAACCTTTGTATGACATTATTAAGTATATCATGAAGTGTAGAAACCTTTGTATGACATTATTAAGTATATCATGAAGTGTAGAAACCTTTGTATGACATTATTAAGTGTAGAAACCTTTGTATGACATTATTAAGTGTATCATGAAGTGTAGAAACCTTTGTATGACATTATTAAGTATATCATAAAGTGTAGAAACCTTTGTATGACATTATTAAGTATATCATGAAGTGTAGAAACCTTTGTATGACATTATTAAGTATATCATGAAGTGTAGAAACCTTTGTATGACATTATTAAGTGTATCATGAAGTGTAGAAACCTTTGTATGACATTATTAAGTATATCATGAAGTGTAGAAACCTTTGTATGACATTATTAAGTGTAGAAACCTTTGTATGACATTATTAAGTATATCATGAAGTGTAGAAACCTTTGTATGACATTATTAAGTATATCATGAAGTGTAGAAACCTTTGTATGACATTATTAAGTATATCATGAAGTGTAGAAACCTTTGTATGACATTATTAAGTATATCATGAAGTGTAGAAACCTTTGTATGACATTATTAAGTGTATCATGAAGTGTAGAAACCTTTGTATGACATTATTAAGTGTATCATGAAGTGTAGAAACCTTTGTATGACATTATTAAGTGTATCATGAAGTGTAGAAACCTTTGTATGACATTATTAAGTATATCATGAAGTGTAGAAACCTTTGTATGACATTATTAAGTGTAGAAACCTTTGTATGACATTATTAAGTGTATCATGAAGTGTAGAAACCTTTGTATGACATTATTAAGTGTATCATGAAGTGTAGAAACCTTTGTATGACATTATTAAGTATATCATGAAGTGTAGAAACCTTTGTATGACATTATTAAGTGTAGAAACCTTTGTATGACATTATTAAGTGTATCATGAAGTGTAGAAACCTTTGTATGACATTATTAAGTATATCATAAAGTGTAGAAACCTTTGTATGACATTATTAAGTATATCATGAAGTGTAGAAACCTTTGTATGACATTATTAAGTATATCATGAAGTGTAGAAACCTTTGTATGACATTATTAAGTGTATCATGAAGTGTAGAAACCTTTGTATGACATTATTAAGTATATCATGAAGTGTAGAAACCTTTGTATGACATTATTAAGTGTAGAAACCTTTGTATGACATTATTAAGTATATCATGAAGTGTAGAAACCTTTGTATGACATTATTAAGTATATCATGAAGTGTAGAAACCTTTGTATGACATTATTAAGTATGTCATGAAGTGTAGAAACCTTTGTATGACATTATTAAGTATATCATGAAGTGTAGAAACCTTTGTATGACATTATTAAGTATATCATGAAGTGTAGAAACCTTTGTATGACATTATTAAGTGTATCATGAAGTGTAGAAACCTTTGTATGACATTATTAAGTATATCATGAAGTGTAGAAACCTTTGTATGACATTATTAAGTGTAGAAACCTTTGTATGACATTATTAAGTATATCATGAAGTGTAGAAACCTTTGTATGACATTATTAAGTATATCATGAAGTGTAGAAACCTTTGTATGACATTATTAAGTATATCATGAAGTGTAGAAACCTTTGTATGACATTATTAAGTATATCATGAAGTGTAGAAACCTTTGTATGACATTATTAAGTATATCATGAAGTGTAGAAACCTTTGTATGACATTATTAAGTAGTATCTAAAGGACAACGATATCACTCGACCTCTTACCAGTTTAGTGAGGCTACAACTCTTACTCATGGAAGGTGATTCAAAAGTATTGGAAAACTAGAATTTCATGTATTATAACATTGTAGATCGTTCAACAATCTATGTAGTCCAGCAGCTATTTGAGACACGTGAGGAGAAGCATAGATAACAAAACTGTTATATCAAATCAGCATCATTAGCAGTTACTACTATCAACAACGCTTTCAGAGAGATTATGAACGGAGGTGCAAAATCTAATATATAGTTACTTGTCTAACACTTGGTTCTGGAAACGATCCAGTCTGTGGTACTGATATCCCTATATTCATGTCATCAGCAATGTTGACTTACAGTGCAATGATGTAGATACATACAAGATTCATACAACAAAATCATTGCAAAAGTAGTACCTACATGAGTGGTATGTAACACTGCTATTCAAGAAAAGATCTGTTATATGAGGTCATCCAGAACTCCAACACAAATTCATAATGAAGTTATCAGATCTGAACAAACAATAGGCCAGGGAAGCTACGAGCACAAACATAAGTGCAGAGAAAGACAGAGACACTGACTCATGTATGGTAGGAAAATGACAGGAAGAACGTGAAGACCAGGTACATGACACTAAATATATGGCAAAGGAAAAGGGTAAAGGTTTACACTCGTTCGAGACCAGAAGACGCACTGTGCCACCACCACGGTAGTGATGATATCACATCAGGAAGAAAGAACTAGACTGCGGTCATGGGAAGGTGACCACATTTATATACAGGTTATCAGATAGATGCATTACTTTTCCTCTCACCAAAAAAGATATGAATATAAATTAACCTTTACTGGTGAAAGTTTGACATTCATGAAGCGTTGCCGCCGGACATATATCGCTCATATTAATATCTCTTGCATATTTACGTATTCATGGAGTGGTATGTATCACCCTATCAACAGAAATATATCTATTTACCTATGTGTAATGTGGGCCATTGTATGATTACTGTTCATTAAACAGCTGCTCCAAACCTGTTATGTTGAAAAGATTATTCTGCATAATTCATACACCTACAGTGAATTATCTAATCTAAACACTAACATACAGGAAGCTGAACTTGTATATTTGAAGCCGGAATTTCATTCTTGTTACATAAATCAGAAAAGTGGCTTCCCTTCCAAAACTTACCCCTTTAAAAGTAGTGATACTGATTGATTCAGGAAATATTTCAGTGCAGTTCTCGGTGTTTCATACTTGTGGACGGATTTATAATCCTTCCTTTATTGCACAGTTTTCCATCTTCATTAGTTACCTGGTGTACAGATGTTGCTTATTAAGATAAAATGTAACTCCGACACACGTTCCGTGGTCTCTCATAGGAACTAATCTCTAGTTTGTCCTGATAATGGTGCGTATACCTTAGTCCTTCTCTCAAGGTATGGTTGTATAGCACTATAACTTCCAAAGCTATTTAGATCTTCAAAGATTCTTTAACATTTTGTTTTAGCTTCTAAGATATGCCTTATACGAATGCTCATTATATATATATATATATATATATATATATATATATATATATATATATATATATATTTTTTTTTTTTTTTTCTTTCTTTTTGCTTTGTCGCTGTCTCCCGCGTTTGCGAGGTAGCGCAAGGAAACAGACGAAAGAAATAGCCCAACCCACCCCCATACACATGTATGTACATACGTCCACACACGCAAATATACATACCTACACAGCTTTCCATGGTTTACCCCAGACGCTTCACATGCCTTGATTCAATCCACTGACAGCACGTCAACCCCGGTATACCACATCGCTCCAATTCACTATATTCCTTGCCCTCCTTTCACCCTCCTGCATGTTCAGGCCCCGATCACACAAAATCTTTTTCACTCCATCTTTCTACCTCCAATTTGGTCTCCCTCTTCTCCTCGTTCCCTCCACCTCCGACACACATATCCTCTTGGTCAATCTTTCCTCACTCATTCTCTCCATGTGACCAAACCATTTCAAAACACCCTCTTCTGCTCTCTCAACCACGCTCTTTTTATTTCCACACATCTCTCTTACCCTTACGTTACTTACTCGATCAAACCACCTCACACCACACATTGTCCTCAAACATCTCATTTCCAGCACATCCATCCTCCTGCGCACAACTCTATCCATAGTCCACGCCTCGCAACCATACAACATTGTTGGAACCACTATTCCTTCAAACATACCCATTTTTGCTTTCCGAGATAATGTTCTCGACTTACACACATTCTTCAAGGCTCCCAGAATTTTCGGCCCCCTCCCCCACCCTATGATCCACTTCCGCTTCCATGTTTCCATCCGCTGCCAGATCCACTCCCAGATATCTAAAACACTTCACTTCCTCCAGTTTTTCTCCATTCAAACTCACCTCCCAATTGGCTTGACCCTCAACCCTACTGTACCTAATAACCTTGCTCTTATTCACATTTACTCTTAACTTTCTTCTTTCACACACTTTACCAAACTCAGTCACCAGCTTCTGCATATATATATATATATATATGTGTGTGTGTGTGTGTGTGTGTGTGTGTGTGTGTGTGTGTGTGTGTGTGTGTGTGTGTGTGAGTGTGTGTGTCCTAACTCATTTTCTTTTTATCTTTCATGGCTGAGTGGTAGATACTTTATGTAGAATGTTAATAGTGTTTTCGATCTTAATTACTACCTCTAATGATCTTGATATGTGGCCCGAGTCCATACACACACAAGAAAAATCTTGACATCCTTCACTGTTCTTTACAATCCATAATGGAACAGTTATCAAACTTTTTAGCTTATCTCTACCATCCATACTCAGCGTATCTTTGTTTTCATGTTACAATAAACCACAGTTGAAAAAAAATCTCGTGGCAGTTTTTGAGTATTTCTTCAATGTTCCTTTCTCTTTTATCATGTAGACCAACCATATTTGTTTCTAGTGTTTGCTGTTATAACATTAATGTCTTCTGGGATGATCATGCTATCTCAGTATGTTTCGGTACCTATGGTATCTGTATATTTCTCTAGTAGTCCTTTCCTTCCTTTACAGTCGCCTGGAATGTATACATCCATGAGATATACGTCTTTATTTTTAGAGTCATTTCCTTTAATCAGTGTATCTATTCTTTTTTTTTTTTTGGCATAGTTTAGTTTTCAGTTTGTATTTCATTTGTATTTCTTACAGTTTTCCTCTTTTTTATGATGTGGTCCAGTTATTTCTAGTACTAACTCTAATACATTTAACGCTCACTCTCAACACCAGTCAGAACAAGAGACAGTGATGTTGCAGCTGACTCAAAGCTCATTATGTCGACTGTCATAACAGTCACGTCTCCAGTAATCTGCTTTGCATTAAGTACGATTAACGTTGAGTTTGCTAGCTGCCACGCGCCAGGGGTGTCGGCCAACTCTCTGCTAACAAGAAACAGTGTTTTTAATCAAATGACATTTATTTGCTCATCAAGTTACGGTTAAATCTTCCTAGATACTAAAGTCTTTGGATAGTGTATATTATCTCTATAACATCTTGCCCTTAAAGTCTAGCCCTGATGTAGTAATCGTGCTTGTCCAGTTACAAATTATCAAATCAATGTATATGATACTTGTTTTATTAAGTTTATATCAAGTATGCAAACTACTCTCATTGTAAGCTTGAAATGATCACGATACAGCCAGGATCAATTGTAAAGCATTATCTTCGTACTTCAATTAATCTGGTTCAGTTTCAGCCAATCGTACGTTTGCGTGGGTAAGTTCACCCGGATCCTGACTGAGATCAGTTTAGAACGCACCAGAATCGTTAATGTAAGTTCATAGATTTGGTCGTCATTATCATTTCTGAGAAGATGGCCTGGGTAGAGCTGCTTTCAAACACAATGACGTCATCTTTAGCAATGAAACCTTCATGAATTGAACTTTTCATTGGTACAGATTTAGAGACGGACATAATTGCAGAAACAGAATATGTTACTTATGTTACTTATGCAAAAGATGTCCATGAATAACAAAACATCTATTTGTGGTTACTTTGGTAACACAATGCAATCATTTTCTTCATTCGAGAAATACATATCAACTTACATGAAAAAAATTTATTCGGGAAGAGCAACACAAACAGACAACAAATCCTGTACAGTGATAGTTCGCTGAGATAGTGATTGTAACTTTCATGCTTGATGGCCAACGTGCCGCCAACCTGGTACATAGCGACTACTTACTGATAGTCATCATAACATCCTGACACAAACACTGGAAACACTGCTTATGTATCATTCAGGAAGTCCTGAGGTCAATCAAATCTGAATATTATGAAGTTCGTCTCTCTTGTTCGCCCTATGATCAGGCATCTCATCATTGTTGGTGAGGTAGCTCTCATCATCCCGACCTCCTCATGAGATCCGGTATAGTAATGATACATCTGTTCCATTCATTAATGTTGGGTAGTAGCCATTATCTCGCTGAGGCAATACATATTATCTCGTCAGCTTCATTAATACTGAGGTAGTGATCATCAACTGCCCGCACTGAAGAGGCAGTAATCATCAATTTGTCCCTTTCATTAAAGCATCATCTCAACCCTTTAATGAGTGTTAAGAAAATAATCCTCACCTCGGTCAAGGATGATTGTGTTCTTTGATACATGAGGCTTCATGACTCCCTCTAACCTCATATCCGCCCATATCGAGAGTAACCATAAATGATATAGATGTCCAGTGCATGTACCCATGTCACATGCTACCCAGATGAGAAGACGTGCCCTGTGCAGGGAAGGGAGAGCCTATATTCCACTGTGAAATAACTTCCTCATTTAAATCTTTTTCATCCATGAACACTAGAGAGATGTAACAGCTTAGTGTTCCACGAGAATGAAACCCTCGCTTTTCCACTCCCATTTAGAACACCAATGAGAGGCACGAATACGACATTCGCGAGTGAAGTTTTAACCTCAGACATTCGTTCAACGTAAGAGTTAGTGAGTGAGACTGCGGGAGCAAACACAACAGAACTGAATATCTGAAAGTTCTTTTAAGAGAACCACAAAATACATAGAGATGCAATCAAAATGTGTTTCTTCCATAACATTACTAAAGGATAACCTTTCACTATGAAATGTAGGCAGGTGCAAACTTGCCTCAGGATCTCTCTCATATACATTAGTTAAATGAATCAAATAAGTTGAAAAATTATCAACATACGAGTACCTGCTGAGGGACTTTGCCCTGAAGGAGGAATAGCCCTCAGAGAGAGAGAGAGAGAGAGAGAGAGAGAGAGAGAGAGAGAGAGAGAGAGAGAGAGAGAGATTATACAATGCTCTTCAAGCTGTCCATCATCCTCACAAAAGAATCGTGATACATGATATCTGTGACTCATCCTAACACAAATGGCCTCCTCCCTAGCCAGTTCAGCGTAAAATGCGATACAACTCATCATTCACCATAACTTGCCTTTCCTGATACATATCCCCGGCACACCAACTCTCTCTGCCTCCCTCCCTCTTCATACACCCAGTCGGACTTGTAAAAGTCTGGTGTGGCAGCCTCTGGCATCTTAGCCTTACCTCAAATATGTATGATACATGAATGACCCTAGTGATGTCAGAAGGAGTTGAGGATACTAAATGATTCACGATAGGCCGGAAGTTATTCAATGTTTGTAGAACCCTGTGAATGAATGGAGATGAATAATGAGTTTAAAGGTCTTACTATAGGTAAGGAAAATAACAATTTCGAGTAGCATACGGCTAATGTCTTAGTTAAGGCAAAGGATTTCTATAAGAAATCGGATTAATCAGTAGTAATGTGGTATCTAGTTGAGAGAAACAAAGCAATACGAAAATGCACGAGAAGACTTGGGAATAAAGAAAAGAATATTCATTCATCATCATTATCCATTGTCACGAGTTAGGTGTGGTACATGCAACCTCTGAAACATTACCAACTATAACACTAAGATCCTAACAACTCTGAGGAGAACCTAAATGAGGCTGGCCTGGGCAGTCCATAAATAAGTGACACACTTCATTTTTCATCCTGACTTTCACGTGAATGATAATCCCAGCATAAGGGTCAAGGATACAGAAACAGTCCATTAGAGTCAACAGAGCAAGACGTGTAATTACACTAGATTACAGGTCTCATCTGACACTTTAATTACGAGTGCACACGTACGCATACACATTCAGACAAGAATAAACAGACAGACACATATAGAGGCAGGCAGACAAACGCATATACATGTATAGCATGGTATGGACTGCGTTATGTGAATCAACTTGCTTTGATGCAATCATAAATCCGGACACCCTTCCAAGGAGTAGTGCTGGAATAATCACTATCAACTTAGGTAAGTTCCCAGAGGGTTACCACCGGTTGGCCAAGTTCCAGGGGCCGGAATTACTAGTGTGCTTACGACCAACTTTTTCCCCTAACTCAAGATACGACGTCGGATCTCGTTACGGCGGTATTAACTAAACGAGAATCGACGCCATACTGGCCTGCCGTATTGGACCGTAAATTGAGGAAATCCCGTTTCTTCCTTAGAGTAACGTAAAGCGTAAACAATGTTATCATTTTTTATTATATATCCGGAAAACATCCCATCTTATCTCGCTTCGGATATCACCAAGCTTATTTCAGCTCTCTTGCAAACATAAATGCCTACATAAACAATGATGAATGTTACTGTACAGTAGTAACAGAAGAAGTTCCATCTTAATCTTGCTCAAGTGTTGTACAGCATCAGACGAAAGGATTGCCAACAGCTTTATTTGATCCTGGCTGGGCTACCGCTAAATGATAGGGCTGCTCGTTGCCTTGGCTTACGTTCGTCTAATTCTTCGTAAACAAACATTTAGATTTTCTTTGGACCAAACTATATATCAGTGATCATCATTATATCCTTCAACGTTTAGAAATGTTTCGTTTATGTGAGGGATTGTGGCAGCAATTTGGGCATAAAGCAGTGCAATCCCACGGAGCCTCCTCCTCTTAAATTCATTTTACTTCACTGAGGAGATAACGCTAAAAGGTTTCAGTGTGTAATTGGTGATACTGCAGACTGACGCCAAATTAGTTTTACCGAAATATACAAATTGTTAGCATAATATATGTTCAAACATTTTCAAGTTCTTATAATCGATAGATAGATAGATAGATAGATGTTAGACTCAGGGTCGTATCTTCCTCCAGTTGATATCAGATCTCATAGCCCCATTAATCATGTTTTTCTTTTCCCACCTCGTACACGTGTTTACCAAGTCAGGACTGGATGTTTTCAGACGGATTACGTATTAAATGTGAGAGAAAATCACAGAACATCAACCACCTAGCAAGCTCTTGAATGGGATGACAGTCTTAGGAAACTGCTGATTAAATTACTTAGAAATTGCAGTACAAGCCGGAGGCGCTGTTTTCGTGTTTGTTCGTCCTAATTGCAAATAGACCAAGGCAATTTGCAATCACCACTATATGAAAATAATTGCATATTCGTGCGGTGTGGCTCATTTCCCTTAATTGAGATCTTGCCCTAAATTGCATTACGGCTCATGCTACTGATCAACAATATTACGAAACTTTTTCCAGATATTAGTAGATTTCACCGCATGATTCATCTTTGAATCTTCAGTGTAATCATACGTCTCATTACATGCAAATTGCTCCACGTTCCTCTCCTCTTATTAGGGGTAAAAGATAGTGTGCAAGATAGATGTAGCAATTTAGCGAACTGGTGCCTCCCCGGAAACCTGAAAATTTTGTAGAAATGACCTAGAAAATAATAAGTTCATTCACGAGAAGCATCAGGTGGAAGGGGAGATATTCTTCATTGTCTCTGGTTGTTAGGAATTTACAAGGGCCATGAACATGACTGATGGTAAAGTGTAGACTGCGAGTCATGCAACAATGTGGATCACTCTTTGTTGATGTTGGTGTGGTCAGACTGGGTCACCCTGTACTGGTGGTATAGTCACATTGGGTCACCTTGTTAGAGGGTCAGTCATATCCTTCCTCGTAAGAGCAGAATTTTCTTCTCTTAATATAATCAGTAAGTATAAGTGCACGTCTTTCCCTCGTCCTCTGGGAAGATCTGCCTGAATCTCGCTGGCCGAAGTGCACTTGCCTCCAGGAACCACATTTCCATCCTCCGTCACTATGGGTTAGGTTCGTGAAAACTTCAGGAGGTAATGCGTGAGATGATCATCACACACGAAATAATCCATATGATACTAAAAGATGACTCACTATATATCACGACAGCTGGTACAGTATCAATATACACACACCAACGTTCAGCTTCCCTCTACCCATGTTTGCGGTGGCGCCCCAGCTGATGGGTTGACCTGCCTGGGGAGAGGGAAGGAATGAGGATATTTCATCCATTTTACCAGTTGCTGTATTTTTTCCCAGAATTTTACATGACTTTCAATTAATCATTTATTTGCACTATATCTACGGCTCAGGTAATGTTTACACTGCAGGGCAGCCCATCCTGGTTGGGAGGCTTAGCCTATCTCCACATCATCAGGGTTCCAGTCTGAGATTAAATCTGATAATATTGTGAGAGAACTGAGACTCCTTTTCTGTGATGATTTAAGATTTTATCTTACCTATGTTTCTATGGTGTTTATGATAGAATATTTAGTCTACACTACAAAAGCTTGCACTCTGGGGAGCCCAATGTTGTGCAAAAGCATCTTTTAATCTTTTTTCTGGAGTCAGTGATTAATTATCTGATGCTAATGTATACTCCGATATATGTGTTTATACACAGCAAGATACAAGGAAAGTTAAGAGCATAACGCAGAAATATACAAAGACCTCATAAGTGCAAAATTGCCTGTGATGTGCGACATGAAGCTTGGTGAGGACGAGCTATTCTGCAGTCATCTGGAGAGCAGGTTTGTGAAGGATTACTTCCATATTCAATGTCATCCCATATCTTTACACTCCTTCGTTCACTGAGCCTCTCTAATTAATTGAAAGTGCAGTAAGAGTATATTCAAATCTGTCATTCTTCATAAAGTTGAATTTCTTTTATTCACTAAATCGTTTCATTGTACTATGCAGTATCTGTGACAACATCTGGTAAGAGTGTTAAAAGCTGGAGAGATTAATGGTTACAGGTGTCTTAGGATAAAGCTGAACCTTTTTCTTACATATCCTGGACGGTTGTTGTATATGCTGTTCTGTGTAGTGGATGTCAACGGTTTGATGATCATTAGACTAGAACCATAATCAATACACACCATATGCAAATAGATCATTGAATGAATTAGTGAAAAATGATAGAAAATTTATAAGAATATAAAAGGTGTATATATATATATATATATATATATATATATATATATATATATATATATATATATATATATATATATATATATATATATATATATATATATATATATATATATATATATATATATATATATATATATATGAGAGAGCTTGGGAAGTGAGTCAGTTGTTGTTCGCTGATGATACAGCGCTGGTGGCTGATTCATGTGAGAAACTGCAGAAGCTGGTGACTGAGTTTGGTAAAGTGTGTGAAAGAAGAAAGTTAAGAGTAAATGTGAATAAGAGCAAGGTTATTAGGTACAGTAGGGTTGAGGGTCAAGTCAATTGGGAGGTGAGTTTGAATGGAGAAAAACTGGAGGAAGTGAAGTGTTTTAGATATCTGGGAGTGGATCTGGCAGCGGATGGAACCATGGAAGCGGAAGTGGATCATAGGGTGGGGGAGGGGGCGAAAATTCTGGGAGCCTTGAAGAATGTGTGGAAGTCGAGAACATTATCTCGGAAAGCAAAAATGGGTATGTTTGAAGGAATAGTGGTTCCAACAATGTTGTATGGTTGCGAGGCGTGGGTTATGGATAGAGTTGTGCGCAGGAGGATGGATGTGCTGGAAATGAGATGTTTGAGGACAATGTGTGGTGTGAGGTGGTTTGATCGAGTAAGTAACGTAAGGGTAAGAGAGATGTGTGGAAATAAAAAGAGCGTGGTTGAGAGAGCAGAAGAGGGTGTTTTGAAATGGTTTGGGCACATGGAGAGAATGAGTGAGGAAAGATTGACCAAGAGGATATATGTGTCGGAGGTGGAGGGAACGAGGAGAAGAGGGAGACCAAATTGGAGGTGGAAAGATGGAGTGAAAAAGATTTTGTGTGATCGGGGCCTGAACATGCAGGAGGGTGAAAGGAGGGCAAGGAATAGAGTGAATTGGAGCGATGTGGTATACCGGGGTTGACGTGCTGTCAGTGGATTGAATCAAGGCATGTGAAGCGTCTGGGGTAAACCATGGAAAGCTGTGTAGGTGTGTATATTTGCGTGTGTGGACGTATGTATATACATGTGTATGGGGGTGGGTTGGGCCATTTCTTTCGTCTGTTTCCTTGCGCTACCTCGCAAACGCGGGAGACAGCGGCAAAAAAAAAAAAAAAAAAATATATATATGGGGAACACAGGTTTAATTTTGGCCTTCTGGGATGAAAAAAAAAATAGCGTAAGAAAAATAATAGAGGAATTAATTAGGGCTCCTCAGGCTTGTGTAGACCCGACCCTTAAAAGTAGAAAGTTTATGGGATGAGGAAGAGTGAAGAAAAGGAAAAAGTTACAGAGCTTTGCTGTCTGAGAGAAGAAGGAGGTATCATAACACCCAGTCTTCGTGTAGTTGGTTTTCGAACACAAACTCAGGGAAGTAGCTAACAGACAGTCGTGAGTCATGGGTCCAACCTTGGTGAAGTGGACACATGAAGACAGCTCACGAAAGCAGCAGCCAAAATGATACTTACAAAATAGGACAAGATCATCGAGTCGGATAGTAAATGGTAATTGGAGAGAGGTGATGCCTGGAGATATTGGTGAGACGGAACGCTTTTGAATTCAAACTTGCTAATAGAAAGGTGAGAGAAGGTCCATTACCATATAGCTAAGCAGGACTTCATACTAGGGTGAATATAGCTCCTGTGGATGAGATATAGTTGCTCACAAAGCCAAAGATATTCACAAAGAAAGATCGGGGAAATTTATGGGGAAATATCGCTATTGTGTTTGTCAGTTCAAGCAGAAAACTAACAAATGAGTTTGGAAGTAGCCTTAAAGACCCGCATCAGGAAGACCTTCAGTAACGCGTTCAAGATTAGTGATAGATATATCAACATTTGTTTGCATAAGCGAGGTCAGTTGGTAAACTTGCTGCAGTGTTTCTACATGAGGCCCAATTTGACATCATCTCAGTGAGTCTGCTTGTAATCATGGCGAGAAAGACAAAATAACTCTCTCTCATTTACTAAAAGATTTTTCTATAAGTGCAAGCGACTTACAAAGAAAATTCTTAAAGTTAGTGATAATTGCAACGGAAGATAATTACATTGTACTAAGTATCACTAAATCTTGGTTATTCATACTTCAGTTAGATTTCTGTACAGCGATTATATCTTACAACAAAGGTAATAGCAAGACTTTTTTTTCATTTGTAATGTCTCCCACTGAAGCTCTGACAGCGTTTACATTAGTTTCCAGTATTGATCATTCTTTCTTCCAGAGTTACACGCTGAAGGGTCTTATGTTTATCTTATCGTTTACAATATTTATATCAAATGCCACGACAGGATATTGATATCGAGAAGCTCATGATGTTCCCGCAGAACATTACCTTAACCAGGATGAAAACAGATTTGATAATACCATAGAAACTTGGAATGTCACTGTTGACTATCAGTGTCCCTGAGCGGAAAGATCAAGGGGTTCCTCCACACTTTCGTGCTCCCTCAGGACCATGTGATCTTCCTTGGTCTGTCTCCACTTGTACACAATCCTGCTTGACTGACACCTGAAATGAGTCTGCTGCTGCGTAGCTCATACATCAGGAAGTAGATAAACATTTGTTCTTCAGCTCTTTCAGGTGAAAGCCAGAGGACAGGGTAAAGAAAGACAAACAAGAGAAGGATGAGAAGGGAAAAAAGTGCTTGGGGGTGTGCAGAGGAGCAGCGCCCATTAAACCTTGCGGATGTTATACCATTCATTCTCAAAACTTCAGATCTGAACAAAATGGTCAACAGAAAGTTAAGTACACCGGAATGTATCAAAGACGCCTGACATCGCTCTTGACCCAAGGTTCTGATGGCTTGGCTGATTATCGCTGTACGAAGTGTCACCAAGTGTTCACAAGAAAGTGAAATATACAAAGATTTCTTTTTTTCAATTTCGAACAACATACAAACATCATCACTTCTTTATTTTTGTAGTGTATCAAACTTTTACTTGCAATATTAAGGCAGAACTGCATATCTATGCTCAGCAGTTTATATCTCTAAGTCGTTTCCTCCCATTGATTTGAAAACACTACAATTCAACCTGAGCGACATAAACATGTTCGACAAGGCCATATCCTCCAGTCTGTCCCGCTCTATTCTGGAATTCCCACACAATGAACATTACAAACCTGCTTCCTAAAGCTGGGGATGTGATTTGGGCGCTGTAATCATTTCTGTTCGAAGCAGCTATTCACATTTATAGGCTTCTATTCGCCCGCGTAATGAGTTCATCTCTCATATCTGGTAAGTCATCAAACACTTTGTGGCTTGTTCTTTTGTATCAGTTCTTCTATTATCGCTTCTCTTAAACCCTTTCTTCCTATCCACCGTAACTGTTGCTTCTTCCTTTTCATTCCTCAGTTATCATCTCGGCCGTTGTAAACTGTTACTGACTCTAACATCTGA
>NC_092227.1:838920-896420 GCF_036320965.1 Panulirus ornatus
ATTGGGTGAGTATTTTGAAACTGCTGAATATGTTTAATGATAGGGTGGCAGATATGGGATGTTTGGGTCGGGGCGATATGTGCAGTAAGAGAGGTGTTGAAAGCCTTACGTAAGATGAAATGTGACAAGGTGGCTGGAGTAGATGGTCTTGTACTTGAATTTCTTAAGAAAGGGGTGACTGTGTTGTTGACAAATCATTCAAGATATTCAGTATATGTATGAATTATGGTGCGGTTCCTGAGGATTCACAGAATGCATGTATACTGTATTGCACTGTATAGTGCCATTGTATGGAGGCGCTCATACAAAGGTATAAGTTTGTTGAATGTATCTGGTAAGTTGTATGAAAGGGTGGTGTTGAGAGGGTGAAGGCATATACAGAACATCAGATTAAGGAGGAGCAGTATGGTTTTATAGGTGGGAGAGGGTATGTGGATCAGGTGTCTGCTTTAAAAATGTTAGTGAAAAATACTTGGAGAAACAGAAGGATCTGTATGCGGCATTAATGGATCTAAAGAAAGTATATAGTTGGGTTGAAAGTCATTCCTTGTTGAAGGTCTTAAGAATGTATGGTGTGGCTGGACACACACTAGAAGCAGTGAGTTTTTATCATGGGTTGTAAGGAACAACTTTATAAGTTTCATTATTTCATTTCATTTTAAATTAGGTGATCTTTCGGTCACAATTTTGTTTTCTAACTCATCAACATTTGGTCTTACATCAGTATTTCTCCGAGTGAAAATTGCAGGAATGTTTCCCGGTGTATGAAGCATCATTGCAACACGTACGTTTTCTATATTTCGATGTCATATCCAATCTAGATACATTAATCAATGTCCGTCAGAGCTCGACAGTGAGACCGTCATCCCAAAAATATGTACATAAAACACGTTTCTTAGTCTTGAAGTTCGATACGAGGTGTACAGAAGGTCTCGTGGTATATGAATACATTTGCTATAGTGATAAGGTGGAATGTTGTGTTGCATGTGACCGACAAATTTGAAAAAGAAAAATACAAGAACTGTGCAAATTTTCTTTCCGTCTTGGACTCGAGTGGTATTCCCTTGGCCGCCGATCTTCAGTGTTCCTTAAAGCGACCTCTGCCTGCGAGTACTGCTCTCCCTTGTGGTTTACCTCATCTCTGCAGACGCGACTGGAGTTCGAGATGGATTTTTTTCCTTCCTTGCTTCAGTGAAGTCAGATTGCTCCAGCAGCCTTTGCCGAGCCAATCTGTAGGGAAGCTACTGAAGTGCACGCTCCTCACCACAAGGTGACGTAACTAACTTGGTAAGCAACGCACCTCTCTCTCTCTCTCTCTCTCTCTCTCTCTCTCTCTCTCTCTCTCTCTCTCTCTCTCTCTCTCTCTCTCTCTCTCTCTCTCTCTCTCTCTCTCTCTCATCTATTTTCGTATCTCTTTGCAGTCAACAATAGCACTGTTGTTAAGAGCTATCACCTCCCTGACCTCACTTTAGATCTTCACACTTCTTACATAAACATTGACGCTGCCTGGGAGGAACTCTGATTATATGGCCGTTTTAATCTGCATGACAAGTAAGTTTGGCAATGTAATTCACTAAGAACACTTATGAATTGATGAACTTATGCGGTGAGGATGACTGAACTCATGTTGTATCTAGTGATTCCTTAAATGTATTCCAAAATATAACGTGATGGGGTTAGTTGATCACTTCATGAGAAGGGAGAGTTCAGAATGTAGTTGCCATTAGTGAGACGTCTTGCAATGGCACCATTTTTTTCAGCTAGCCACCAAGTGATGACAGGAACAGGAACCCCAGATAGGTTAATGTACAGGACAGGTTGACCTCTGAAACTTCTCCAGATTTGCCAGTCAGGGCGAAATGGCAGATTCTGTCTTGAGGTGATCTTCACTACACAAATATCAACTTTCTCAAAAAGAAACGGTGAGTTTGAAGACAGGCCATGATTCAAAAATGGCTTTGTAATTGAAGACGGAGAATGAGTTTGAAAATGGGTTATGGATTTGGAGACGGGGCATGAGGTCTGAAGACAATCTGTGAGTTTGAAGACGAGCCGTGAGTTTTTTAAAGACGAGCCAAGGGTATGAAGACTTACTTTGAGTTTAAAGACGGGCAATGAGTTTGAGGACGGGCCATGAGTTTGAAGACGCGCCATTCAGGAGAATGGAGCACATTCCAGATATAGACAGACGCATTACTCTTCCAGGCTTCTGCAGCTCTTGGCTCCCAGGACGTGAAGAATGTGCCTAAAAGCAGCGACTTTTCTAGCTGTTATACTTATATCCGCCTGGGGTCTCCTCAGCATCTTGTGAAAGTGGAATTTTATCCCAGAATAAACATGAAATCTCTCTCTCTCTCTCTCTCTCTCTCTCTCTCTCTCTCTCTCTCTCTCTCTCTCTCTCTCTCTCTCTCTCTCTCTCTCTCTCTCTCTCTCTCTCTCTCTCTCTCTCTCGGGTGTGTGTGTGTGTGTGTGTGTGTGTGTGTGTGTGTGTGTGTGTGTGTGTGTGTGTGTGTGTGTGTGTGTGTGTGTGTGTGGCCTGCCAAGTAAAGCGTGACTAAGCCAGAGGAGGAGGCACGCAAGCAGCTAATTATCGAGTGCAGAAACGAAAATAGTATTAGCAGAGAGAGAGAGAGAGAGAGAGAGAGAGAGAGAGAGAGAGAGAGAGAGAGAGAAGTTTCATTTCAGCCATCCAGTCTTCGAATATCAGAAATGCTCCGATGATCATTTTGTTGCTTCCATTTCGAGAATTTCCATCTATGCTTCATAGGTCGAAGTTCGGTACCCATTAAGAAATAGCTTCTTTCACCAGCAATTTCTGCACGAGTCTTTCTATCACTTACTTGGGACGGAGTGAGTTAGTAATGTATTTGAACTAGTAATAACTTACTTGATACATTAACAAGAGTTCACCAACATTCTCTGCGTCACTACGTATCATATTTACCGTTATATTCATAACTTACTTTACTGTAAAGTTAGAAGACATGTAAATGTGAAAGATAAAACATGTACATAATGAAATATACATGAGCAAGAATAGAAGTATTACGAAAAACGAAAAGTAAAGGGAAATGTTAAAGAATGAGAAAAGACGATGCAGAAAGAAGACTCTCTCCCTTAGCGGATATGAACTCATCACTAAATGTCAATAAATCTTTGAGCTGCACTTCAAGAAGGAGGTCTATTCAGTGGCCTTCTGCCCAGCAAAAACATACCAACAACAACTTGAAAGAGAAGAAGTCAATGTAGGTCTTTCTTGCGCGAGCTATATATGTGCTTCTGAGGTGTCGTGCAACATACATAATTTTCAGCTTTGCACCAGACACGTGTACCTCTCCACTAGAATATTCATAACATTACTTCGTCCTCCAAGAGCACTCTACACTCCATCAAAGTGAACACAGCGTCTCTCATGTTTAACGTTCCTTGGCATTTACTGTGTTGCTGTTGCAGATCTACCTGGTGTCTGCTATACCAGTGATATCTCTAGTGTTAACTGAAGATCTCCCACAGTGTGGAAGTAAAGTTCCAAAATTTAGCCTTCATGACACGATGTTTTTACCTGAATGACGGCAGAGTTTACCTCAACAAATTGTGAAGACTGGAGAAAACAATGTATGAAGTCAAAGTTTAAGTCAGCGTAGGAAGACTGGGAGAACTAAGAGAATTATGTCGAATCTATTCATAGTTTACAGCGACATAGAAAGAATGGCAAACATGGACGACAAATACTGATCATTCTTTTTTACAAACTAACTCTACGTTGTTAGCATGCGTTCCCGTACAGGACTTTATAAGGAAACGAGAAACTACACAGAAACATGTTTACACAGAAGCATGTTTACAGTTATTACTGGTCACGTCACTGTAGTCCTTAGACCTGGACACCTTGGGGGTACCTTCCTGTTCTGCGTGCTCTAGATCCTCTCCTCGTCTCAGCTTGTGACCAGACGACCTAAATGATAATGAATAAACAAATAACTATTTATTGGATCCAAGCAGCCAGTAGGCTGAAGATACACAACTGAAGTATGGCACATATTACAGAAGTGGGTGGTTATGATAGTTACAAGTTAATGAGTCATGGGTGAGGTACATCTAAAGAGACATGGAAGTACATATACAGTAATGTTTACAAAGTAAATAGTACGTTTTATATTCTATGAACATGACTGAGCCTTAACTGGTGAAGGATACAGTAATACGAATGGCATACCACATAGCCTAACTAATTCAGAAGCTGAGCTCTTCATTTGCACAGCTATGAACTTGTTCAATGACTCTTTATGAAGTGTGTTTTACAGTGGTATAAACAGGAGTGTTCTTATACTTGTCTGTACGACGGCGTCGGGGAGGAGGACGTCTTGGTGACGGGAATGCGTCAGCAGATCATCATTGTCAAGCTGCCGTGTGAGCTGAGCTGTCCCTCAGTGTAGCTGTTAGTGAGGAGGTCCAGCTGGGGAGGTGTTGGTGAGCTCAGACAGAACCTGTGTGTCTGTGTGTCTGTGTGTGTGTGTGTGTGTGTTGTTCCTTGCAACATCCAAAGATTTCTAGTTAGCCTTGTTTACTATAGGACGATTATCTTATTTGGCACTTTAGCTGATAGACAACGCACTCAGAGTAACAATCTGAAATGTCGTTATAGATACTGAGTGATATAATGAAAAGGGATCTTGCCTTTTTCATGAAGCTACAGGGGAGATATTCCCTCCACGATAGTGATGGAGACGAGATTATTTTACTCACCAGAGATAATCTTGGAGAGTCTCGTTCCAGATCTCAATTTTGTGGGACAGTTTTTCACGAGAACTTTCTGACAACTACTGACAACACTGTACTTAATGCATTGCCTCGCACTACGATGCTCCTGTTTTAAGTAATCTATTAAATTTACTGTTATTTTAAGTTGGTTATCTTACGTATGAATATGGACATAAATCCAGGATTGTGAAACATATCATCCTTGAGAAAATTCGTATTACTTAATGGTTTGGCCGACTCACAGTGTTCGGCTCCATGCTGCCTGGCTTCGTGATGGATCTGTTTTGTGTGTCCCCTGGTTGTACACAGAAACAAGAAGTTCCTGTGATGGTTACGGACGCTGGATAACAATTACTGTCCATTGGATAATTTCCTATCAAGGGTCAGGTGATTATTGTCTGAAACGTTAATACCACTGTCTAACGAACTCTGGGAGCCACACTTTATGAAAGAATAGATTCTATGTTCGGTAAATCCAGACCCCAATGTGTAGGTAAGTTTAGAGAACTGGAAGAAAAAAATCACAGGTTCTGGTCCTCCGTTCGAAAAGGAAAAAAGTGGAATTATGTCAAGCATTTGCATTACCGTTCCCTGTATTCCAGAGCAACGAAGAAAGAAAGCTGGGTATTCTGTGGGCTTTCCTCTAACCGAAAATGCTTGAATTCGGTATTAAGGCCTGAATGTAAGGCTGTTAAATTTTAAGTCTACCTTGTCAAATCGTTTAATACGATATAACGAAACTTTACCGAAGAAAAGACGGATAGTTGGATAGACGGAATCATGAATACAAATCTTTGCATTATACCACAGTCTCCAAACGAGTATGATTTCTTTGACATCCTTATTTTCTCTCATTGTACTCAACCATTCACGAGAATAATTTCCTTATTGCATTGTAATACTAGCTAATTATCTTTAACTTCTCTTGGCAAAACTGAGCTATTATTATCACTGTCATGTGGTATATATATATATATATATATATATATATATATATATATATATATATATATATATATATATATATATATATATATATATGTCATGAGCTATTATTATTACTGTCATGTGGTATATGTGAAACATGCTTAACCTCTTGTGGTGGAGCTGTGTTATGTTTAACTTCTTAAATTATAAACATATCTTTCTTAGCATAATGTGACGCAGCTGCTCTATTTCTGGTGCTCTTTATGTACTAACATTATTCTTTAAAGGTGCACAGTTTCCGGTCGTCCAGTTATAGTGTTTTTGGCTAGACCTTCGGCTAAAGCTTCTGTTGTTATGTATGCATTAGTCTAAACTCTTGAACCTTCCCCTGAGATCCATTCCCCTTTGAGAGCTTTGAGAGGCGTCACCTGTGGGCAACCTTCGTCGTATCTAAATTCTCAGGACTCCTTCCTCAGCGGAGTGCCAGGCGAGAGCGAAGGGTGGAGACGACGAGAAAATGAAGATTAGAACAGAGGGGAATGAACGAAGACATTATGGTCTTCTCTACTTTCCCATAACTTGAACATATTTCCCTCGGGAGATGTAAGTATTGTGAACCAAAACAAGATATAATGGTGATTTTTACAGTGGAATATTTCGTCATATTTCAAGAAATACCTGAAATCTTTTTCATATTACACGAAATATACACTGAGAAAAGTTTGTCCAAACTTAAAAATGAATGAGACTTTTACTCTCCATTACTGCCCTCGGTCCTGCCAGCCTGGCCAGTAAAGGCAAATGTATTAGTTCATAAATCATCTTGGCAGTGTTTCTTCATCCTGGGAAGTGCACCAACCGGTCTAGAATTTCAATTTGCTTTCCGGTTACGGATGTATCTATTTTTGATAGATATGGAGATGTGTATATGTTTTTCACTATTGGCAGGTGGGAGTATGTAGCTGAGATGGTAATTAGTCATTCACGGGTTTCCTCTACATCATCACTGATCTGTTCCAGGATAAACTGCTAATGTTCCAGGTGCAAGCTTCTGTTTTTTCAGGCGCAGGCTTCTACCATTTTCCATGAATTCTTTTTTCTGATTCTCGGAACTTTTAACTAAGCTTCCATCTTCCTATGAGCTTAGTTCCCCATTACATTTTCTTCTCACCTTTCAATGTCTAGAGATCATTTTCATTTTTATCTAATCATAATCCACACGTCTTACATGACAGTTTTCTTCCCTGAGAAACACATGCGGACGCGTTGTTCAACAGTGGGTGTTGTTATCTCCATATTCATCCTGTATATTTGAGTCGGTTTTCTCTTCGGTCATCGTAAAACACTTCCGCTGGTGTCATACATTGTATGGTCTTCGATGAAAAATCTTAATGACACAGAGGAATTGCAGTGAAATTCAGATATGAAGGCATAATTATGGCTAAATATACCTTCGAAAAGGAAGATATATTGGACAGGCCAAATGTTGTACTGCACGGAGCTGTGTGTGTGACATGCATGAAAATGGTGTCAAGAAACGTGACACTGATAACGTGTCCTCCTTCCTGCTGCCTCATAATGATCCTGACACGATTCTTGGTTTGTGTATTTCTGTGATACAGTCTGATTATCCTCTCTCTCTCTCTCTCTCTCTCTCTCTCTCTCTCTCTCTCTCTCTCTCTCTCTCTCTCTCTCTCTCTCTCTCTCTCTCTCTCTCTCTCTCTTTCTATATGTATATATATATATATATATATATATATATATATATATATATATATATATATATATATATATATATATATATACATATCTGTCTATCTCTCTTAAGCATGACGTATATGAAAAGAGAATCTTAACTAATTCTTTGTTCAGGCTATCGTAAGAAAGAAACAATGCCACTGTTCATGGACAAGTAAGCTTCGAAGTCGGGTACGAACCCGACTGCTCGCGTGAACTTCTAGTCGATATTTGTGAGGAACGAACACGTGTCATTCCGGCTTTTTTTCTTCCTGTTGTTTTCTTTCTTTTTCCTTAATACACAAATAAAGATGTTTAAATCTAGGGTGTGAGGATTGCTGCTATACTTTTATATCTTGTGGTTAATAACTGTCAATCGTTTGAGGTTATAAAAAAGTCAGTTACAAGATTTATCAGAGCTAAGGTGACCTACGAAATATCGTTTCATCTTAATTTTCTTAATGTATGCTGGTTCCTCACCTCGCAGCCCAGGGTATACACAGCTGGTCTCACTAAGAGAAGGAGCCAGACAGCCACAATAGCAAATGCCACAAAGGACAACCAGAAGCAACAGTCAACCTCTGAACATGTGTCAAGGCTTTGAAGGCATCACCCCCAGAGAGGCCGCTGCCTGCGAATCATCAGAGTCAAGAGATATGATGATGAGGGAACGGAGAGCCGAGACCCGTGGTCGTCCAGAACGGTTTTGCTGACCCAGAAACTGTCGTGTGTGTAAGAGAAACATCAGTGAGAAAAGTTAAGTAACATGTTAGAGTAATGAGAAAGTGTTTCACATCCATCTAACTCCATCAGGCTCTTTAAAAAGTATTGGGGGAAACTGTACAGCGGTGACTGTTGGAAGATGTATAGGTTGAAGCCGACCTCTTTCTTTACACTCACACTCAGGCAAGTTTACCAGCCCAGGGAAATTTTTCTCACTAGTTTACACCTGGCCTCAGCCGGCGACGTGTCTAAATAGTATCCTTCATGGCGACATATTCCTCTTTAATGCACTTGACTCACATGGCCATGGTAGGAGCACCAGTTCTTCTAGTTATAACAGATCATATGAAGCTCAAAAATCGTTCATAAACAATAAAACGCATTTGATCTACATCAACACGAAAACCTGGAGTGCAGTTTCGTGTAATGATCACATCATCGGGGAGACACAAGAGAGAAATATCACAGTCAGTTGATATACAACGAAGAGACGTAGCAAGGACGCCATCTGGTAAACATGTGATTGTCCAAATGGCGTCCTAGCTACGTCTCTTCGCTGTATATCAACTGACTGTCATTTTCTCTCTTCTGTCTCCCTTGATGATGTGATTATTACACAAAAGTGCACTTGGGAACTTATTGTGTTTCATTTTCCCTGTGGAATCATAGGAATGTACTTGATCTAGCAAAATTGTGATCCTTTCTAACACACACACACACACACACACACACATATATATATATATATATATATATATATATATATATATATATATAATATATATATATATATATATATATCATTCATCTCCGCAGATAGTGAATGATACTGCACAGTTCGGCACAGTCAACTGACCTTAGTTTCTACATGAAGGTCCTTTTGTTTTTCTACATCTACACTGACCAACTAGAAGCAATTTATGCTCGTGACTTCTGTCGTCATTATAAGATTCTCATAATTGGTTCAGGGCTGAATATTACAATATATCACATGAATGATAGTCAAAGTTTGTTTGTAATGAATCACACAGGACAACAACAAAATAATTGTATAGATTATGAAACATGTTATCTTCATGTCATGCGCATACTTTCATGTGTGTCTGAGAAAAAGGCCGCGAGTGCACGAGCGAGTGAAAACTTAGTTATAAATTCCCGCTTTGGTATTATTTACGAGAGGCTGAGAGACGAAGAGCACAGCTAAACACGACAGGAATGAGTTGCAACAGATATATCAAAGGTTGTGGAGGATAAGACAGGATTAGCAGGAGAGGAAAAGCAGTTGACGAATGGAAGCAGACGAGATATGCGGCAAGATAACTAAAAAGGTTTGGTCTAAGATGATTCCAAGCGGGAAAAGATTATGTTTAAAATGTTGCATCAGGTGAGGGATGAAGACGATGATGATGATGAAGAGGAGAAGAAAGATGATGAAGATGATCATAATGATAATGTAGATGGTGATGAAAACAGTGATGATGATGATCAAGAGTATGATGGTTGTCAGATTGCTTGAGGTAAAGAAAATCATTGTAATCATATTACAACTAAACATATGACAGAATATATGACAGGGGGGTGGGTAAAAAGTATGACCAGAAAAAGTAGTTGTTTGAGAGAACACACACACACACACACACACGCACACAAACACACGGGATTCATAATCTTATCGACAAAATAAGGGACTGGTAGGATGTGTAGACCATACTTTTGGTGCTTCATAAGGAAGAGTGAGTGTCGGTGACTGTGTTATCACGTGGCGGAGCCAACTGCAACAACGGGACTGCGACAAAGCAGCTCTGATTGTACTGCTTCAATACTGTTGACTTAGAAATTCTCTATTAATACTTTTAAATTGCTCTCTCTCTCTCTCTCTCTCTCTCTCTCTCTCTCTCTCTCTCTCTCTCTCTCTCTCTCTCTCTCTCTCTCTCTCTCTCTCTCTCTCTCTCTCTCTCTCTCTCTCTCTCTCTCTCTCTCCCTGGCAGCAGGAACGTGGAGCATGACCATATATTTCCCTCCTCCCTGATCTGGTCCAGGACAGCAGAATCCTGCTCTGTCCCTGGCCGTCCTCCCCCTCCAGCACCATTACATATATTCCCACTGCCATTTGTTTCCCTGTCACCCCTGCCTACATCCTCTGCACTTCTCCTCTCAGTGCTCTGCACTCCAGTCCATGAATAACTGTATGTATTGATTCACTTATTTCTAAAGCTTTGAAGATTCGAAATGTTTATCTTCCATTGCATTAGCCTTCCTTCTATTTTGTGTAGATCTGTATGTATAAACTCGTACTAATTCCCATTATTGTGGCATGAAAATTCCTTCACGTGTTGTGCATATTTTCCTGCAGGCTACACATGAGAAACGTGACCTGTTAGGCAGCACAGTTGCACTTCACACTCGCACTTTTTCTGTATTCATCCTGCCTTCATCTTGCCTCTCATTCCTTAACTGCCTCAACCTTCTCTCTCTGGTGAGCTCTAGGCGCTAGTCTTACCTGGCTCACGCTAATACTTTGTGTTTTGTACCCAAAGGCAGTGGTCATTCTCTCTCTCTCTCTCTCTCTCTCTCTCTCTCTCTCTCTCTCTCTCTCTCTCTCTCTCTCTCTCTCTCTCTCTCTCTCTCTCTCTCTCTCTCTCTCTCTCTCTCTCTCTCTCTCTCTCTCTCTCTCTCTCTCTCCCTGTCTATCTATCTACAATCTCTTCCATAATCCTCCTCCTTCCCGCTCCCTCCGTCTCTCTTCCCGCGCCCCAGCATCGACCAGTCCTGACTAGGGTTCCTGAAGAAGCAATTCGTCGGGTTCTGGAGAAATCTTTTCTGTTCTTGTGTCTAAATTTCCACAGGTAATCTCATGTGGCCTTAGCTTATTGGACACATTTAGGAAAGTTGTTTAAGAATGGAAGAAAAAAAATCCTTTTTCACATCCTTACATCTTTCTACTTTACAAAGATTTATATGTTATTCTATCGTGAAGAATATCATTGTATCTTTAGTTGTGTCGGCGACTATGTCTCATGAAGCGGTAACGCTCAAGACCCTCACCTTATGAAGCCACTCAACCTTCCTTTAATTGGTTCCCAACCCGGATAGTGGTGGAAAAAGTTACGTCGGCTCAGGATATGGGTCTCGCTGTGTCCTAATGATCAAGGTGACACTGAGTCCTCCAAGTGACCCATGAAATTAGGAAGCCTTGTCTTCTGTGTCCCCTCCTACTCTCTCTCTCTCTCTCTCTCTCTCTCTCTCTCTCTCTCTCTCTCTCTCTCTCTCTCTCTCTCTCTCTCTCTCTCTCTCTCTCTCCCTAATTAACGAGGGGCTGACACATCCTGGAGACGCCAGACGCCCGGCTAATGATCACACTTATATAACTTCTCTATATGGTCTGTTATCATGGGTGGATGATCACCTTTTGGTCTCTCTGACTTTCTCTGTACGTCTCTCTCTCTGTTTGTTTACTTCTTTATTCCCACTTACCGTAAACTTTTTCTCTCTAAGCTGTCAGGATCGTCTTCGATCAAAGAGACAGTATATTACAAAATGATAGCTGAATGTATACACATATGGTTATCATTACACATGAGATTGTTTTACTGTAAAGGCTGACGTGCAGTTAAGGATTATCAAAATACTTGATACTCTTTATTCAAATGAGTTGAAAAAAGTAATATTCAACAAAGACCTCAGGAAAGACATGCACTGAATTCTCATGAACCTAGAATATTATATAAGTTTGAGGGAAGGGCATTAGTAGGAGGAGAACAGGAATATTTTGTATGTAAGGAAAATATATTGATATGACCCGGTAGCTTACTATTAATGACTCCAAGTAATAACATTCGTAATGGGTAGAGTGAAGATGGTTCAGGTCATTAAGTCACCCGCTGTTTGGTCGGTTTATCAGGTGAAGGAAGGTTGCCGGCCACATTTCATTACCAGACAATTAGATATTCTTAGCCTGGTGGAGGTTGTTACCAGCACAGTCGCACCACTACCGCCAGTAAGGCCACTCCAGCCACTGCCTCCAGCTCGGTATTCATAAACAAACCTCCTTCTTAAAACTTTTTTCCTCCGTAAGATATATTTCTCCATTCTCCGTTCCAGGATGTGGATGGAAAGTTTGTACAATGGAGTGATTTCCGTGTCTTCTGGTGAGTTGAGTGAGTGCTAGAGGGGGTACGACGCTGAGGGAGGTAACTGAGCGGGATATGGAGATGCAAACCGGAAAAATGCATTTGCCCAGCGTACCTAATGGGCCGGCATTGTCCACTTTTACCAGACGTAACTCTGCCAAATTGCCTCCACGTCTGTCTAGGTCATGACGGGTTACCGGCGCTGCCAAGAAAGGTCTGGCAAGTTTAAATGCTAAGTTCTGTTTGTGAGAATCTAAACTGCATGAATATTGTACATTAAATGACGAGGGTTTTCGTATTCGTAAGTCTCCAGAGGCAGCTCATGAATATTCATTGTTTGCCTCGCCTCGCACGTTCCATTTCCTAATTCTCGAGGTAAACACGAGCTGTGATTATTTCATGTTGCTCTCTTTGTCCCAACTTCACACTCGACTGAGTCCTGAAGACTTCAGACTACGCTGCCTTGATGACTCTCTCTCTCTCTCTCTCTCTCTCTCTCTCTCTCTCTCTCTCTCTCTCTCTCTCTCTCTCTCTCTCTCTCTCTCTCTCTTCAATATGTACAAATTCTTTACGAATTCAACAGATTTTCTATTTCATTACACCTTCGGTACACAAACAGACGTAACTTACATTTCATCTCTGAGTTATAGCATTTTCCGCTACCCTGCCACCACAGCTAAGGTAATGTTGCAGGGAGAGGCAGCGAATGCCTGAAGGATTTCATAAATAAATCGCTGAAATGAGATGCCGATTGTGTACATAAAGAATGTAACATTACCTGTCAATTCATAATACATGTACATTAATATGCTGTGGCACACTTGACGGTTCACGTAGTAATATAGATGCAGAGCAATCAATCAACAGGTTTAATAGTTAAGGTTGATTGTTAAATACAAACTTGATCTCGTTTGTATTTGATGATAACAAGTAGAGAACACGCACCGTGTACACCCAGAGACCCTTCCGACTCATACTCAGGCTTGGTCTCTGTGGGTCACACAATCCAGCGTAGACATTGACAGTCATGGTAGATTTCATGAGAAAAATTACTGACGCCCTTACCATAAGTTATACTGAGCTTCCATATACTATTTCATATGTATATACCAGGTCTGTGGGGCCTGGTCGTGGATAGGAAGCTGTGGTTTCGGTGCATTACACAGCTACAGAATGGGTGTGAGCGGATGTGGCCTTTCTTCCTCTGTTCCTGCTAACGCAGGAAACGGCGAGCAAATATATATATATATATATATATATATATATATATATATATATATATATATATATAAGAAATATGTTCAAGATGATAATGTGGCAGCATATATTAGGAAATGCGCTTTGCATATTTCAACAGTACAGTTACATTCAGAACAAGGAGGATGCATATTCTCTTGAAGATATAAGCGTGAGAATTTAAAATATGCTAATGCCTCTAATTTTTCCTGAAGGTTTTACTTTTACAACATAATATTTTCCAGAAAAACCGGAAATCCTCAAAGAGAAACTGGTGCAGCAGTAATCTGTTCTTTATGTCTCTCATACAGAATGTCAACGTTCTATTTCTTTAGCCTCATAATGTTTATTACAGAACCTTGAGTACAAGCATTGTGATCTGCTTGGTTCATACAAGCACTGTCATCTGCCTAGGTTCATAGGACCAAAAGCGTGAAAATTTCCTGACGTCTGATTGCAAGTACTATAATATCTACTTAAAATTCTTCCTTTATCTTTCAGTTTCACAACTCAAATGACATTTCTAGATGGAATGAAATTAGAAACTCAATTCACTTTCGAGTTTGACACAAAAAAACAGGTAGTCTCATGTCAAGGAAACCAAAAGAAAATGATATCTGGTTAGTTCAACTTCCCCTCTCTATATGCCAACCATGAAAGCTTACATAAATTGAAGATGTAATGCATCAGCTTGAGGAGAGACGCTCATTTGCAAAAGTTGTGTACCCCCAGGGACCAGCTGGTAAGAGCCACACATATTTATCTAAGTTTTGTTCCACACAAAATAATTTGTTCTTTATGAACCTGAAAGTCATTAAACAATTCTATCATTTGAATAGTAACGCATAATTGATATCTCTCCCGAGCAAATGTTTCTGTAAACAAGGCAGCCAACCGCTCATGGCTTGGCGAGGTTCGCCCTGCCGTGCACTTATCAGCCGGGCAGAATGTCAATATTTGAGGCTAAAACTTCCTTGCGTCTCGAGACTCCAGTGTGAGAGGGAGGAGTGAAAGCTCGTGAGAATTCTGAGAGTAAGCGCAAAAATCACGGGAGATCTATGTGAGGGAGGAAGGTTGGAGAGGATGAGGAGATTATATTTACAGTTGTGAGTAGAGGATCAGAAGAGCTGACGTGTGGAGTGACATGAGAGAGTAATTAGTCATGACCCTCACAGAATTTTGAGCATCAACACTTGAGAACACTGTCATTACCAGAGTCATACATCTGTCACCCTCCTTTGTCTAGACAATTATAAGTCCGTGTGAACAATCACCTTAAATGAAACTTACATATCTATACTTATGAGTAAAATTGTTGTTTTAATGGTTGTGTGTGTGTGTGTGTGTGTGTGTGTGTGTGTGTGTGTGTGTGATATCCGCGACACCATCATATGGAGGACATTCAGTTTTTGTAAAGATTCACTTTTATATCAAGGGTAACCTCAGCGCCGTGAGGCGATCATAGATTATGGCTCAGTGTACTGAGGTAAAGACAGTGAGTTACTTAAGCAGGTTTTGATAGACAGCGATGGTGGGTTCTCAGACCAGTGAGTGAGTCCTGCTTGATGATGGGTGGGTGAGGGATGACTCACCGAACACTCACCTTGATGAACACCATCTGACGACAACGACCTGATCATGAAGGATATTATCCTTTCATTAGTAGTTCTCTCATGAATTATTCCATATTGAATCTCTCTCTCTCTCTCTCTCTCTCTCTCTCTCTCTCTCTCTCTCTCTCTCTCTCTCTCTCTCTCTCTCTCTCTCTCTCTCTCTCTCTCTCTCTCTCTCCACATTTTACCCGGCCTGTCATCCTGACCTGTCGATATTTTCCTGTAACTTTCATTACTTGCTGCAAACAAAACCTTCCTCTCCGAGGCTTCTGGGGCCGCCCCTTTGGTGAATTAAAGTCAGAAATAATATGTTTATGATGATTATCATTTTAGAAAGCAAGACAGTCAGTCACCCACACTACAGATAGATACTTCCAAGTGTTGTTATGGGATGTTGGATATCCTGCATTAGACTGAGAAACTGAGCTACACCAGCGGAGCAACGTCATCCCGGCTGATGATGGACGTAACAAGTTGTAAACAACCAAGTTTGTTCCTCGGCCGCTGCCGCTCACGTATAGTGAGGGTCGACCGTTGCTTTATATCTCAAGAACTGTGCCACCCCTCATATACCTGGTATAACATCGTACGCTCCATTACATAACAGGGGCACGATGTAATATGCCACAGGTGTATGACAGAGTCACACAATGTTACCAGTATGTATCATGTATATAACAGTCACTTGCTGCACTGTATTTGATGGTCACATGACGTAAAACATAATAGGGCCACTTAGTGTTGTAGGATCATATTGTGCGATGTGCACTTGGGTCGAATAGTGTTATATATAGATCGTACACAACAGAATTATCTAGTGTGAGATGCAACAGGATTATATAATATGACACACCCTACAACAGGGTTATATAGTGTGACACCCTACAACAGGGTTATATAGTGTGACATCCTACAACAGGGTTATATAGTGTGACACACCCTACAACAGGGTTATATAGTGTGACACCCTACAACAGGGTTATATAGTGTGACACCCTACAACAGGGTTATATAGTGTAACACACCCTACAACAGGGTTATATAGTGTGACACCCTACAACAGGGTTATATAGTGTGACATACCCTACAACAGGGTTATATAGTGTGACATACCCAATAACAGGGTTGTATAGTGGAACATACATCAAGGTCATAAAAGTTTTCGTTGATTTTCACGCTTGGTTGATACTAACATCACAGACATAACTATATACATATTCCATTAGTGTTTTTGAGTCAAAAATTCTAACGCATCGACCTTGGAAGGCAGGATGTCACCATCAACGAGGTAATTCAGCAGGAAATTGTTCTGTACCAAGAAAAAAACGTTTCATGAATGCGGAGAAACTAAACGTATGGAAAAGGAAGCCAGTAAAGCTGTTGCTCACAGGAGCCGTGATAATCTATCAAGAATTACTATTAATAATTGCGAAGTCCAGATTACCTTCTGAATACAGAAAGCAGCTTAAACTAGATCTTCATTACTTGCCTCAGGAAAATGACCTAAAATTGATGAAATTTACCGATGAAATTTCTGCCATTCATTTAATTTTGCCATAAGGAACATTTCACTAATCGACTCAGAAAGGCAGGAAAAAGATATGGCAAAACAATGGAGATCGACCATACCTCTATAAACATTCTTCCTCCAAAAAGAGATGAAACAAATTTGATATGCTTATGTACTTTATAACATTTTCACTTCACAATGATAAATATTGCTTTAAAATGTATGATAAATATTAATCGTTATGTGGTATGATATATGATTACAAAGATCTAACAAGATGATTGGCTGGAAAATTTAAAAGCTTGTAAGAAACACGTTCATGATTCAGTAACACGTGAGCACTGGCGTGTGTAGTGGGGGCAGCTAAGGAGGCAGTACAGAAGAAGGCTAACATAAACTGTCTTGACTTGTGTGTACCATCCACCTTCTTCAGCCTGATGGTGGCTGGTCTTCCTACGATGTGTCTGTGTCCAGCCTCCTCCCTTGCCAGTGAGTATAGGTAAATACGGGGAACAGAATTACATCTAGCATCATCCGTGCACTGGATCACGAATACTGATGAGATCCGTGCAGTTAAGGTGGGGATCACTGCACACTAGGCTTTTACGACGTCACCTCGGTCACAGGTGTTATAGTGTAAGACACTCTGAGTGCATGAAGGACACCAGAGTAGGATTTGATCCTTGTTAGCCTTTGCAGTCACCTCCGGCAATGGTATCATCCCCGCCCACGTTATTCAGATGCACTGAGATCTCTCAGGAAGTTGAAAATTATATTTCTTGTCTTGCATCAGGGTTACTGCTAAATAAGGGGGAAATGAGAAGCTTAACTGTGTCAGTTCAGACAACTGCTTACAGCTACGGGCGTCCCGGGATGGCAAGCATCTTCTGCAGATCATTACAAACAGACGGTTACAGGTTGCCTGGACGGTCGTGTGAGAATGGAATTGCCTTCTCTTGGTCGTGTGAGAGTGGAAATCTTCAGGGAAGTTTGGACACCAGAAAAAGGATCTCGGGTTTCTCGAGCTCAGCGCAAGAGGGAGATGACTAAGCCTTGAGATTGGATTACTTTCTAGTGTGTAAACAGCAACTATATTCATCAGAGTCTGAATCTAGTCTATTTCATGAGATTTTCAAGTGCCACATATAAACTGATTTGCAAGATCTGACGAGAGGGATGACATGCAAACTATTAACTTCCGCCTATCATCAAGTATAAGGTTACTTACACAGGTTTGTCTCTCAAAAATAATGAGCCTGACACACAATACAATCATCATCTATCAAGTGAAATTACTTAATAAATGATCACATTATTCTTCTGCTGATTAAACCTTCTGGTGTCAATATTTACTGCACTGTTTTGTGACATGTCATGCAAAAAGCATCAGCAGCCAAGTCACCATCACTCAAAGATCCGTCTTAATACAGTATTGAGTTATGACTGACATATCTGTGTTGTGATTGTGGTAGAGATACAAGACACTGGGAAGACCTCCATTTTGTGTGTGTGTGTGTGAGAGAGAGAGAGAGAGAGAGAGAGAGAGAGAGAGAGAGAGAGAGAGAGAGAGAGAGAGAGAGAGAGAGAGAGAGAGAGAGAGAGAGAGAGAGAGAGAGAGAGAGAGAGAGAGAGAGAGATTTCCAGGTCACTCTAAGTTTAACACGTGCTCGTCCTCCTCCTTCGGTTAAGCATCACTCTAAGAGGCAATTTGGCCAACGTTCAGCTGAGCCCAAATGCACCCAGCGAACATTGAGGGCACACTTCACAAGACACTACCGGGTACACTCTAACTCCTCGTATTCTTGTGCTGTGAAGATCCTCACTATACCAGTGAATAGTCTCCCACACCCTTAGTCTTCCTGTGTATTCAAGACCAGCTGTGCTGCTACAAGTACACTCGTACACCAGTTGCTGTATATTTTGACTCTCGTTGCACTGACACAGGCGCTGCTACACTCCATCCTGAATCTTTACTGTTGGCCCAGGGGTTGTCACTACTCTGAGAAACACTAGAACTACTGATGGCCGTGTCAGGGAAGGAGGTCTTTGACAGATGTCTTGAAGTTTGGGACATTTTGCTCTAGCTCGTCCCTGGAGCATTGGCACCCTGGGATTGGACAGACTCGTTATACAGCCATGGTACGGCTGACTGCTAAATATCATGTTGGTTCGAGCAAGTAAGCTGTTACAATTAAAGATGTTGTAGAGCTCCCACAAAAATAGTTTAAGGGTGTGAACATTACTTAACGACAAAGCATACACTGGGTCAGACACTGATACATCCAGAAAAAGTTATGGAGCTAAATCATAACCTGTACAAGACCCGGTCAGAGTCGGTACGTCCAAGAACCTGGTGAAACTGCTTCATGGATGATAATCTGGCGAGGACGGTCATATGTGTACGACAAAGAAAGCTGTAAGTCTGACTCTTAACTGGATGTAGTTCCGGGAACGGAAATGCTACTACAGCTAGGGGACATCGCAGCCCTACTTCCTAGGATACGTACAGACTGAGAAAATATTCTAGTGCAGCCAGGGTTATAGTGTCGTTTCTCCCAAACTAATGCAAGGGGATGAGGTAGATACTCCAGAAGAAAGAGTTGTACTAGGATAACGCACTGGTTCAACTAGAAACACTGTAGCACTGCACCATTGTTAAGGCAGTAGTGGTAGAGGGAGGGGCATTGTGGCACTACCTCAAGGCTAGTTTTCAGACTAACAAAAGTAATGGTACAAACATGAACGCTGTGGTGCTGCCGCCTCACAACCGCTGCAAATTATTAACCAGGAGAGCAAATCAGGAACTTCTAGAAACTTTGGAAATGCTTCGAGTTCATGTTGGTCAACTCGGTTCGCAGAAATTTGCATGAATTCGTAAAGATTTTCTCTCAAGTTCATCCTCTCTCTCTCTCTCTCTCTCTCTCTCTCTCTCTCTCTCTCTCTCTCTCTCTCTCTCTCTCTCTCTCTCTCTCTCTCTCTCTCTCTCTCTCTCTCTCTCTCTCTCTCTCTCTGTCCTTGAGAGGTAAAGTGGAGCATCACTACCTATTTCCTTCCTCCCTGACCTGGTCCAGGACAGCACTATCTTGCCCTGTACTTCCTCGTCCTACGCCTCCAGCACCAATATCCAGCCCCCCCCCCTCCCCCGGCAGTCCTCCCCTTCCAGCACCACTACATACAGTGTTCCCACCACCATGTGTTTCCCTGTCCTGTCTGCACTCTCGACCCCCATCCTGGTATATGCCATTTCGTGTACCTATAAATTGTCTGTAGTGTATCGACTTCTTTAGTTTTAGAGTTTAACAAATATTCATGATTTAACGCCCAGAGTTCCGCCTTGTGGTTCTGTGTATCCATATACAACGAGGCGCCTCTCCTTTACTATCACTTATGAAGCAAAATCTCTTTGAGGGACGAGCATCTCGTTCGCTGGGAGACACCAAAAACATTGGCACTTTGCTAGGAAGCGCTGCGTTACGGGTCGCTTGTATTTATGGCTATTTTTTACATTCTCCTCCATTCTTTTCATCCCCCGGTTCCCTTTCTACCTGGTCCTTTGACCCAGTCTCTCTGTCTCCCTCCAGTCCTCCTCTTTCCTCTTCTGTTCTTTAGCTGGGTCATCATACCTCAGCAGGAGCCACTCCTGGAGGAGGTTCCTGAAAAAGTAACTCGTCTGCATTTGAAGAAAATCTTTTGGGTTTCTTTGCCTCAGACTCCGTCAGTAGGTTCCTGTGTGATGTCTTACGCCGTGTATTCTTTGATTTCTTCCAAGTCTGGTAAGAAACATCACTTTTGCATATGTTTAATGAAAGTCACGACTTGTCATTTTCTTATCATTAATATATTCAGTGATGTTAGACTGAACGCTTTATATTGACTTTGTACAGTAGAAAACATAACTTTTTTGATTTGGCTGCAAAACAATTCATTATTATCTTATCTCTTAATGAGGGAACCACTAGTATTCATGAGATACTTGAGTAACTGGTTTGTTCTTGATCTGTCCCACAACATATGGATAATGAAGAGTATGTCGCCCGCCCTTGGATGGCTGAGGCGGGAGCAAGACTCCTTTCCTTATAATCAGCAAGAGTGAGGCTCCCTTTGACCCATGGCTGGGGAACTCTGCCTCCCCACCTTCTGTCTTCTCCACTAATTTGCGAGCAGCTAAAACTTCTCAGAGCACCCCGGAGCCCGACTAATGATCGTACTTATATTTCTTTTCGCTTTTGTTTGGCGTTATGGTGGGACATTTGGTGCTCTCTCTCTCTCTCTCTCTCTCTCTCTCTCTCTCTCTCTCTCTCTCTCTCTCTCTCTCTCTCTCTCTCTCTCTCTCTCTCTCTCTCTCTCTCTCTCTCTCTCTCTCTCTCTCTCTCTCTCTCTCTCTCTCTCTCTCATCTGTGCGTTGTCGTCCATTCATTACTTAGAAATTATACAAACACAAATCAGTCGCCTCAGAAGAGTCTAACGACTACAACCCCCGTAGCCTGGGAATATGAACCAGCCAAGTAAATAAATGTACTTCCAAATGGGCCATTATGAACCAGGAGGAATGGGATGTTTTACGAGGGCAAAGCCATTAAGCAGAGATAGAGATAAAGAGAGGTAGGTTTACAGGGAGATACAAAGAGAGGGAATGATTGAGGAAAAAAGATCGGTTTATAGATGGCATTACATAAGAAAATGGTTTGTTTTTAAGAGGGTCCAACGCATTCTTAATAATTTTTCCAATCTACTGTGATAGGCAAGGTAAACTGAGCCTCCTCAGCATCATTCTAACATCCTCAGCATATGTCCAGTGTGTTCAAGTGAAACGGGCTTTACATTATTAGAAATCTCAATTTTTCTGTTTTTGCATCAAACTGATTCGTCATTTGAGACTAACGTCTCCATTCATAACAACTCGATACACACAACGGTTTCACAGTCTCCAGTCCCCAGTCATTCATCGAGAACCTTCAGCGGAAATATCTCCGTTCAAAAAATTCTCTCAGTACATCTATCCATCTCTTCTGCAATCTACTTCTCGTACTCCACTATCTTGACCAATCTCTCAGCTGCCGGACGTTCTGCATGATCATGACATAATCAAAGAATCTCATCCACGCTCCTTCCTGAACATTTCTCCACACCACATATCCTTCCTGAACATTTCTCCACACCACATATCCTTCCTGAACATTTCTCCACACCACATATCCTTTCTGAACATTTCTCCACACCACATATCCTTTCCACATCTTTGTTCTATCTCTCCACTTAATTCCATATATTTCATTCAAATAATTCATCTCTACTTATTTTATTTTATACCTATTCTTACATTATTACTTCAAGTGTCCAGGCCATACATCAGCGATAGGACGAGTTCTTCTTCATGCAAAATTCTTCCACTGGTGGACTCTGCGCTTGATTTTTCCTGTTTACCAGAACTTGCGGGGCAGCTCCATTTTTCTCCCCGTTGTATGACTCTACTTTCACACACAGAAAGCTATGCCACTACCCACTTTACTGAACTACATCACGAAGCATTTAAACTTACCCAGTCATAAAGGAATTCAAACAGCACAGACCACTGGGTCCTTTCGAGTCTGTTTGTGATAGTTGAAGATATCAGAAACTTACAGATTTTGTGGCAAAAGTTAAAAAGTATACAAATAGTTGTAAGAGAAAAGCCTGCAAACTGTCAGACCAAGGAGGCGTAAATAATGTGAGTCCTTTACGTGAAGCGAAATATTTATCAAGTCTGTTCTGAAACGCATCTATGAGACTGATCTTAAACACTATGTTTGGTAAGTCATGCCTCATGCTAACAATCCTATTGAAGAAAAAGAGAGCAGGTTAGGTATTCCAGCTCCTCACCGTGCAAGCACATATTACAGTCAGTCCTCTTAATCTTTTCGAACACCAACGTCTTACCTTCACTCACATTCCTTTAAGAATCCTTGGAACTACTCACATTCTGTCCAACTCTTCCCTCACTAAAGCAAACAGCACCACATCATCTGCATACATTAACTGCGGACACTTTCATTGTGCGTCACCATGATCATCATACCTCAACCACCCTGGCCTGACGCTTTCTCTAATTCATCTCAAATCTTTCATTCATATCTGTACTTACACATGCACTGCTTTCATTGTAAGAGCTCTTTAAATGTATCTAGAAGTCTTTCATGCACATGATTTAGAGTAAAACGCTCCCAGAGTGCTTACTTCATAAGTCTTTTGTAAATCTATAAATGCTCCATGCACTTTTTTTCATTTTTTGCACGAAGACTTTCTCCACTGCTTATGAAAGTGCAAAACTATGGTCTACACTTCCTCTTCCCTTCCTAAGCTCACCTTTTTCTGCACCAACATGGTAGTTAGTAATCTTTTTACAACGCTCTCACAATCTACCATACACCTTCCTACGTGAATTCTTCCCACTAACTTGGAAACGTGGCCCACTTTCCCTACGCCGTCCTGTTTGCTATCTTTTCGTATTCTTATTCTAATATCAGGTTTTTCATTTCTAGAAGCAGATGTTTGCGTGCTGAGGCCGTCAAGTAATCAATACAATACTCGGCATGCCATTAAATCACATGTTCGCAGTGTGGCTATTGGCAACTCAAGTGTAGGCTGGTTTGATGTCTGTTTCTTTCCCAAAATCTCTGAGTTTCGGGGATCCTTATATCCTGGTTTATGATGAGAGCTCCCGCTTACACCATTTTCAGAAAGATATAGTTTCACATCCTCAAGTTTCAGATTATTCCGTTCTTTTCATCTCTCTTGCCTTTTCTTTGGCTCATTTTGTTTGTGAGTAGCAGCATTAGTCTGATGAGCATTAGTCCGTGAGTGGAACTTTCGACTTAAAACATAAGAGTGAGTCGCTTGAGCTTATTCATCATGTCAGTAATGAGCTGATTGACAAAGATATTCAGCGGACGCAATCTGAGGACTTTGGTACCAACAACAGCGTTGATAACAGCCCATTAGGCTAAACGACTCTCAAGAGCGCCTTCATTAGAATCGACAAACGGACCACCACCAACCTCGTCACCACCAAAACCGAAAGGTGATCATGCATATATATATATATATATATATATATATATATATACATATATATATATATATATATATATATTGGTATTGCAGTGGAATCTATTAAAAAAGGGTGACTGTATTGTTGACTGGTTGGTAAGGTTATTTAATGTATGTATGACTCATGGTGAGGTGCCTGAGGATTGGCGGAATGCGTGCATAGTGCCATTGTACAAAGGCAAAGGGGATAAGAGTGAGTGCTCAAATTACAGAGGTATAAGTTTGTTGAGTATTCCTGGTAAATTATATGGGAGGGTATTGATTGAGAGGGTGAAGGCATGTACAGAGCATCAGATTGGGGAAGAGCAGTGTGGTTTCAGAAGTGGTAGAGGATGTGTGGATCAGGTGTTTGCTTTGAAGAATGTATGTGAGAAATACTTAGAAAAGCAAATGGATTTGTATGTAGCATTTATGGATCTGGAGAAGGCGTATGATAGAGTTGATAGAGATGCTCTGTGGAAGGTATTAAGAATATATGGTGTGGGAGGAAAGTTGTTAGAAGCAGTGAAAAGTTTTTATCGAGGATGTAAGGCATGTGTACGTGTAGGAAGAGAGGAAAGTGATTGGTTCTCAGTGAATGTAGGTTTGAGGCAGGGGTGTGTGATGTCTCCATGGTTGTTTAATTTATTTATGGATGGGGTTGTTAGGGAGGTAAATGCAAGAGTTTTGGAAAGAGGGGCAAGTATGAAGTCTGTTGGGGATGAGAGAGCTTGGGAAGTGAGTCAGTTGTTGTTCGCTGATGATACAGCGCTGGTGGCTGATTCATGTGAGAAACTGCAGAAGCTGGTGACTGAGTTTGGTAAAGTGTGTGGAAGAAGAAAGTTAAGAGTAAATGTGAATAAGAGCAAGGTTATTAGGGTACAGTAGGGTTGAGGGTCAAGTCAATTGGGAGGCGAGTTTGAATGGAGAAAAACTGGAGGAAGTGAAGTGTTTTAGATATCTGGGAGTGGATCTGGCAGCGGATGGAACCATGGAAGCGGAAGTGGATCATAGGGTGGGGGAGGGGGCGAAAATTTTGGGAGCCTTGAAAAATGTGTGGAAGTCGAGAACATTATCCCGGAAAGCAAAAATGGGTATGTTTGAAGGAATAGTAGTTCCAACAATGTTGTATGGTTGCGAGGCGTGGGCTATGGATAGAGTTGTGCGCAGGAGGATGGATGTGCTGGAAATGAGATGTTTGAGGACAATGTGTGGTGTGAGGTGGTTTGATCGAGTAAGTAACGTAAGGGTAAGAGAGATGTGTGGAAATAAAAAGAGCGTGGTTGAGAGAGCAGAAGAGGGTGTTTTGAAATGGTTTGGGCACATGGAGAGAATGAGTGAGGAAAGATTGACCAAGAGGATATATGTGTCGGAGGTGGAGGGAACGAGGAGAAGAGGGAGACCAAATTGGAGGTGGAAAGATGGAGTGAAAAGGATTTTGTGTGATCGGGGCCTGAACATGCAGGAGGGTGAAAGGAGGGCAAGGAATAGAGTGAATTGGAGCGATGTGGTATACAGGGGTTGACGTGCTGTCAGTGGATTTGAATCAAGGCATGTGAAGCGTCCGGGGTAAACCATGGAAAGCTGTGTAGGTATGTATATTTGCGTGTGTGGACGTGTGTATGTACATGTGTATGGGGGGGGTTGGGCCATTTCTTTCGTCTGTTTCCTTGCGCTACCTCGCAAACGCGGGAGACAGCGACAAAGTATAAAAAAAAAAAAAAAAAAAAAAAATATATAAATTCATATATATATATATATATATATATATATATATATATATATATATATATATATATATATATATATTTATATATTTCAACTTCCTCAGATTTTAATGAAAATCTGTGTATAAATGCTATTTTATATGGTATTTAAGTATTTGGAGTCAATAGACTGTAATTCATAATATTAACCGTTTAATTAGCACCTGGACTAATTATGATAAGATTCAAATGCTAATTACTTAAGTAATTATACGAAATTTTAGATTTTGACCACAGATTCGTATTCAGCATATATGAAAGTGTCTATGCTGAAAATTTCAAGAAAATCTATTTTTTCAAAAAAATCAAGAAAAATGCTAGGCTATAGCCTAGCATTTTTTTTTTTTTGCTCAGATTTTCAACTTCCTCACATTTTAATGAAAATCTCTGTATAGATGTCATTTTATATGGTATTTAAGTATTTGGAGTCAAAAGACTGTAATTCATAATATCAACCGTTTAATTAGCACCTACACTAATCATGATAAGATCTAAATGCTAATTACTCGACTAATTATAGGAATTTTTAGATTTTGACCACAGATTCATATTCAGCATACATAAAAGTGTCTATCCTGAAAATTCCAAGATAATCTATTTTTTCAAAAAAATCAAGAAAAATCCAAGGCTATATAGCCTTGCATTTTTTTTGCTCAGATTTTCAACTTCCTCAGATTTTAATGAAAATCTGTGTATATATGTTATTTTATATGGTATTTAAGTATTTGAAGTAAAAAAAACTGTAATTCATAATGCTAACCGTTTAATTAGCATCTGGACTAATTAAAAAATTTCAACCCTTATTACTCAACTAATTATACGAATTTTTAGAGTTTGACCAGAGATTCGTATTCACCATGCATAAAAGTGTCTATGCTGAAAATCTCAAGAAAATCTAATTTTTCGAAAAAATCAAGAAAAATCCAAGGATATAGCCTGGAATTTTTTTTGATAAGATTCTCAAGTTCCTCACATTTTAATGAAAATCAGTGTATAAATATTATTCTATATGGTATTTAAGTATTTGAAGTCAAAAGACTGTAATTTATAATATTAACCGTTTAATTAGCACCTGGACTAATTATGATAAAATTTGAATGCTAAGTACTCGACTAATTATAGGAATTTGTAGCTTTTGACCACATATTCGTATTCAGTATACATAAAAGTGTGTATGCTGAAAATTTCAAGAAAATCTATTTTTTCAAAAAAATCAAGAAAAATCCAAGGCTATAGCCTTGCATTTTTTTTGCTCAGATTTTCAACTTCCTCAGATTTTAATGAAAATCCGTGTATATATGCTATTTTATATGGTATTTAAGTATTTGGAGTCAAAAGACTGTAATTCATAATATTAACCATTTAATTAGCACCTGGACTAATTATGATAAAATTTAAATGCTAATTACTCAACTAATTATACGAAATTTTAGATTTTGACCACAGATTCGTATTCAGCATACATAAAAGTAACTATCTGAAAATCTCAAGAAAATCTATTTTTTCAAAAAAATCAAGAAAAATCCAAGGCTATAGCCTAGAATTTTTTTTGATAAGATTTTCAACTTCCTCACATCTTAATGAAAATCTCTGTATAAATATTATTCTATAAGGTATTTAAGTATTTGGAGTCAAAAGACTGTAATTCATAATATTAACCGTTTAATTAGGATCTGGACTAATTATGATAAAATTTAAATTCTAATTACTCGACTAATTATAGGAATTTGTAGAATTTGACCACATATTCGTATTCATTATACATAAAAGTTTGTATGCTGAAAATTTCAAGAAAATCTATTTTTTCAAAAAAATCAAGGAAAATCCAAGGCCTAGCATTTTTTTTGCTTAGATTTTCAACTTCCTCAGATTTTAATGAAAATCTGTGTACAGATATTATTTTATATGGTATTTAAGTATTTGGAGTCAAAAGACTGTAATTCATAATATTAACCGTTTAATTAGCAACTACAGTAATTATGATAAAATCTAAATGCTAATTACCCGACTGATTATAGGAATTTTTAGATTTTGACCAAAGATTCGTATTCAGCATACATAAAAGTAACTATACTGAAAATCTCAAGAAAATCTATTTTTTCAAAAAAATCAAGAAAAATCCTAGGCTATAGCCTTGAATTTTTTTTGATAAGATTTCCAACTTCCTCACATTTTGGTGAAAATCTCTGTATGAATATTATTCTATATGGTATTTAAGTATTTTGAGTCAAAAGACTGTAATTCATAATACTAAACGTTTAATTAGAACCTGGACTAATTATGATAAACTTAAATGCTAATTACTCGACTAATTATAGGAATTTGTAGAATTTGACCACATATTCTTATTCATTTTACATAAAAGTGTGTATGCTGAAAATTTCAGAAAATCTACTTTTTCAAAAAATCAAGAAAAATCCAAGGCTGTAGCCAAGCATTTTTTTTGCTTAGATTTTCAACTTCCTCAGATTTTAATGAAAATCTGTGTATATATGTTATTTTATATGGTATTTAAGTATTTGGAGTCAAATGACTGTAATTCACAATATTAACCGTTATTTAGCACCTACACTAATTATGATAAAATTTAAATGCTAATTACTCGACTAATTATAGGATTTTTTTGATTTTGACCACAGATTCGTATTCAGCATGCATAAAAGTATCTATCCTGAAAATTCCAAGAAAAATCTTTTTTGATAAGATTCTCAACTTCCTCACATTTTGATAAAAATCTGTGTATAAATATTATTCTATATGATATTTAAGTATTTGGAGTCAAAAGACTGTAATTCATAATATTAACCGTTTAATTAGCACCTACACTAATTATGATAAAATTTAAATGCTAATTACTAGACTAATTATAGGAATTTGTAGATTTTGACCACAGATTCGTATTCAGTATACATTAAAGTGTGTATGCTGAAAATTTCAAGAAAATCTATTTTCTCAAAAAAATCAAGAAAAATCCTAGGCTGCTATAGCCTAGGATTTTTCTTGATTTTTTTGAGAAAATAGATTTTTTTTGCTCAGATTTTCAACTTCCTCAGATTTTAATGAAAATCCGTGTATAGATGCTATTTTACATGGTATTTAAGTATTTGGAGTCAAAAGACTGTGATTCATAATATTAACCATCTAATTAGCAAGTGAAATAATTTTAATAAAATCTAAATGCTAATTACTCAACTAATTATACAAAATTTTATCATAATTAGTCCAGATGCTAATTAAATGGTTAATATTATGAATTACAGTCTTTTGATTCCAAATACTTAAATACCATATAAAATAGCATCTATACACGGATTTTCATTAAAATCTGAGGAAGTTGAAAGTCTGAGCAAAAAAATCAAGAAAATTCCTAGGCTATAGTACAGCCCGGCATTTTTTTTTGATAAGATTTTCAACTTCCTCACATTTTAAAGAAAATCTTTGTATAGATGTTATTGTATATGGTATTTCAGTATTTGGAGTCAAAATACTGTAATTCATAATATTAACCGTTTAATTAGCACCTACACTAATTATGATAAAATTCAAATGCTAATCACTCGACTAATCATAGGATTTTATAGATTTTTACCACAGATTCGTATTCAGCATACATAAAAGTATCTATCCTGAAACTTCCAAGAAAATCTATTTTTTCAAAAAAATCAAGACAAATCCAAGGCCTTGCATTTTTTCAACTTCCTCAGATTTTAATGAAAATCTGTGTATAGATGTTAATTTATATGGTATTTAAGTATTTGAAGTAAAAAAAAACTGTAATACATAATATTAACCGTTTAATTAGCATATGGACTAATTAGAAAATTTAAACCCTAATTACCTAACTAATTATTCGAATTTATTATATTTTGACCACATATTCGTATTCAGCATGCATAAAAGTGTCTATGCTGAAAATCTCAAGAAAATCTATTTTTTGGAAAAAATCAAGAAAAATCCTTGAATGTTTTTTTGATAAGATTTTCAACTTCCTCACGTTTTAATGAAAATCTGTGCATAAATATCATTCTATATGGTATTTAAGTATTTGGAGTCAAAAGACTGTAATTCATAATATTAACCGTTTAATTAGCACCTACACTAATTATGATAAAATTCAAATGCTAATTACTCGACTAATTATAGGAATTTGTAGATTTTGACCACATAGTCGTATTCAGTATACATAAATGTGTGCATGCTGAAAATTTCAAGAAAATCTATTTTTTCGAAAAAATCAAGAAAAATCCTAGGCTACCCTTGAATTTTTTTTGCTCAGATTTACAACTTCCTCAGATTTTAGTGAAAATCTGTGTATAGATGCTATTTTATATGGTATTTAAGTATTTGGAGTCAAAAGACTGTAATTCATAATATTAACCATTTAATTAGCACCTGGACTAATTTCGATAAAATTTAAATGCTAATTACTCTACTAATTATACGAAATTTTAGATTTTGACCACAGATTCGTATTCAGCATACATAAAAGTGTCTACGCTGAAAATTTCGAGAAAATCGATTTTTTCAAATAAATCAAGAAAAATCCTAGGCTATATAGCCAGGCATTTTTTTTGCTCAGATTTTCAACTTCTTCAGATTGTAATGAAAATCCGTGTATAGATGCTATTTTATATGGTATTTAAGTGTTTGGAGTCAAAAGACTGTAATTCAAGATATTAACCGTTTAATTAGCACGTGCACTAATTATGATAAAATCTAAATGCTAATCACTCGACTAATTATACGAATTTTTAGATTTTGACAACAGATTCGTATTCAGCATACATAAAGGTGTCTATGCTGAAAATTTCAAGAAAATCTATTTTTTCAAAAAAATCAAGAGAAATCCAAGGCTATAGCCTTGCATTTTTTTTGCTCAGATTTTCAACTTCCTCAGATTTTAATGAAAATCTGTGTATAGATATTATTTTATATGGTATTTAAGAATTTGAAGTAAAGAATACTGTAATTCATAATATTAACCGTTTAATTAACATCTGGTCTAATTATGATTCATGATCAAATTAAACCCTAATTACTCATCTAATTATACGATTTTTTTTATTTTCACCACAGATTCGTATTCAGCATATATAAAAGTGTGTATGGTGAAAATCTCAAGAAAATCTATTTTTTCAAAAAAATCAAGAAAAATCCACGACTAACATAGCCTTGAATTTTTTTTGCTCAGATTTTCAACTTCTCATATCTTAATGAAAATCTGTGTAAAAATGTTATCTTATATGGTATTTACGTATTTGGAGTCAAAAGACTGTAATTCATAATATTGATCGTTTAATTAGCATCTGCACTAATTATAAAATTTAAATGCTAATTACTCAACTAATCATACGAATTTTAAGATTTTGACCACAGATTCGTATTCAGTATACATAAAAGTGTCTATGCTGAAAATCTCAAGAAAATCTATTTTTTCAAAAAAAATCAAGAAAAATCCCAGGCTGAATATTAACCATTTAATTAGCATTTAGACTAATTATGATAAAATTTAAATGCCTTGCATTTTTTTTTGCTCAGATTTTCAACTTCCTCAGATTTTAATGAAAATCTGTGTATAGATGCTATTTTATATGGTATTTAAGTATTTGGAGTCAAAAGACTGTAATTCATAATATTAACCGTTTAATTAGCATCTGGACTAATTATGATAAAAGAATGCTTGCCACGTATTCCCTGCGTGTCGTAGAAGGCGACTAAAAGGGGAGGGAGCGGAGGGCTGGAAATCCTCCCCTCTCTTTTTTTTTTTTCCCAAAAGATGGAGCAGAAGGGGGGGGGGCCGGGTGAGGATGTTCCCTTAGAGGCCCAGTCCTCTGTTCTTGGCGCTACCTTGCTGACGCGGAAAATGGCGAATAGTTTGAAAGAAAAAGAATATATATATATATATATATATATATATATATATATATATATATATATATATATATATATATATATATATATATATATATCACCCAATAAATACAAAAGGGTTTCATATATTAGAATGATTTACTGGGTATTCCAGGCATGCGTGTCTGCAGCACATGCTTGGTTTGATACTAATGGGAATGCGAAGTTGGTATTGGCAGGGGAGATGCCTCGGTGTAGTGCTGAAATGCAGATTACGGCTCTGAATGTATTAAGGATGTATTGCGGCTGAGCGGCAATGACTGCGTGCGGGAACTTGGTATAATGAAGTATGATTATTGGCTAAGTTGAAGAGATTGTAACGAAAGACACATACTGTATTGAAATGAATGAAACATATTGAAAACAGTACACACAAATCCACACACACACACACACACATACACACACACACACACACACACACACACACACACACACACACACACACACACACACACCTTAGAGAGACAGTACGTCGACCCCTGCATACCTTATCTTTCGAATTCACTCTGTCTCGTGCACGCCTTTCACCTTCCTTCAATTTCAGACCTTGATCACTCACAATCTTTTTCACTCCATCCTTCCATCTCCAATCTGGTCGCCCCTTTTTCCTTGTTCCTTCCACTTCTGATGCATATACCCTCTTTATCAACCTTTCTTCACTCTTTCTCTCCATTTGTGCAACTCTTCTGCTCTCTCAACATCACTGTTCTCATCACGACACATCTCTCTTACCCTTTCATTAGTTGGTAGATCAAACCACCTCACACCACATATTGTCCTCAAACGTTTCAATTCCAACACATCCACTCTCCGCCGCTCAGCTTTATCTATATTCCATGCTCTCTCTCTCTCTCTCTCTCTCTCTCTCTCTCTCTCTCTCTCTCTCTCTCTCTCTCTCTCTCTCTCTCTCTCTCTCTCATATATATATATATATATATATATATATATATATATATATATATATATATATATATATATATATATATATATATATATATATATATGACTTATCATCGTCGGCCACGCGGTTGGTTCCATCGTTAAAGTCAGCCAGTGTGTGGAGGTCTGTGACGACCCATTACGATTTAACCTTTGAATACACTTTTCTCTTCATCACGTCTGAACCTCCGAAGTCTATAATTTTTCAGTCACATTTTTCGGACTCTGGTTTCCTGGAGCACTCGCTCGGGTCAAAAGGACATGAAAATCCGTTCCGCCAGATAAACGTTCAATTTACGTTCAGGAAAGTGTCGGAAAAAGTTAGTTTTTAGACAGGCGTTTACCAGTGGGCTTCACAGTGGCAATGACGAGGGCGGTTTTTGACTTTGGTCATGACGGACCTGAGGCGTCAACCATTAAGCTTCGTCACACAGGAAATATGATATTGGAAAATCAGGATCGGGTGGTGACAGCAGGGGAGGAGAGAAGTGGATGACAGCTGAGGTGGAGAGAGACAGCAGAGTAGTGGATGATAGGTGAGATGAGGGGAAGGCAGAAAAGTGGATGATGTGGAGCGTGGGAGGGAGGGGAGAAGTGGGTGAAAAGTGGGGGTGAGAGGGAGCGTGGAGGTGGATGACGGGTGAGATGAAGGGAGAGCACTCATGAGGATGGGGGTGGGGGGGGGAGAACTGGATGACATAGGAGGTGATAATAGGAAGCAGAAAAGCGGCTGAGGTGGGTAGAAAACTGACGTGTTGATGGAATGCAGGAAGGACGGGGTCGTGAGTCAGGTTGTGTGGTGAGGTGCTCCTCACCAGGCGGGCCTTGGAAAGCATAAATGCAATCAGAAGGAAGGAAGGTCAAGATGGCATTACGCACAGAGACGGTTGTCCTGACATTACTTGTGTCTGGAATGCTGACAAGTAAGAGCTATCACATTAATACCTTTGTCTTTCACAACTTTCCTTTCTCTCTATATCACAAATAGATGCAGGACTAAGCACCGCGACCTACAAATGCAGCCTTATCATCGTCTCACATAGAGACCAGAGGTATCTAAATCTTTCATTAATATTTCAATGTCATACAAGAAGGGAAACAGCGACAACAAATATTCCACATAAATATCTTGCCATTTGCTTTGTGTTTGAAGTATTCTTAATTCTTACATTACTAAATACAAGAATCAACCAAGGAATATATTCTGTTATATCCAGTTCCCTTTTCTGCTTATAAGGCAGGCTGTAAACTGCCACGCATTTCAAAACGTAAACTTTTTGAAATTCATGATGTTTTAACTTCGTTTTAATTCCCTACATAATTTACCACTATACTTACATGTACGTTTGTTGCACCATAAATACATGCAGGTTCCACCATAACTAATTACACTTAAATGCACAATATATACAACTTCCCCCATACTTACACAGATGTTGCGCTATAACTATACTAATACATGTTGCAATATACCTAATATCTTACATGTTGCACCATCAGTACATACATACGTGTTGTACCATACTCACATATTTACATGTTGCACCATACCTACATAGAAACAAGAACATCCATTAAAGTTCATAGAAAAATGATTGCTGGTCTGTATGTGAACGAAGACGACGCAAGCAACACTCTTCATCCCCTGTCATGCAAACTGGGTCACTGACGCCCCACCTCAGCTTCTCACATTATTGACATTTAACATCTAACTACCAAAAGATCAGGTGAGACGGGTCGGAGTCCATTTATTTATCAAATTCTTTCAAATTTCCTTCTTAACCACAAAAGAATGTTTGGTATCTGACACACAATGGTTTCCGTAGAGTGAGGTCGTTTCTTACTGAAGTTATCTGCTAAATGTTTGTAAATATATTTATGTTCCCAAACACCTCTCGTTTACATATATTTCGGCTCTATCTATATCTTTACTGTGTCATCGTATCCACTTAATATATGATTTTACAATACTTTTATCTTCCCAGTGACTGCAGGGCAAAATTATTCTGACATCCTGTATCCCACATCGTGTTGATACACAATCTCTTCCTCAGGTTTTTATCGTCTACCTCACTGATGTACTACACAGCCTCCCCACATCAGTGTTGGGTCACCTTTCGTCTCTCACTTACTGTCACAGTAGTTTTTAGGTTTTCAATCACTGTCATGTCACCCTCCGCTGTCCTCACTGAGTGTCACACGAGCCACACACCTTCTAGCCACGTGTGTATCACCACCCCAGCAAACCATAGTATATTTCATTGCAGTCCATTCTCCCCTCCCCGGCCTCGCGCATGTTACTGTCACTGTGGTAAAAGGTATTACAGCAGATTTTGAAATACCCTGCGATACATCAGTCTGGCGTTGTAAAATGTGTGCCAGTTCCTGCCAATCTGCAAACCTTCATGATATTTGCATATAGCTATATGATACCTTTAAAAGACACATTAAAAGTTTAAGAAAGGAATTTCCTTTCTGAAATGCGGGTCAAAAGAAGTATCCATCAGCGGTGAAAATCTTATATATACACAGAACATGAAGGAGGGTGAAAGGCATGCATGTGATCGAATGAATTGGAACAAGATGGTATACAAGGGGCGATGTGCTCTGTCACTGGAGTGAACCAGGGAATGTGTCGGCTGTGTGTGTGTGTTGCTGGAGACTACCTGCAGGTAGTTACATGGCAATCGAAAAACCGCTTTTGGCAGGGTAGGATAACTGTCAGTAGACAGAAAGGATGAAATTTTCGTTCACAGTTTTTCTGTACAAAGATGTTCATCATTTTCCTACATTTTCTTTATGTAGTCTAAAACATTTATTGGTTTTACTGTAAACTTTTATTTAAGCTTTACTGTGGGATACGGCCCTAGGCAGTTTGTTCCGGCTCATGAATATTTTTATCCAACTTTTCTAAAAAGTTTGTAGTTGATTCCTGGGTAGCAAGAAATTATCCTTTGCTATATGCAGAAACATAGTATGGACAACTCTGACACCTTAAGTATGGATGGCCTTATCCTTGAAAAATTATTCGTTTTATTCATGTCTTTTAACAGGTATGATACTCAGTTGAGAAAACATTTAGATATCAAAATAGTTTTCTCAGTGTACTGGAGATTTTCACATCTAGACTTTGAATGTGAACAATGAGCAAGAAACAGCGTGCCTCTCATTACGCTTTTCCTAGTTTACTCATCATTGTCATTAATGATATATGAAGGGCCGAACAGATATATGAAGGGCAGTGCAGATATATGAAGGGCCGAACAGATATATGAAGGGCAGTGCAGATATATGAAGGGCCGAACAGATATATGAAGGGCAGTGCAGATATATGAAGGGCCGAACAGATATATGAAAGGCAGTGCAGATATATGAAGGGCAGTGCAGATATATGAAAGGCAGTGCAGATATATGAAGGGCAGTGCAGATATATGAAGGGCCGAACAGATCTATGAAAGGCAGTGCAGATATATGAAGGGCAGTGCAGATATATGAAGGGCAGTGCAGATATATGAAGGGCAGTGCAGATATATGAAGGGCAGTGCAGATATATGAAGGGCCGAACAGATATATGAAGGGCCGAACAGATATATGAAGGGCAGTGCAGATATATGAAGGGCCGAACAGATATATGAAAGGCAGTGTAGATATATGAAGGGCAGTGCAGATATATGAAGGGCAGTGCAGATATATGAAGGGCAGTGCAGATAAAGATATATGAAGGGCCATACAGATATCAGCTTTAAATTCCTCAAAGGTCTCGAACATTGTTAAACAGATACGTGCTTTGATTCACCTCAAACTTGTTCCGTCACCGACCACCACATGCCTGAATGTGTGCTAGGTAGTGCGTGGTCACGCTGGCCGAAGCAGCGCTGGGTGCAAGCCTGAGGGCGGTACAATGGCTCATTATCGTCAGAAGAGGAGCTGACTCTTCTTTACAAAAATGGCTCTCATAGACCTTTTTGAGTCATTGAATAGCTCTTTGAATGCTTGATATGAAGAACGTTAAAACCAGAATGAAGTAGCAACTGTGAGAATATTTCGAGTACATACGCCAGCCTCTTCCTGACCAGTTTGTGCAAAGTAGCAATGAAACCTCTGCATAGTGCCAGACTTGTGGTCGAGAACATACTCATTGCCTTGGATGAAATCGTTGGGATGAATTCTCGCTGGTTTTCTCAGTGTATGTTGTACGTGGGGTAAGTTGTTTCTTTTAAGATCCCGTCATGGAACATTTCCACGGACAAAGGATAACCCCTCGTGAGTACTTGTGTTGCTTGCTTATGGGTCAGGATAATGATGCCTGGAGCCAGCCCTCGTCTTATTGACGGTCTGTTCTCGCGTGTGATAACGAGACTGTTACTTGTATACAATAATACCTTACTTGAGTATGGCCTATTGTGTGGTCGTGAGATTTATAGCCTTTGCTGACATCGATGGTTCACAGCGTGTGATACGATCGTAAGACAGCATATTAGTATGAAGAAACACATGCATTCTCAGCAGTTATCAGTCTCCATCATATGACCAAGACTTTCAAGATGATTTCACGCCTTTAGCTGAAATGATGTGTGTAAATTTACCTCAGTATGATACGATAAATCTTCTTAAACGATCTTTGGTAATCTACTCTGCATGTTCTCATGATAAGAGAAGCTAGATAACTCTCACTTCTCTCCGGTAGCTTCAGTCCACCCGCCCCAGTGGTGATGGTTGTGTGGTCGTTCTCGGGGTCAGTGTGAGCAGCGTGATGGTGGTCACGGGTGGCCGCTGCTGTGTCGTTACTCAGTCACGTTTCTGTTGATGGACTCGTCAGTGTCCTGAGTATGAGCCAGTGATGTCTGGTCTGTGTTGGATGACGAGATGAACGGGATATGTTGAGAAGCCTTGGATACGAATGTACAAAGTCCACCAGACCAGCTAGACCTGGTGTCAAGGTTGGCCTCTTGGGAGCCTAGGCTCTCCTCAGCTTAGTCGACCAGCCATCCAGCTCAGCAGCTTGAGCTCAGCCCTAGGTGTTGGTAAGATCACCGAAGACTGATCCAGGTAAACTCCAGGTAATACTAGTACGGATACGTATTCCTCTCTCTCTCTCTCTCTCTCTCTCTCTCTCTCTCTCTCTCTCTCTCTCTCTCTCTCTCTCTCTCTCTCTCTCTCTCTCCTCATACGGATTGTATGATATGATCTTGTATTATCTTGTTGACTATCGTTATAAGTAATAAGTTTTGAGCGTTATAACTTGTCACAGGTTAAATCTTACAGTTACAACTGGATAAATTCACTTTAAGACTAGTTAAATTTAAGACATGTTAAGTATATGAATAGTTAAATAGAAATATTGTTGTTGTTGTTAAATAAAAAAATTTTTGTTGTTGATGTTTGTCGCTGTGTACACACCGATGTGGGTTTACTTTATCAATGTAGTTACCAGCAAAAAATATTTACGAATATGTTTGTCTTAAAGTAAAACAAAATAATCGTAGATATCAGATAATGGCAAGCCTTTAAAATGATCATCTCTGAATCTCATGTGTTCCACTTTTGATTTATAGTTTTGATAATGATTTCTGATACCTGAACCCTTCATGCTGATACCTAAACCCTTCATGCTTTGCCAAACAACAAAAGAATAGAAAACAAAAATTTCGACGGTAATTAATAAAGTTGTTCCCTCTCCTTCCTCCTGCACGTTAGCTAACACCTCTGAACCGTCATCCTCTGTCCCTCACTAGCCATTCACTGTCCCTCACTAGTCATCCACTTCTCCCCTACATCTCGCCACCAGGACCTGATGCCTCAACATTATTATATTCATAACTTTGTTAAACTTAACAGTTTAATTTCCCGAGCCATCATGACCAAGGCACCTCCCAGGGCACTCCTGCAGTGACCCCGTGATCAACTCTGCCCTCACGCCAGATCTCCTCACCCACTTCATGATGAGCATTTAACAATCGTCTTCTCTTCGGTCACTCGGCTGTCTGCTGGTGGAAAATGGAGGCCAAAATCGTAAGCATTATAGAACTTCACCAGAGAAGAATAGGAAATTGCATCTGCTGGGTATATATGAACAAGCCTCCATACCACTATAAGTGAGACAACACTAACAAGTGGATCCCGCGAGGTGTTAGGTCATGGGAGGTCATCTAAATAAACACTGGTATGAGGCCAGATTTACGGTCAACCCACGTACAGTCTGCCACAGCCCGGGTGCAGATGCACTCCACACCAGTCATCACAAACAGTTTTGCTATTCGTAAAGTCCAGGAAATGACTAGTGAATATTTAGTGCGCGCCTCAACCACGTTCCATTATATAATCGTTAAGGTAAACACGCGTTCTGAATACTGCCTTTTGTTCTCTTTCCCTTCCATCATCACACTTAGCTCGCTCTGGTAAACTTGAAACTATTCTGCCTTGTTGTCGCTCTCTCTGTCCCCTTGTATCTTGTTCATCACTCTCTCTCTCTCTCTCTCTCTCTCTCTCTCTCTCTCTCTCTCTCTCTCTCTCTCTCTCTCTCTCTCTCTCTCTCTCTCTAACTTTTTTCCTTGATTTTTACGTCAGCAAGTTGGTAGATTTTACGAAGTAGTTCAGGATATAGAGAAGACCTTCCCCTGTCATTATTCTTTTTAGTTTGTTTAAGCCAAGTTATGCTATCATATTTTAGCTCATTTCAAAGTTTTACACCGACTCCCCATGTGAGATATTGTAATAAGGAGACATATCTCTGTAACTGTATCATAGTACTGAAAGCCTGAACCTTTACTATTACAAATATTGCTTAAGATGAAGTTCGTTCATTAACTGGCTTCCTATTAAACAAATCTACTGTATAGAACTTATTTAGAAAGTTGTGTTTGTATATCTTAGTTCAGATCAGCGTAAGTAAAGATTAACTTTGGTCCTTCGTCATCTAATTCACCAAATAGGCTACGATGGGGTGGAAGCACGCGATGAAGGTGTATATGTAATTGAATGAATGTGTTATAAAGGGCTTTACAGCTTTTGTTGCCCAGAATATATGATATTCCCATTAGAATAGTTGATTTTTTGTTGATGTTCTGCTTGCAAAACCTTGCATGTGATTCTTAATTGTTATGAGTGAGGAATTTCGCTTCCAGAACTCACACATAAATAATGACGTCTAGAACTTGTTGGTTCACCAGGACATTAGTTCCATACATAACACTGAAATGTTGTGCGACTGTTATCATGTGAGTTTACTTAGAGGCATATGATCCACAACACAAGCCTCCCCATGACCTGACCTGGAGAAGGTGGTGTTTGATCTTTGTCTCACCGCCGGCATCTGCTCATTGGAAGCTATCAACATAGCCGTTAGCTTTGGGAATTAGGCTTAGAAGGTAATTAAAGCAGACGTTCCATAACAGTGTTGTGTGGTACGCGAGCAATGGTAGCCTGGGCTACAGGTACTAATACACTAAACTAAAAACACAAAAATCCTACAGTATTAGTTTGATTATAAAGTGAACAAATGAAACATATTCCTCGTTATTATCTTTATATTCTTTTCATATCCGACGTATGTGTTGAGATCCACTGTTACCCTCTCCAGTAAACGCCGCGTGAGTGTCGTCACTTTCAAAGTTTAACAGTAATGGCTGAATGTGTCTGGCTTGTGGCTGATGCGAACCATAACAAAAAACATAAAGGAACCAGTTGCCACATCATTCACGATACTGGGAAATATATAAACGGAAAAATATATCTGACCAATACTTATACGGTATTGAAATTGGATGGGCCATATTAACGTCGACTTTTAAGGCAACAGTTACCTGTCACAATACCATATCGTAGGAAAAAAGAAAATACTATGAGGAATTTTCAGGCCAGAATATTGGGACTGTCAAATCTGTCCATTGGGAGTCGCCACAGCATTCTTCATGTGGCCATTGCGATGAAAAAAGATCTGCGGGAAATGATTATGTTCAAGGGATAATCTTCCACTCCAGTCGAGTACATTTTGTCGCAGGTCCAGCGTCAGTGTCGTGGGCTGGAGGCTTCCTGCTACCCCACTCGTTACCCAAGTCATTATATGTCTCCTTCCAGTTATTACGATAAACATTCCCGCGTACCTCAGGTAAATCTTGATCTTGTGATATATCAGTCTGACTGCCACGCTGTGCTCGTGTTAACAACAGTATTCTGTACCAATAAAGCAATGTGGATGCAAATGATCCTTTCATTTCAGTGTTCATTTATCGGTAAACCGTTACTGTTGGTTACTGTGTACCTAACGGGAAACGGCCGGGAGATCCCGTTGTATTTGTATATAGGACGAAGAAAGTACGATTACTTTTTATCGAATAGTTGTTTCTTTGTAATGGAAACTAGTGACTGGGTGCTTAACAAGCGAATCTATCACAGCGAGTGGCAAAGGTTGGGATCCTTCCCTCTAGAGGATATCAAATTTAAGTCAGGAAGGAGAAGGAATAAGTAAGGAAGGAGACGGAATACTTCCCACATATTCCCTGCGTGTCGTAGAAGGCGACTAAATGGGGTGGAAGCGGGGGGCTGGAAATCCTCCCCTCCAGTTTTTAACTCTTTCAAAACAAGGAACAGAGAAAGAGGCCACGTGAGGATTTTCTTCTAAGACTCAGCCCTCTGTTCTTGACGCTAACTCGCTAACACGAGAAATGGCGAATATATATGAGAAAAAAAAAAAAAATACATATATGTGTGGTGTGAGGTGGTTTGATCGAGTAAGTAATGTAAGGGTAAGAGAGATGTGTGGAAATAAAAAGAGCGTGGTTGAGAGATCAGAAGAGGGAGTTTTGAAATGGTTTGGGCACATGGAGAGAATGAGTGAGGAAAGATTGACCAAGAGGATATATGTGTCAGAGGTGGAGGGAACGAGGAGAAGTGGGAGACCAAATTGGAGGTGGAAAGATGGAGTGAAAAAGATTTTGAGTGATCGGGGCCTGAACATGCAGGAGGGTGAAAGGCGGGCAAGGAATAGAGTGAATTGGATCGATGTGGTATACCGGGGTTGACGTGCTGTCAGTGGATTGAATCAGGGCATGTGAAGCGTCTGGGGTAAACCATGGAAAGCTGTGTAGGTATGTATATTTGCGTGTGTGGACGTATGTATATACATGTGTATGGGGGTGGGTTGGGCTATTTCTTTCATCTGTTTCCTTGCGCTACCTCGCAAACGCGGGAGACAGCGGCAAAAAAAAAAAAAAAAAAAAAGAATATATATATATATATATATATATATATATATATATATATATATATATATATATATTATCCCTGGGGATAGGGGATTAAGAATACCTCCCACGTATTCCCTGCGTGTCGTAGGAGGCGACTAAAAGGGGAGGGAGCGGGGGGCTGTAAATCCTCCCCTCTCGTTTTTTTTTTTTTTAATTTTCCAAAAGAAGGAACAGAGGGGGCCAGGTGAGGATATTCCAAAAGAGGCCCAGTCCTCTGTTCTTAACGCTACCTCGCAAACGCGGGAAATGGCGTATAGTTTTAAAAAAATATATATATATATATATATATATATATATATATATATATATATATATATATATATATATATATATATATATATATATATATATATATATCCCTGGGGATAGGGGAGAAAGAATACTTCCCACGTATTCCCTGCGTGTCGTAGAAGGCGACTAAAAGGGAAGGGAGCGGGGGGCTGGAAATCCTCCCCTCTCGTTTTTTTTTAATTTTCCAAAAGAAGGAACAGAGAAGGGGGCCAGGTGAGGATATTCCCTCAAAGGCCCAATCCTCTGTTCTTAACGCTACCTCGCTATCGCGGGAAATGGCGAATAGTATGAAAAAAAAAAAAAAATATATATATATATATATATATATATATATATATATATATATATATATATATATTTTTTCTTTTTATACTATTCGCCATTTCCCGCATTAGCAAGGTAGCGTCAAGAACAGAGGACTGGACCTTTGAGGGAACATCCTCACCTGGCCCCCTTCTCTGTTCCTTCTTTTGGAAAATTAAAAAAACTGAGAGGGGAGGATTTCCAACCCCCCGCTATATATATGGCGCAAATGGGGAGGTGATAACAAGTAGTGGTGATGTGAGAAGGAGATGGAGTGAGTATTTTGAAGGTTTGTTGAATGTGTTTGATGATAGAGTGGCAGATATAGGGTGTTTTGGTCGAGGTGGTGTGCAAAGTGAGAGGGTTAGGGAAAATGATTTGGTAAACAGAGAAGAGGTAGTAAAAGCTTTGCGGAAGATGAAAGCCGGCAAGGCAGCAGGTTTGGATGGTATTGCAGTGGAATTTATTAAAAAAGGGGGTGACTGTATCATTGACTGGTTGGTAGGGTTATTCAATGTATGTATGACTCATGGTGAGGTGCCTGAGGATTGGCGGAATGTGTGCATAGTGCCATTGTACAAAGGCAAAGGGGATAAGAGTGAGTGCTCATATTACAGAGGTATAAGTTTGTTGAGTATTCCTGGTAAATTATATGGGAGGGTATTGATTGAGAGGGTGAAGGCATGTACAGAGCATCAGATTGGGGAAGAGCAGTGTGGTTTCAGAAGTGGTAGAGGATGTGTGGATCAGGTGTTTGCTTTGAAGAATGTATGTGAGAAATACTTAGAAAAGCAAATGGATTTGTATGTAGCATTTATGGATCTGGAGAGGGCATATGATAGAGTTGATAGAGATGCTCTGTGGAAGGTATTAAGAATATATGGTGTGGGAGGCAAGTTGTTAGAAGCAGTGAAAAGTTTTTATCGAGGATGTAAGGCATGTGTACGTGTAGGAAGAGAGGAAAGTGATTGGTTCTCAGTGAATGTAGGTTTGCTGCAAGGGTGTGTGATGTCTCCATGGTTGTTTAATTTGTTTATGGATGGGGTTGTTAGGGAGGTGAATGCAAGAGTTTTAGAAAGAGGGGCAAGTATGAAGTCTGTTGGGATGAGAGAGCTTGGGAAGTGAGTCAGTTGTTGTTCGCTGATGATACAGCGCTGGTGGCTGATTCATGTGAGAAACTGCATAAGCTGGTGACTGAGTTTGGTAAAGTGTGTGGAAGAAGAAAGTTAAGAGTAAATGTGAATAAGAGCAAGGTAATTAGGTACAGTAGGGTTGAGGGTCAAGTCAATTGGGAGGTAAGTTTGAAAGGAGAAAAACTGGAGGAAGTAAAGTGTTTTAGATATCTGGGAGTGGATCTGGCAGCGGATGGAACCATGGAAGCGGAAGTGGATCATAGGGTGGGGGAGTGGGCGAAAATCCTGGGAACCTTGAAAAATGTGTGGAAGTCGAGAACATTATCTCGGAAAGCAAAAATGGGTATGTTTGAAGGAATAGTGGTTCCAACAATGTTGTATGGTTGCGAGGCGTGGGCTATGGATAGAGTTGTGCGCAGGAGGATGGATGTGCTGGAAATGAGATGTTTGAGGACAATGTGTGGTGTGAGGTGGTTTGATCGAGTAAGTAACGTAAGGGTAAGAGAGATGTGTGGAAATAAAAGGAGCGTGGTTGAGAGAGCAAAAGAGGGTGTTTTGAAATGGTTTGGGCACATGGAGAGAATGAGTGAGGAAAGATTGACCAAGAGGATATATGTGTCGGAGGTGGAGGGAACGAGGAGAAGTGGGAGATCAAATTGGAGGTGGAAAGATGGAGTGAAAAAGATTTTGTGTGATCGGGGCCTGAACATGCAGGAGGGTGAAAGGAGGGCAAGGAATAGAGTGAATTGGATCGATGTGGTATACCGGGGTTGACGTGCTGTCAGTGGATTGAATCAGGGCATGTGAAGCGTCTGGGGTAAACCATGGAAAGCTGTGTAGGTATGTATATTTGCGTGTGTGAACGTATGTATATACATGTGTATGGGGGTGGGTTGGGCCATTTCTTTCGTCTGTTTCCTTGCGCTACCTCGCAAACGCGGGAGACAGCGGCAAAAAAAAAAAAAAAATATATATATATATATATATATATATATATATATATATATATATATATATATATATATATATATGTGTGTGTGTGTGTGTGTGTGTGTGTGTGTGTGTGTGTATACGTAATTGTCTATTGTATTGTTCAGAGAATGAGTGTACGTGTGTCTGTTTATGTATGCTTGTATGTGTGTACACTGTTTCTACTGAACCAGCAGCAGGGTTTCTACCGTAAGCTCTGGGCACTTCATACACCAGGCAGCCTAAGTAAGCTCACCAAGCTTTCGCTCTGCCGCCAGTCTAGCCAATTAAAAATTCTCGCCTTGTTTCACTCGGCAAGGGGTAGGCGCCTCCCTCCCTTCTTCCCTCCCTCACCATGTTTGAAGGTTTCCGCAGCCGTCCGCACGGTGGATTAAGTCAAGGTAGCATGTATCAGCAGGACAAAATGTTGTCGCAAAATAAAAGCGATATCACACGACAGTCCTTAGGTACCTGAATGGTGTTGACTAAGATGTCGACGTTTGCCAGGAATACGTACATGCAGAGAAGTGTTGGACCAGCTGACACAACGTACGAAAGAGAATAAACATTTTTCAGTTGTTGCCTCGCACAACACTGGGTCACGCACACATCTTTGTCGGAAGACCAGAGATGCATCGAGCGCGGTTTCCTCCTCAACTTTTCCAATGTTATGTTCCCGCTGGTGATGTCATGTGGCACGTGAGTATTGCTACCTACTTGAGATACTGACTACAGCATTTTATATAACACTTTCCATAGATAAGAATGTAACAGTAATGGGCGTTGTTCATCAGAGCGAAGAAAATATTTTTTCAAGGGACAAACTGGAAGGTATGGAAAATGGATGAACGGAAGAATGGAGAATGAAGTAAAGGGAAAGTAGAAAGTGGAAACTGCCTCTTCGGCTGGCAGTGACGATGTTAACCCATGATGAGTCATAATTGTGTTAGTGTTGCTTGACTGTTAAACTGAAGAAACTGTCATCCACGTAGCAATTATTACTTTAACGTAATTATTTTTCTTTTGTAAAGTCAGACGGGATGACTAACTTTGCGAACAGGAGTCACTAACAAAGGTGCAATAATCTATAGAAATTACAAAGACAAAATTAATCCATGAGAAGAATCAGCAACTCACCCGCATTCTTGAAGACTTGTCTCGTGAGAAAGTGTTAGTAAGATTCCGTACGTGGCCTGGATCGTACGTGGCCTGGATCGTACGTGGCCTGGATCGTACGTGGCCTGGATCGTACATGACCTGGATCGTACGTGGCCTGGATCGTACGTGGCCTGGATCGTACGTGGCCTGGATCGTACGTGCTTCTTAATTACAGAAACAATAACGCTAAGCAAAATAGGTTAAAAAGGAGGAAAAAAAAGACAATCCATCGGTCTCCAACTGTAATCATTGGACGGTGTCACGACTAAGCTGATATTCTCTGCATGACATCAGAAACACGGAATGTAAATATTTCTTGGGCAACACATAATACTTTGCTTGATTATCACATTTCGCTGCTTCTCAGAAGCATAATAGTCTCTCTCTCTCTCTCTCTCTCTCTCTCTCTCTCTCTCTCTCTCTCTCTCTCTCTCTCTCTCTCTCTCTCTCTCTCTCTCTCTCTCTCTTACGCTCATCTTCTAAAAGTTGGAATAGAAAGGTGCTAAGGGAATATTTTCCATCTAAGGCCGAGACTGAGGCTAAGCTGTTCCTTACGCATGGAAGGCGAGTAGCTACAAGACCAAGTTATTTTGATCAACAATCAATATCAAATTCATTAAAACCAATTTATCATAAAGAGTCTTACAGAGTTGTCAGAGTTTCAACTGGTCACTCAGGTCGCCGGGAGGTGGTCAGATGGGTGGAGGCTGAGGTCTAGGTCGATCAACCCGTGCCTTCCTACGTGGCACTGTTGGCTGAACCTGACCACGGACATATCTCTTAGAATTATTTTTCTGTTTTTAACCTCTTTGTGTATTGGCTTCATCACTACTAAGCTAACTTAATGCATATGTATATATATATATATTTTTTTTTTTTTTCATACTATTCGCCATTTCCCGCATTAGCGAGGTAGCGTTAAGAACAGAGGACTGGGCCTTTGAGGGAATATCCTCATATGGCCCCCTTCTCTGTTCCTTCTTTTGGAAAACTTAAAAAAAAATGAGAGGGGAGGATTTCCAGCCCCCCGCTCCCATATATATATATATATATATATATATATATATATATATATATATATATATATATATATATATATATATATATATATATATATGTGTGTGTGTATGTATGTACATGCAGAACAAATTTTTCATGGAACATAAACGTAGTTAATTCACGAAAATGGTATTGATTAGTGAAAATGTTTTTCATTTATCGCCCGTGTAAATTATGATCCATGTATACTTTATATCGTGTCATCATGCCTGCCATTAACTGTAATGACTGTACTAAAGAAAAACGAAGATGGCGGAGGAATGTCCAATAGTCGTTATTCTGTAAGTAAAAACATAAACCTATCCATCCCAAAACACGTACATGAAGCAGATTAGAATTCTTATGTAACGTGGGAATGTCATTTGTAGCTTACAGAGGGATTATGATCTGTCTGGTAGATGCAGGACACAATTCTGACTTAAGAAGACACTTTTTTACCGTCCTAGATTGTTTGAGACAATGTACACGTCCTTCAATAATCACAGATAATGGACAGTCATCATAACATACTACGGGGGACAGCAGACTGCGACTGGTAGATCACATTCTCTTCCGTCCTATATCCAACATCCTCGCCATTCTCAGTCTTCACGTACACGATGAAGCCCATTCTTTATTGTCTGGGAATCATAATGGACGTTCTCGAACATTAAAGTAACACACGCAGTTCTCGGTCGCTGGAGACTGGTTCACCTTGTTGTCTGCCGTTAAGAATGATAAGTGTCATCGTTAGGCGGTTAACATTGATCAATTCTACCTAGGCCGCCTGAGATTGATGAATTCCATCCTCTAGTCTGAAATTTATACATCATATTTTCGGCTGTGCAAGACTGCTAAACCCTGTTTCTCTGCAGTGGCGGAGCAGTAAATCCAATGTCGGCAGTTCAGGGTGATGGAAATTCTCTGTTCTACGAGAGTGATGAATCCCATCCTTACTTGTGAGTGTCACAGTCTCAGTTATCGATCGTTCAGGATTGGTAAACCGCATTCTAGGTCGTCTGAGGGTGACACATCCTATACTCTGTCATTTCATTGTGGTAAATCACGTTGCCCAAGTGTCTCAGAGTCATACTTGCCAGGAGAATTGGGCAAATTCCATAAAATCAATCCGCTCCATAAATCAGACGCAAGAAGCTAAGCAGCCGTGAGTTTCTTTATTCTCTGACATGTATTATGTAGTTAAACAGAACGCTAAATACAGTCTATTCTCAGTTTCGTTGAAGTATTCAAGAATCCATTTTGATCCGGAGGGTAAACTTTCAAGTATTTTGAATGACAAATGTAGACTCACTTTCCGGGTTGATACAAGGCAGTTTGGGAGTGAACATGACATTACTCGATGATTCTATTCGATAGATTACCTGGAATGAGATTCTTTCTCTTCGGTATTTACATTTGTGAAAAGAGTGATCACAAGATAATGAAGTTTTAACGAATTTAAGTTTGTATGATTCATTTCAGATAGATCCCAATTATAAAGTTAATCTCCTTACAATTGCACACCATTACTATCTTTAGCAACTCTTTATGAGCAGCGAGGAGCCAAGTGTGAGTAGATTTAGATGAGATGCAAAATTATTCATAAAAGATTGTTACGCTGACAGGAGCAGAGTGATGAGAAAATCGATGGATGGGAGAGTTACTTACAAGATTTTCGTGAGACTTGTAGGACGTAATAGCTCGGTAGAGAGAGAGAGAGAGAGAGAGAGAGAGAGAGAGAGAGAGAGAGAGAGAGAGAGAGAGAGAGAGAGAGAGCCATATGCCAGGTCACCAGAGCCACGTCCCACCATGTCTTGCAGGCGCTCGTTTCTCCCCTTTAGTAGACATTGTTCTAAGAGACATTTAACCCAGACTGAGCTGGTCCTGGGTGATGCAGGGGGTCACACCAGCTACGCCCGTCGCTACACCAGTAGATACACTTGTACAATATAATATGTCAATGTACACCTTACCTAACGAATGGCTGAGATTCTCCCACACAGATGAAGGTGCTGTCGCAGACCTCAATTTTACCATTCTCAATGACCTGGAGCAAATTATTATCCCCTGTGTCCAAATTCCAGACCGTCACATCCAGTTCCCTCTCTACACTCGACATCTGCTCTTCTTCTCGATGAGGACTTTCTTCTGTGACTAGGGTCTTCACCATGGAGGAAGAGAGAGGGGGAAAAAATAACCTCAACACCCGACTGCCATCAAGCAACCCCAGGCGCTCACTGGTCGACCACCAGAGCCCCAGCACCACAGTGGGTCGGTGGTGTTCTGTGGTGACGATGGGCAGAGTACCTGTGCCCTCGACCTGCTCACAGCTCAACGTCAGGTAATGTGACGCGTGACAGACGCTGAGTCGCTGGGGAAGTGTTCTGGTGGCAGGAAGTGCACGGAGTGGAACAAATGTCTGGGAATGAAGGGACGCCGTGGCACTACCCATAACAAGTGCTTGGTTTGGAAGTGAACGTGTTTTGGTACTGCCTTCTAACCAGTGCAATGGCTGGGACAGAGGCATGCCATTATTCACACATCATGTGTTTCCTTAGTTTCAGATATCTGAAACTAAGAAAACAAAATATCTAGATATATCAATGCACACATAATGGATGACCACGTACAATCACGTATGAAGAAACGGAGAAGAAACTAAAGTGGAACAACGCAATGGAACAATAAGTGAAAACAAAGTGGAAGCTTTCACAATCCTCGTAAAAGTTTGAAGTTCGTTCAGGCGGAATTGGTATACAAAGAAATGAAATGTATAATTCTCTCTCTCTCTCTCTCTCTCTCTCTCTCTCTCTCTCTCTCTCTCTCTCTCTCTCCCACAGTGAAGATAGCATAGCATCCAAGCCATGATTAACGTCGCCATAAACGACAACCAGAAACGCCTGCAATTCTCTGAGGACTTCACCATTAAGGCCGTTCGAATAACCGGCTGAGGATAGAACACTAGAGCATGGTAGACTGGAGCAGTGAGGCCCTGGAATGAGGAGAGCGTCCTGCAGCAGACCGCACAGCTGTGCTGCAGACAACAACTTCCTGCAAAACATCAACAGGCGACATCTGACCATTAGCTAGAATCTCTGGGGTTGGCTCTGGATGGTGGCAATTTCCCTGCTGTGAGCCGATCATCTGTGGGCTGCTGGAAGCAACACGTGATGAACTTTTCGTCAAGGAAAATCCTCCTCTTCCGCATGCTCCACGTACTCAATAACTTTAAAGCACCGCTTAAGAAACTTGCTAAAATTTACGTCACTTTTGGCCGACCAGTAATATTGCACTGTTTCCTGATGTTTCGGGTCAGGCTTATAGTGCAACAGCCTCAATAAACTGAGAGGGGCCCCGTGGAGACCCATCAAAATTAGCTTGAGCTACGAAAGCACTTATTAAGAGCCTTCGCATCTAATAAACTGGCTCCCTGTCGCTACTTTCATAGGCAACAAGTACCCTCCGATGAATGAAGTCACGATTGGCTGAATGGCAGTAAATGTGACCACTTGATTGGCTGACTGAGATTTGCCAGATATCACCAGTGCCCTTAACTACTATCCGCTAATTCCTTTGCGTCTCTACTTTTCCCTATAAACAAATATTTTTGTTGAGTTGTCCTAGCGCACCTACGATTAAACACGTGAAATTTGCATGTTGACATTTCGCATAACGTTATTCCAAGTTTGTTCTGAATCATAACGCGCATACTTCCCAGTTACGGTCAAAATTCAGAGTGTATTGGACACAACCTGACCCCTGTAGGCGGGAGTAACGAGACGCAAGAGGGAGAGGGTACCACTCGACGCAGCCACAGGGTCTCACATGCTTGCTCGAGGATGAATTAACTTTTTCCTGACACTTCCTGCATGAGTCCTCTAAACCCTGGATGATATAGGGACTTCCTGTCACCTCAACCACGCGAAGTAAACGTCAGGATATGACAGATTCCAGTCCTTCCGATGCCACGCATATCATTGAAAGAATCTCTGCATCCTTGTGTAACTGCCGTGTTGAATTCAAGCAAATTATTCCTGCAGAGGTTAGCCTGACTTGGTTTTCAGTCTGTAATCATTTCATAGCCACTGGAATTTGATATGTATTTGCATCATTGCTGATTTTCGTTATTTGTGATATCGTATTTCTTTGGTGAAAACACTGTGATCGCATCAGTTTTTGTCAAATAAACTGAAATGATTTATTCACGTGTGTTATCCTGCTATACTTCCTTCCTCCTTGGCACAGCCCTGCACAGAAGTATCCCACCCGGTTCCAACTTGTCCTTCCCTCCAGCACCACTATCCTTCCCTGTCCCAGGCCGTTCCCCCTCCACCACCACTTCAGGTATTCCCACTACCGTATGTTCCTCCGTCCTCCTGTCTGCATCCTCGGCCTCCACAGTGGCTATAGCGAGTTCTTGTCTCCATAAAGAATCTGGAAATTTAGTCAATCTGTTCTTGCCTCTGTGGAAGCCACTGCAACACTCACGATTCTTTTTAGAACTTTTCGAGCCTGTCGACGTGTATTTGTATACGCAAAGCCTTACTTGTCTTTATCTTACAAATCACAACACAAAATCTTTTCAGAAGACTGTCGTCTTCTTGCTCCCCGGGCAACAGCAAGAAAACAACCACTTTAATAGGCAGAGCCGCGCAGCGTTGCCCTCGTTGTTTGCCCAATTTCTTTCTCCTGCTTTCCTTACGTTGTGCAGCCTTCTTCTCGCTTCATATCTGACCATCACGCCACCCCCTCTCTTCTCTCTCTCTCTCTCTCTCTCTCTCTCTCTCTCTCTCTCTCTCTCTCTCTCTCTCTCTCTCTCCTTCCCGACATTTGAATATAAATGTTTCCGCATCGACCAGCCGTGGAGGCAGCTCCTGCAGAAGAAACGCGTATTTTTGAAAAAAAAATCTTGTGAGTTCTTGCCTCTCATCCCACCGGTTAGATTTTGCGTCTGCCTGATGCTTGGTAATTACAGATTTAACCTAAACCTACTGACGGACTTTTTCAACTCCACAAAATTCGTTTTATGAAAGCAGTGGTGATATTACTGGTTAGGTTCACAGATGAAAAGCTGAACGTCGATTGAGCGCTAAACTTAACGGTCGTTACATCCTCTACTTTGACTCAGTTTTGTAGTCACTACGTGGCTGTGTTTAGCCCCATCAAAAGGAGACTAGTGGTGCGCTCATCGTCCCTACATCATCAACGAACTCAAAATTGGTTTCTTTCTGAAGACATGGAAACGTTTCATCTTGTTAGCATTAAGCAGAACAAATTTTCATAACTGGAAGAGAGCGAGTCTTTTCGCTGATCCTGGGGAGGTAAAACTTTTTACCTCCTGCCATCTCCAATAATCTATGAATCAGTGACGCGCCCTTGGGTACCTCGAGACCCAGCTAATGACCGGGTGTGCCATTTTTTCTCTCTTCATCCTCTTGGTTTTATGGTCTAGCATATTGTAACCTATTCCTTCAGTTTCTATTACCACTGCTATTACCTCTACCGCTACTACTATAACCCCAACTATTATAACTACAACTATTACCACTATTGCTACTCTATCTCTGCTTTTATCAACCTATCCATCATTTTTCATTTCTATCTTCTATTTCTTCCTATCCTTCTATTTCTTCCTATTCTTCTTTTCCTCTTTTCCTGTCTTGTCCTGCCTCACCTACACGTGGTTGCCGGCACCTAGTTCACAAATGCACACTCTCCATCTCACACATAACAATCGGAAACACGTAACTCACACGAGTCTTTCTTCATTCGTAAGTCTAGATTTTCAAGCGCTTCGCGCCACCTTTACCTTTTGGCGATATTCTTGATAAGTCCCCATAGTAAGTCCTTCAGCCTTTGTGTTGTGAAGACTTTCATCAGCATAACTTAAATGAACTTCCCTCATAAAGACAAATGAGCCGTTAAGAGTGATGCATAATGAATATCATAGTTTCCTCTGTAAATATAGCTAATGTAGACAAAAAGTAGACAGTGATATTACAAGAAGAAGGACTGGAACCATGATCTGCCATGATGGGAAAGTATTCTGTATGTTGATAGGTTTCTCAATAAGCTTCGTTACCATGATAAAGTCTGATGATGAATTATCAGTGATTACTTACAAACTTCTTTTTTTCGAGGTTATCATAAAGCAAATGATAAGAGAAACATAAAAATTAGTATTGTCATAACATTTACTCTCGAAAACTGAGCCAAATTGTACCGAGAACAACTTCCGTGTTTGGTACAAAAATCAGGGTCAAGTTCAGACGGGTGGAGGTAAAGCTGTGGAGACTAGTGCTTTAAAGCAGGTTTGAGGGTCGGGTTTTAGGAGCTGTAGGGGTATGGCCGGTTATCACAGGAGGTGTCCTGGGACGTGCATTGTTTAGAAGTCAGGACAAAAAGCTGTTTTTATCTGTTTTCCTATACCGTAGGCGCCAGCCACATAAAAAAAGTCCACATGGAAGCCAGACCTGACATGAAACACGAGAGGAAAAGAGGCAGATGATGAAGGAACCATGCCCATTGTAGCATGGCCTCATAATTAGTACAGAAACAAAGGCATTCAACAGAGTTATTAATTACGCCATAATTTCAAAGCTTCAGCCGCTTCCTACCCAGTTATAGATTTTTGAAAATGATAAACTATTTAGATTAATTAGAAACCCAATTATAGGATAATGATATACATTCACATACAATAAGAGAAACAAGGTAATAATAGAATGATGGAATAAAATGAATGATAGAAAAAGTAAAAGCAAATCCCAGTAAACAGTAGTGCAGCCTAAGAATTCCAGAAACTTTACAAAATATTAAAGTTTATTCAACAGATGACGTAAGAAAGGACAAAAACAATACGAGGGTTGTACTTTTTTTTACTGCAGTGAGGACAGGCTTCACCTTCCTGGTCATGGACAAACATGTTGTGCAGCAATTAAAAGTGTCTTCATTATGTTGATGACTTCACCATTTACATGTCATCCGGCATCGAGTGTTTGGCCACACAGCTATTTCTAGGCTCAAGGCAGCATCGTACAGCAGATGACACAGCTGTACTTTTGGCACAAAGGAGAGAACTCTGCAGCAAAATATGAAACTATATTCCAGGGAAGAGGACAGCAATTGCAGCAGAGCACAAATCTATTCTACAGGGCTGAGGAGCGAACCCTGCAGCACAGCACAGACCTGTATCCCAATGCTGAGGACAGCGCCTCGAAACACATCACTCACGTGTATTCCTGAACTGAGGAAGTCGCCGTGCAGCGGACCAAGCAACTGTGTTCATGTGACGTGGAGAATAACAACGTGCTGAACAACACAGTGTGTCATGTGACCACAGGCAAAACACCCTTTGTTCACCTGGCCGTGACTATGGATGACGGCAACTTCGCTGTGGTGAACCACCGTACACAACTGGCCGTCTGGGACTCTCATGAGAACACACATGAGAACCTCTACACCACGGTCATCCCAGCTCTTCCACGTACTCCATGCGCTCACCAAGGTCTAAGTAACCCCGGAGAAGCTCTGTTGTCCAGTGATACGGATTGAGCTTACTGACCGACGGTCATAACAGAGTGAGAGAGCCTCTCACTTGAGCTGTGGTAACAGCCAAGATGATCCTGCAGGTACGAGCCTTTACCCGCCGGTACAGGGGAGGTAGACGAGCTCCTCCTAATATTCGCCTAAGATTTTTTGAACGACTAGCGACTCAGAGACCTGCTGCCACCCCGTCCACAGGACATGACAAATTGGAATCTCATCGGTGTGACGTGCGTCATGAAAAGTAATCCAGCATCCTTGTGCTCCTGCCTTGTCAAACTCTAATAAGTAACCTATACTTGTATGAGATGCTGGATCTGGTTATTAGTCACCAATCCGTTCATACTTATGTATACATTTTTGATGTTGCACATTTACCCACTATATCATAATATTCAAAATATGTTTCTTTATATGAAAACTGCATAATTTTGATACTGTCTGCCAACACCGCGGAAGTTCCCCTCCTCCCTAACCTAGTTCCAGCACCACTATTCCTGGCTGCCCTTCCCTCCAGGACCGCTATCTTGCCCGGTCTCCGGCAGTCCTCCCCCTCCAGCACCACTACACATATTCCCACGCCATGTGTTCCTCCGTCCTCCTGTCTGCACCCTCGGCCTCCGCCCTGGTAATAGCCAGTTCTTGTGGCCATAAATATCTTAAACTCCAGTCGATTTGTTTTTGCTTCTGTGGGAGCTACTGAAACAGTCACGATTCTTTAAACTATTTTGAGCGTGTCTCTGTGTGTTTCCAAATGCAGTCATGTGCTTTTCATTTTTACAAATTAAAATCTTTTCAGAAAACTTCCTTTTTATTGTAGGGAAACCTAACCTCTTTAACAAGCAAACCCGTCCACAATGTTTTTGCTAATTCCCTGTTTTCTACATTTCCCTTTCCTTCATCCCGTTGCTCAACTTCCTTTTTGTTTCTTCTTCGTCATATCCACCACTCCTCTCTCTCTCTCTCTCTCTCTCTCTCTCTCTCTCTCTCCAAGCTGAGCTTTAATGCCTTTGCATCGACCAGCCCTGAAGAAAGTTTCTGCAGAAGCAACTCGTACATTTTCGGAAATAACTTGTTCGTTCTTTCTTCTTACATTTACGTACATTCTGTATTTTCGGGTGATGCCTCTATAGCATAGTTCGCCTAAGCATGGTAATGGACCTTTCGATATTCCTTTGTTTTGTGAATTAGTGACATGGTCACGTGACTGGTCATCCTTACGGTGAACCCTGAATGGTCACAATACAGAATGGTTATTGTATACACTACGTTACTGTAGTAGAGTTAGTCATATGTTTTTGCTTGACAGAGGAAACTGTCGTTGTACTTTTCACGCCAGCGTAATCAGCAAGCCTAAAGTTGGTCTCATATTCAAGAGATGAGGAAAATCTTCGTAATTCTGCTGGTTTGAAAAAGACATCCCCAATATATCTGGGATGAGATTGGTTCCTTCCTCTGACCCAGCGGACGCAGGACTCTGTCTTTCTCTTCTCGCCTTCTGTCTTCTCCAGTAATTTACGAGACGCTGACATATCCCCAACCAGCTCCAGACCCAACTAATGACCGCACGTAATATTTCTTTCTCCTCTTTCGTCCCGGTGGCCTCCTGTGTCCACCACTCTCATTATCTTTCTGTGTCTCTTATCTTTCTATTTCCTCCTCTTTCTCATTCATTATGATTATGTATGTTCTAGTCATCCTCTTCTCCCTTTTTCTTGGATTTGGTCATTAGCACCATCAACATATACTAAATATGGATCAGGAGAAGTACAGCCAAAATAGAAAATGAATAGGTATGTGAATTGAATGATAAATAAAAGGATATCGAATTTATCTAAGGTTATGTAGAAAAATATGGAAAACCCGAATTTTGCTGGAAAATTCTACTGAGCAGTTAAGATGATATATCTAGACTCTCATCATACTCTTATTTCTGTTTTTGTAAGTGTGGTAAAACGAAAATAATTTAGTTCAAGGACAAGGACTGGTGTATAGATCTGCCATGACTGAAGAATGTTACAGGGAACTGCAAATACTTCTAATGAATTTCTTTACTGTCGCAAGCAGAGGAGGAGAGAGACTTAGGAGGAATATGAAATAGTGCATGAAAAAACCATAACGAATATTCAGAACTCTTTTCATGATCATTAAAAAAGAAAAGAAAAAGTCTGAAAATTAGAAAACCGACAACGTTAATTTACAAAAGAATTGTGAGTGGAATATTTCTACCAAAAATAACTCGCATGATATTAAAACGTCGGGTCAAGTTCAGGCGGCTGAAGCTGAAGACAAAGTACTGAGGACTCATCCTTGGCTGTAGGTTGAAGGGTCGGGTCTCACAAGCTCATGAAATATGGAGGCTATTGTTTAATGGGTCACCGGGAGCTGCGTTGTTTAAGGGGTCACTGGGAGCTGAGCTGTTTAGGGGAAAATTAAGAAAATTGATGACAATGAATATCACAGGTCCTCACTCTGAGCCGAGTTTTCTTCATTTGCATCGGTCGGCTTGGGTCACAGACACAGGGTCTTATCCAGGCCAGGCGTCAAATGAAACATAAAGGAGAACTATTGCGAAAGAGAACCATATTGCGAAAGAGAACCAACGTAACAAGAACTGTTTCGTTGGCCAAGAAAGGTGACTGAAAATCTTACCAACGTGAGATGCTGAATACCCATGGAATCCCTAACATAATTTGTCGTCCTACTGGTCTTCCTAGTTCGCGGAGGATGGCAGTAGAAGGAAACCCAAGTAAGTGCGTGTGTGGGTGGTGGACTCGTCTTTCCTGTATGTCTTGAGATCTCGCTCTTAGACATATCACTGGCTTCCAACTAAGGGTAAAGGTGTTTTCTATCATGCCTGGTCCTTGGCCGTCCTCTCCTCCAACACCACCGACCTTCACGCTCCCTATCCGTCCTCTCCTACATCACAACTACACGTATTCCAACACCATGTGTTTCCCCACCCTCCTGCCTGCACCCTCGGCTCCCGCCCTGGTAAAAGCCAGTTCTTGTGGCCATGGCTATCACGGCTCAGAATCCTTTAAAAGAAAAAACTTTCTTCTTATCCCGGGCAAAGCGGTAGAGAAACATGGATACTTTCACAGGCAGAGCCGAAGGATATTGGCATCGTTGTTTCCGCATTTTTTTGCATTTCTCCTGCCTTTCTCTTACCTCCCCCCCACCCCCCCTTCTCTCTCTCTCTCTCTCTCTCTCTCTCTCTCTCTCTCTCTCTCTCTCTCCCTCTCTCTCTCTCTCTCCTCTGACAAGCCCTGAAGAAAGTTCCTGAGGAGACAAATCCTCCTTTATTTTGGGGAGAAAAATCTTGTTTTATTGCGTTTCACATCCCACAGAAGAGATTGGGCACTTGTTGGTATCCGTATCCTGCTGTAGTAAAGATTTATATTTCATTTGATTTTCCAGTCTGCTCGGGGTAAAAAGAATTCTAGTGACGCTAAAGGTGTAGTGAAGATGACAAAGCTGTAATGAAGATGTGGAAAG
>NC_092227.1:898920-918920 GCF_036320965.1 Panulirus ornatus
AATTGAACTTTCTCTGCCTCACGAGTCAGTCTTGCCCGCCTCCAGAGTTGATAGTCATTCATTACCCAAGAACAAATCACCAGCGATTCCTTCTCCTGTGCCATCAACGTATACCTTTAGACAGCACTTCTGTCCTTGACCCGAGGCAAATTCATGCCAAGATTTATCTTACAGTATATAAGATTTCTTGTTATCATACGGGCAATTTTTTTTCTTAGCAATTTGTGTTAATTCATATTCTTTTTCTGTTTTCCCGTATCTCTTTTGATACTTCACAGATACTCTTGTGATTTGTTTATTTGATTCCATAGAATTTCAGGAAGATCTTTTCACCCACTTCACAGCGTATTTACTTCAGGTCAGGAGTAGTCCTGTCCTTACTTGTCATGTCTTTACCATTTTAAGTGCTATATACGCAGGATGTAGTTTAACTCTCTCCCTCAGACATCAATTTTGGTTTCTAAAACTTTGAACACTGTTTATAGACTTCTTAACACTCACCAGTGTGCATACAATAAAACATACCAATGGCCAGCTACTCAGTTTCATAGCAAGAAACTTTCCTAACTTGTTTCGTTATACAGGATTTGAATGTTTTTGTTGCTAGGCAGCCGGTGATTGTTCTTGAGTCCTCTTTTTTATATGGTTTACCGCTTTGATACATTTGTTTTTGGTGTTGATGATGGCAAGATATATGAAGCATAGGAGCAGATGAATCTTATCTGTTAGACAATGAGATATTTTGTGTTGTCCAAAACTGGTGCCAGAAAAGGTTCGGATGAAGATTAGCCTTTGCATTGTGCTTGTGGTCTGAGGAATGAACGTTATATGTGTGTTGTATGTGGTCATCTGTGGTGATGGTGTCTGGTGTTAAGGAGGTGGCGATGGATGTCTGTAGGATTTCGCATACACACACACACACACACACACACACACACACACACACACACACACACACATACACACACATACACACACACACACACACACAGTATGATCAGATGTTAGGAAGTTGAGAGAGAGAGAGAGAGAGAGAGAGAGGGAGAGAGAGAGAGAGAGAGAGAGAGAGAGAGAGAGAGAGAGAGAGAGAGAGAGAGAGAGAGAGAGAGAGAGAGAGAGAGAGAGAGAGAGAGAGAGAGAGAGAGCGTAACTGAATTCCTGCAGCACTGATGATCGTCAAAGATTTCTATTTCTTTTTCGTTCTGAGTGACCAGGAACAACTAATTACTGTCCTGGTCATTCGTGTTCCAGAGCGTCATGATGACATTTGCTGGATGCTCGACTCGACCTCTTTTGACCTCAGACCCACTTTGTTATCGCTACACCGACCCCCCCCCCCCCCCCTTCCTCCCACCATTGGAACTTGTAATCAGACGTCAGTATCTGTCTCTCTCTGACTGCATGCTAACCACTTCCCTCCTCTAAATGTTAACCACGAAACCAGGACAAAATTATTGGATTATTTTGTGACAGTTTGTAAATGATTAAATGTTTACAAGAAATTCCATCGAATTGTTTACAATGTAGGGTGTAGATATCCTGAAACTTCGTGACGAAGTTACAGTTGACACATAAAATCTGATGCAGAAATATCGTAATGTTAGGAGTCGCCCAACTCAGTATGAGAGATGTCAGTTTTTGAGAAAATTCAAACGAATAAATATTCTCTATTTTCTATAACACCAGATTTTATTGACATATTTTGCATTTGTGTTCCTTCTACCATTTGTTGCTTCACTTGTATACAGTTGTTTGACGTCTTCAGCTTTAAACATAGAACGAAGAGCTTGGGGTGTCCCCTGCGGTTGTCCCTAGACTAACACTTGCTTCAGATGCTATAAGGCAGGTGGATCATCCTTAGCCAGCAGTCATTCAGTGGTTACTTGTCAACACTAATCCACAACATTATAAGGAGACATCTTGAAGTGCTTGATACATGTCAACCTAACAGACGAGTAATAATTACATTCTGACTCATCCAAGTAAATAGTGTATCGTATATACCACAGAAAAACTTTGCACAGTCGTAAATTGTCTTGACTTTAAATGAACCTCCAGCAATTCAGGGATACAGTAAGTCCTTGGTTTCTTTACAAAGTGCACATTGACCTTTGACCTATTGTAAGTGAAGAGAATACAGTAAACCCAAAGGAACTGATAATATATACATTCACCGCCTGACGCACAACCGTAGCACTTCGCTTTGATGTTAATGGGCGCAGCAACAGACGTGCTTCTGGTGGTCTTGAAACAACATAATCTACTTGTAACTTAAGTGGACCACTGATTGCGTGTCACTCAATTCTACCTCAACACATAAAACGGACATTAGGTTGGATTACACCTACGTCGGTACAATGTTAACCGTCTTAACCTTTCGTTTCTTCTGGTCTACATTATGAAAGGAAATGAATTTCTGCTACACGGGCACACGTTGAGAGGAGAGTGTTCTCATCTCGGCCAATACCGTCACAGTTGGTCGCATTATGAGTTCATCTGGTCACGACAGTGTCCACACGATCATACAATGGTGGTTCATCCACCCTTCTATTCTTGACAAGCTTCCCCACAGCACCACAGTGCTGGCTGGGGTTTCAAATCTGAGAATCATAAAAAAGTGGAAAACATCCAAATTGCAAGACAAATGGACTCAAATCCATCATAACTGTTTCATCTTATGAGATATTACCTTTAAGTTGGAATAACCCACTGAAGCCCAAGGTAATGGATGTACACTTCATCCCTCCCTCCCTCTATCAGTGTTTACGTACCGGTAGCCTGTGGCCTACAGAGGTCATCCAAGGTCAGATGGATCCTAGGCTAGGGTCACGTACCAGGTGTGTACTGTCAAGAATTCCTTTTATACGCTACCGAAATAATGCCCGCTACAATTCTGTGCAACAGTAGAGAGAGAGAGAGAGAGAGAGAGAGAGAGAGAGAGAGAGAGAGAGAGAGAGAGAGAGAGAGAGAGAGAGCGCTCGAGCACTGAAATGTGTTTTTAGCGGGAGAAATTTAATCTAATTAATCCATGTCTCTGTGTGTGTGTGTGTGTGTGTGTGTGTGTGTGTGTGTGTGCGTGTTTTAGTGGCTGTGTGTGTGTGTGTGTGTGTGTGTGTGTGTGTGTGTGTGTGTGTGTGTGTGTGTGTGTGTGTGTGTGAGTGTATGTGCGTGTTTTAGTGGCTGTGTGTGTGTGTGTGTGTGTGGCTGTGTGTGTGTGTGTGTGTGTGTGTGTGTGTGTGTATGTGTGTGTGTGCGCTTTTGAATATGCTTATCAAATGCATTTGTATGAGTATCACGGTGGATATGCAGCCTGGGCCAGTAGGAATCTGTGACTCTGCATTTGCATAATTTGTACTGTCACATTATGTATACATACACATGTAGGTATGCAAATCAAATGACAATAGATAAATAAATAAATAACGGTTTATTGGATGTAGGAAGCTATTTGAATGGTAATACACAGCTGAGGTATTACAGATATTACAGAACTGGGAAACCAAGATGGTTACTACTGAACTAATCATACATGAACTTAACATGAAGACGAGCTGGATATTTTGCACACTTTGAAAGATTATATGTGTAGTGTGTGTGTGTGTGTGTGTGTGTGTGTGTGTGTGTGTGTGTGTGTGTGTGTGTGTGTGTGTGTGTGTGTGTGTGTGTGTTTTCAGTACAAGTTCAAGGTTATTTTGGTTCCACAGTTATTATAGCTAATTATTCAACTTCAATGCTTTTAACCTCCTGCTGACTACCTTAGATTCAAGTCGTTTGCAATTTGTGCAAGATTAAATGAATGTAATCATTCTCTTGATATAATTTCCTAATTACTATTATGACATGAACTTATGTATGAACGTATGTGCCATCTGCCGAGTAAGAACGTAATAATCCGGTCTCACACACACACACACACACACACACACACACACACACACACTCTGCCTCCGTGGCTTCTCTGAGTGAATCATTGATACAGGGGTAGGTGTCATGCCAACATTTGGTATACACAAAGTTTTCAGATAAGCATTACATATTTAGAGTGGCCTCTGGTAGAGTTCAGAGTGGCTTCCGCGATATTTGTAAATTATAGATCACTTTAACTGCACAATGAAATGACAGTGATGATGTACAATGTAGTGGTGAGAGAGAGAGAGAGAGAGAGAGAGAGAGAGAGAGAGAGAGAGAGAGAGAGAGAGAGAGAGAGAGAGAGAGAGAGAGAGAGAGAGAGAGATCCAAATGATAGGAAAATAAGCGAAGCAACAAGAACGTCATTGGTAATGTTCTGGCTGATACAGTTCTGAGGTGTATATTGCAGGATGTGTGTTCGACAGTAACTCATTTTTGTTATAGCTGTGTTGGATCGAGGTGTGGTGACTCTTCCTGCAGAAGGGGACGGGGTTTGCCGGTGTGCCTAGCAGCTGCCGTCTTCTTCAGAAGGGGCCCCACGCTGTTTGCTGGTGTTTGCTTTACGGATACTACAGTCGACCTTCAGTGATTTCCTCTGGTAAGGTGGATGAATGGTCAGGTTGCTTCTCACGTACAAGCGGTATATGGTGGTGCGTCCAGCAGGTTCAACTATTCTCTGTGGTCACATGCCACGGTACAGCAATGAGATCAATGACTTCTGCAGCAGAGAAGGAGGTGATGTGTTGGGTCACCAAGTTGTCTGACACCTTTCCTTACAGCAGCTTACTACTTAAGAAGTAATGTGTAAGAAACTTTTCCGAAGATGGAGACAAGTTCTGTTGGTGTGCCTAGCAAAGCGGCATCTTGCGCATGTAGTAATTCATTTGTACGATGCAATGGGTCAGCTGATCTCTCTGATATGAGAGACGAGGCATAGTGGTGCTGTCTCTGGCGAGTGATACTCCCTCCATTAGTGAATGACAACAATAAGGTAATGTGAGTTGACTTCCCCAACAGATGGCATGAGCTGTGGTGATGCGTGACGGGCAATCGCAACCTTCGACCTTTTGTGACTTGCTATGGTAAGGTGACAGGTCAAGCGACTTCCATAAAAGGGGAACAACAGGTAGGTGTCACCTTTCACCTTAAGTGGCTTCCTACACTAAGATGACACGTCAGGGAGTCTCTCGTACTCTTTTAAAGATGTGGGCGACTCAGTCAATGCCAAAGCTGACTAGCTACATTTTTCTCACTTCACGTTAAGACATAGCACGAACATCACTGTCACATATAGACTGACAGTCACTTAGTCCATTAGCTAAAAGAACTACTAAGAAAATCTCAGTATAGCGCAATTTTCTTAGGTTCTTGTATAAGGCAAAACTGGATGAGACTCAAAACATAAAGTCTGCCAGAATATACAGTAAACTGGATAACAATTTAAGAAGAGAGTATATTAAGACTATAGTTTTATAGTCATATTCATTTGATATCAGAGAAAAAAACACTTTTTCATTGCAATGGAGATTATAGTTTTCCACAAGAACCAGCAGGATATCGAATAGCCAACAAGGTCTGAGGGACACTGAAATAGACAACTCAGAGGTAGGCTAGGGAGCCTGAAATTGGCTGTGTGTGTGGCTGACACTGGTTGCCGACGTCGACCCTCGTAAAGAGGTCATGCATGAAAAGCACGACCACCAGCCCGCCTCTCCAGATGGCCAGCTATGAAAGTGTTCAGGATGATGGCAAGCTGGCACAGCTGGAGAAAATGACGGTGGTTTGGAACATAGGGCCTTTGAAAAGTGCCAAAGTACAAATGAAAACAGTAAAGCTCAACAAATTTTGGAACGTCACTAAGAATTTATATAGCAAGAGAGAAAATAATGGATTAAGAATGCAACTATATTCAAGAAGCAAATAGATACTGGAAGTTGCTGTGGAAAAAGCTGAATTGAAGTTAAGCCAATAGGAGAAAGCGCTTAGGAAGCAAGAAAGATGCAAGTTATGTCAAGTACTGGATAAGACGGAAAGAAAAACAAAACAGACAAAGGAAAGGACAGACAGCTTCCCTTCCTAGGCATTTAAACTCTACGGTGAAATTCCCAAGGAACTTCTCTTTCTCCGACTCTCTTCAATTTTTTCTGCGCTACCTCCATTACCTCAGGCAAACTTGAACATAAAGGTCCTGTCGTATAGAAATGACCTCACAGTCGCATCACAGCACCCAGACACAACAGTAACAGCACCAGACATGCAGAACTGCATTACACCATTGGAATAATGGCTGACCTAGAATAGAAGGACTTCACTTCCACAGACTTCGAGGCTCTCTTTAACCTGAGACAGACACAATTACAGCTCACACCCTCCATTCTCTTGGCATGGACATTTCTCACATCGAACAAAACACCATCCATTCTAGGCATCACATACTACACATGCACACACACACACACACACACACACACACACACACATGACATTTGCTCACAATACAGACAACATAAACATAAAAACAAAACACAAATCAAATGCCCTCGAAGCATCATTTGGCACTAGATTTGACCAAGAAAGAGAATCCCCAAACATCTTATACAAACTATTGCTCACCTGCCATCTCAATCGTAAATATATGAAAGAAAGACACAAGTACGGACAAAAGTACAATAGAATCATTTTGCAGAAGAATTTTGCCCTCAACACACGCGCTGCAACTGACAATCGGTCACTAAGAGTGCTGGAACAGAAGGTATGAGTCAGTGGGCCTCAGGGTAGTATAATGGGCTGTGCCTATGAAGTGAGGTCCTTGTAGCTTTGACTCCACACGGATATTGCGGCAGTGGCTTGAGGAAACTTGCTCCAACCGCAGTAGATATCGGAAATGGCCTCAGGAACGTTATACCACTTGAGTAGACCATGATTATAGGCCTCCGTCTAGGTAGGCTATGTATGTAGGCTGAGGAAACTTCTGCTACAAGGAGACCAAGGTAATCAGCTGATGAACATTATCCCCCGGCTGTACGACAGCAACATGTAGGAACGCCTTCACACGTCGGTAGTCTTTAGCAGTGGGCCAAAAAAATATTCCTGCGGACGACATTATGGTAATGGACGACATTATGGTAGTGGACGACATTATGGTAATGGACGACATTATGGTAGTAGACGACATTATGGTAATGGACGACATTATGGTAATGGACGACATTATGGTAGTGGACGACATTATGGTAGTGGACGACATTATGGTAGTAGACGACATTATGGTAGTGGGCGAAGAATTTACATCCAGTAAAGACGAAGTCTTTTAAACGGGTTGAAGTAGATTGCCCACGGGAACAGAAAAAGGTGTGGACTTGGGAAACTTACTCCACTGGAGGAGGTCCTTTTAATGAACTGAGGAGATTTACGTCACTGAAGATTAAGATAATGGAGGTAGTATATATGCTCCACCGCGAGGGCTCTCCTTAGTAGAGCGGGGCAATGTGCCAACTGGTAGAGAACCTGGGGACGGATGCAGAACGAACTGACACAGGTCCTGTGAGCGTCAAGTGTGCGCAGGTCCTGTGAGCGTCAGGTGTGCGCAGGTCTCTTTGTGTCCGGCTTTGCCCCTGTTTGCGTGTGTGAATTTGTATTAGACACGGTGCATGTGCGTGCGAGTGTAGCCACTACGCACCTGCCATTATAAGCATAGCGTGCACGTAAGGTGACAGCTGGCAGCAGGACTATAATCTCTTTGATGTGACCGCAGCCTGGCCACACGCTACACACACCAACACCCTGTGTTGTACTGCCACCCAGTTACCCCCTACCACATCCACTACAGGGTCACGACATGACCAGACACACACACACACACACACACACACACTGTGTGTGTGTGTGTGTGTGTGTGTGTGTGTGTGTACTGAACTCACCTTTGCCATTATTTCTAATACCACTTTCTTTTGAAGGCGCAACTGTTTGATTATTTTTCCAGTTCTTTTCACGTCTATAACCACAATCTACTTCTATGTTTCCATTTCAAACAAATGTGTGTCTGTCCATCACCAACACGTGTGATACACGTCCTATGTTATGTGTGACAGATAATAATACCTTTCTTTGGTTCACCTAACCTACCGTCCTCCTAACTCTACAACCTTTATGTCAGTTTTGTATTACCTTAGTTCTGTTCATGAGACCGTGTCATTCTATGTTTCACAAGCTGAGGCTTTCTATTTTCGGGACTGAACGAGCGCCATAATGAGCAGTTTAGACCTTCCCTGCCCCCACGGAGGATGGTGGACTGGTGTCCTCACAGGTTCTCTACGTTCTGGTGCAGCTTATCATCCAGCTAACTCGTGTCTCATATCGCCATGACTGTTTCTCCAACATTCAGTGATTGTTCCTAATCTGTTTTCCTTTGCGTTGCAGCTACATAATGTCAGCCCTTAGTGTCTCTCCCTACAGATATCCTCACTCACTGAATTTCCGCTTCATATTACCCCATTCGTACGCCAGATTGACCGTACAACTTGTGATATTCCATTTGTTGATGTTCCGAGGAGAACTATCCTTGCTCGGGCAATGTTTCTTTGTTTGCTGAAGGTATAATTACAAGTTATTTTTTTGTGAGAATGAGACTTTATCTCCACAAAAGTCGTCATACAGTTTATTTCCGCTATCTATTGAACCAAGGTTCATCGGGCTAGGAATTACATGACTGAACTTACTACGTGAGGAAAACCTCTATTTTCATCTTGTTATCGCTGATGGAAGTATGATGAAATCCGTCTTTTTCCACTAACAGATTTGGTCTCTGTTATTTAGCAAGATGGAATATTTGTAGATCTAACTTTTCTTTTCCTTTCATAACTGTTGTTTCTGTCTCTTTCTTTACTTTGGTTTTACTTAGGATGAACCCAACAATCCTTCACTTTCTAACTCAGCTCTATGTGATCCAATGTCGCTTCCAGTTATCTTTTTTAGCATAATCTAAAATGCACATTTCTCTTTGAACATAAGCAAGATCTAGGTGGCGATCGGTACTGCACATTATGCTTTGAGAAAATGTGTCTCCAATTTTACTCCTGTGCTTCATAGTCGAATTTCCTTTCAACTGAAACCCAAAAGTTTTTTTCATCCCGGACACAAGCTTATCTAAAGAAGAGTAATAGTTTCAACCCTTACAGTTATTCCCTATTGCTATTGCTACGACGGCCGAAAAATATCTTTGAATTTCTCCTAAACTACCGATTTTCTAAAGCTTCTTGAATCTCATAGTCTCCCCTCTGGTTGTCGGTATGATTTCTGAATAAGTGAAATTTCCCACAGTTGTCTTCTTATTCACTGCTAACGTCCCGCTATCCCTCTAAGATAATCTAGGAAATCCTTTGTCACAGCCCTTAATACCTCGATAGGTTTTGATAGAATCGTTCTCAGGGAACTGATCTCTCACTTCCTTCTTCCACATTTTCCCTCTCACTCTTCTGTATGCGATCAATCCATTTCAGAAATTGTTGACGGATCAACCTATTCTTTTCTTCCCTTTCCACAAACGTGTTATAAAATTCATTCTTTGTGTATGTAATATTTTCTATATGCTAGAGAGCTATATAATCTAATTAAGAATGAATTCATTACACCAAGTCAATGTGCAACGAATCACGAATTATACTCGCTGTATAGTGGTTAATTGAGAGCATTTTGCTGAGTGCATAACGTCGACCTGTGCTGGTCTTAGTGCATTAGTGGTGACTCATTGTATTGATCGGAGCACGTTAGAGTTGTCATGTTTTACACATTAGTGCGTGTTGGTTGTGGTATGTTGTACCAGCACAGACAACTGGCCACTGACACATATGAATGTGTCAATGGTCAGCTGTCTGTGCTGGTCTGTTTATCAGTGGTGGCCTATATGTACTGGCCTGTGTGTGTTAGTGGTAATCCGCTGTACTAGCTTTGTGTGTGTTAGCGACAGTCTGTTTGTACTGGTCTGTGTATAACAGTATCAGTTTGTCTGTATTGGTCTGTGTATGATAGCGGCAGTCTGCCTGTACTGCTCTGTGCGTTTCAGTGGAGGTCTGTCTAATTGGCATGTGTTAGCTAGTGATAGTACCTGTATAGGTTTGTGTGTATTAGTGACAGTCTGTCTGTACTGGCCTATGTGTGGTAGTGGCAGCCTTTCTCTACTGGTGTGTGTGAGTATGTTAGTGGTGTCTGAACTGGCCGAGGTGTTAGTAGTGGCCTCATTGCACTGGTCTGTGCATGTATGTTAATGGTAGCTTCTCTGTACTAGTGTACGTGTGTGTGTGTATATATGTTTGTCTGTGTTAGCGGCAGGCCTTTCTGTATTGATCTGTGTTACTTGCGGGCTGTCGGTACTGGACCATGTGTGTGTGTGTGTGTATTTGTGATAACTTTTTGTGCTTCATCGAGAGGGAGTGTTACACTGGTGGGATTCCTCTCATGTATATCTAAAGAAGGTTGACTTTTTCAGTCGTCACATTTGTTATGTTATTGATGGTCTTACTTTTACAGCCGCGAAAAAAAGATGATTTCTCCCTGTCCTCCACTGTCTAAAGCTTCTTGAATCTGACAGTCTGGCCTCTGGTCATCAATATGGTGAATGTGTAATAGTGATGATCTGTCAGTGATATCTTCTAACACTATAATAATCTGGTAATGGGTCCTCAAGTCTTATATACGTCGATGCCAAATGCATATTTCATTGTACACACTCGCTAACACAGCATATCCTTATATTCCTTTTTTTGTCTTCATGGAAATATTGTACGTTTTAGTGATCGACAAAATCTTTAAAGTATCCAGTATTCCTTTCAATAGCCACAGTAATTCGATCCACCGCAGGTACACATGAGGCACAACACGACACATGTCGGTGAGAGGATCGCGTGTGCACCTCCCTGGCAGCCGTCTGCCTACTGTCACGAGGGGTTGCCACCGTTCTCAGGAGTCTGGTGGACTTGCCACAGACATTTATTTACATCTTTTCCGAACTTCCTTTATCAGTTCGCTTCTTCCCTCAGCCTCTACGTGTGCCTGTCAACACCTTGGTTAAGTTTAACGTCTGAATTTAACTTTCATTCACTATCTAATATACGGTTATTTAAACTCACAGTTGCGCTTTGATGGACGCTTCAGCATCCTTCCAAAAGTAGCTCTCTTTAACCTACATCCTCTTCCTAAGAGGAGAATATTGTGGAACTGGTGATTACTTCTGTTAACACCGCCAGAACGCTTGTCCTGTCAATGAGGCGGGACCAGATAGTCTGGTAACACTGCATGACGCGTGGAGAACTTCTTATTAGGTCTTACTGACAGACACCGTCATCATGCCCAGCGCCTGAGATCAGACCTTAGCCCTGGAGCCATGTGCACCAGCTTACAATAAGGTCGTCTTCACTGGAATACTTTTCCATTTCCCCGTCCAGCGTTCACATATAAAGCCGTCAGCTCACCTCTGGCAGCTTCATATCAAAGCTCATTTTGATTTTCAACTTTTTCACTTACACTGAGATATTGACGGAAATATAGTGGAAATTGTAATTCCTATTGCCACACAGATTTCTAGTTGACATTGTTGAGAACAACTGACATAAATGCTCTGTATCAACTCTGGGTACGAAGTGATGAATTGTGACGTCAGAAAATAATATAAAGTAAGAGAAGATTATGGTCAATATCGCCATGTGTATATGACCACAGGTATGAGCAAATGCAAACGCAGGATGAGGATGTATAAGCCGAGTCATACAGGATAAATGATTATGTATTTGATGATATAAATGTTTATCTTTCAACGTTGACTCTTCCATTCATCTGTCAATATCATTACTGGTATTTGGTATGTGAGGCCGAGTTGTACCAGAAATATAAAGGTGTCATACCAGCCAGATCCTTAGTGCAGTATCATAATAATCTTCTCATGAATTATCAATCGGTCTGTTTCCTGAACAAAATGAAAGGTAAAATAAGAAGTATTACCTACTGGAATTTGTCAGTGAAAGATACCTACAATGACATTTTTACGTGTACACTTAACGTATACACTAAGAGTTAGGAAGCATTTAAATACGATACTTCCACAGAGAAAAAAGTAACCAGAATCATGTTCAAAGCATCAGGAGAAGAATCTGAATAGAAACCCGTGACAAAATGTATCATATGGCTACTCTAACTCTCTACACGTGTTCCCTCGGGGTTCACATTTTGCTTATAGTGGTTGAAAGAGGTGCAAAGGGAGCTTCCTCTCTCATAGTCAGTACAGCAAATAGTTCCTCAAGTAAAAGTGAACTTTTCTATACAACCACACTTGTATGTGACAAATTTAAACATGACATTACAAGGTATTAGAAAGAATTACCCGGATTAGGTAGCAGTTATCACATACAGACACACACACAGGCTCCATGTCTTGTGCATAATATTTACCAAGAGCATGACGTTCTTAGAGTTATTATGGTGTTGCCACGTGATATATTGTCCCAGGTTGGACGCTAACTCACATGCAAGGAATAGACTGAATTGGAACGATATGGTATACCGGAGTCGACGTGCTGTCAAGGGATTGAACCAGGGCATGTGAAGCGTCTGGGGTAAACCATGGAAAGTTCTGTGAGGCCTGGATGTGGAAAGGGAGCTGTGGTTTCGGTGCATTATTACATGACAGCTAGAGACTGAGTGTGAGCGAATGTGGCCTTTGTTGTCTTTTCCTAGCGCTACCTCGCACACATGAGGGGGGAGGGGGTTGTTATTCCATGTGTGGCGAGGTGGCGATGGGAAAAAATAAAGGCAGACAGCATGAATTATGTACATGTGTATATATGTATATGTCTGTGTGTGTATATATATGTATACATTGAGATGTATAGGTATGTATATTTGCGTGTGTGGACGTGTATGTATATACATGTGTATGTGGGTGGGTTGGGCCATTCTATCGTCTGTTTCCTTGCGCTACCTCGCTAACGCGGGAAACAGCGACAAAGCAAAATAAATAAATAAAATATATATATATATATATATATATATATATATATATACGAATAAAGTGCATATGAACGCGCACCTTCATAGGACATACAAACCTCCAACAGCCAGGATCGAACCCGGGACCCTTACGTAAGAGGCTGATGCGGGAAATGGCGAATAGTTTGAAAAAAAAAAAAAAGAAATATATATATATATATATATATATATATATATATATATATATATATATATATATATATATATATATATATATATATATATATATATATATTTTCCTATGAGTCCACGGGGAAAATGAAACACGAAAAGTTCCCAAGTGCACTTTCGTGTAATAATCACATCATCATGGGAGACACAAGAGAGAAATATAACAGTCAGTTGATATACATCGAAGAGACGGAGCTAGGACGCCATTTATATATTTATATATATATATATTTATATATATTTATATATATTTATATATTTATATATACAGCTAAGTCTGCTGGGAGTAAACCATGAGTCCTGTTCAGATTCCGACAATTCTTCTCCTCTGAAGACGGATGTCGGTTTTCTTCCCATCTCCTCCGAACATTATTGTGGCTTTAATTTCGAGAATTTGTTACTTATGTGCGTCGGTAGTTATGTCGACCACATGACACTCGGCCAACCACTGTATTGCATCGTTACTGTGTAGTTCTTGGCAACTGAGGACTCTGCATTTTTCTTGTTCTTCTCTTCCTCACTCCTTCACCCACAGTATATTGTCTCACTGTAGAATTCATTTAAAACCTGTGCTAGGTAACGACTCCTTCCATGACTCAAACCATGAAGAAGCTAAGATTATGAAAAAAAAATTCATCTCAGTATTAAGATGAAACATACTTAAAGTTCCTTGATATGCATAATATTTTCGGTATTTCAAAGTATTCTGAATCTAGTAATACTTCATCTATACAAACTGATTAGTTACACATTATGAAATATAGCATAGTAGAAATTAGTACATAACTAGGTACCTTTTGTGGAGTTCCTCTCTTTTTCTCGCTGCGGGAGACCGTGTGTGTGTGTGTGTGTGTGTGTGTCTGCGTGTGTGTGCAGACAGAAGTAAACATGTGTAGTTTTATGAAGAAACACGTAAGCATATTGCTATGTAAGTCGTATAAAAGCCAGTATGTGTACGTGTGTTGAATATAAGCATGGCTGTGCGTGTTTTGAATGTTTGCTTACATTACAGGTAAAGCTTCTAAATATGAATATTTACCCATGAAAAGGGTTTTATCTTATACTGACCCACTAATTGCCAAATCGTTCTCACTCTGAGCAAGAATTATATCATGTAATTATCTTGGGCGATAAAATGTATTTAATCAGTGTAATGGGACTCTTCCGCCTGCGCCTCCCTCAGGAGGGTATCAGGAAAATACTCAGACGTGAGCCACGCCATGACGAACACTCTGTCCGTAGCACATACCTGCCACATGACGAACACTCTGTCCGTAGCACATACCTGCCACATGACGAACACTCTGTCCGTAGCACATACCTGCCACATGACGAACACTCTGTCCGTAGCACATACCTGCCACATGACGAACACTCTGTCCGTAGCACATACCTGCCATATGACGAACACTCTGTCCGTAGCACATACCTGCCACATGACGAACACTCAGTCCGTAGCACATACCTGCCACATGAGCGTTGTAACCTCACCAAACATCTGACTGTCATGATACAATCAAGTATTATCTAAACTCATATTCCTCATCAATCACAGTAAAAATTAGTGGAGTGCTACAGGTGATTCCCGTCCAGGATAAATGACCAATGTCTTACAGGGATACATGTAGTTCCGGTGGCCAATATATCTCTGTAAGAGAGAGAGAGAGAGAGAGAGAGAGAGAGAGAGAGAGAGAGAGAGAGAGAGAGAGAGAGAGAGAGAGAGAGAGGGGGGGGGGGGGGAAGAGAGAAAGAGAGAGCACCACAACTCAAATTCTTTAAAAGGTGTAGGCTTCTGGCGTGAATATTCTATGCACTGAGTGCTTGTTGGTACAACTGTTGCAGGAAACATAATGTGTATGTGTGTGTGTGTGTGTGTGTGTGTGTCTGTGTGTACATTGTTCTCTAAACTTCAAGTTCTCAATGATGTACTGAATTTTTTCTCTAATTTTTCTCATCTTCTTTTGTAGAATTTGAATATATTCTCTTATCTTCCTGACTTTTATGTTGGTACTGTCTTTGTATTCACACTGTATAACATCGTCGTACATTACCCAGCGCAATGTGTTTCTCTTTCGTTCCCGCGCTTCGCATCAACATACTATACATTCTTTTTCGTTTTTTTTTCCCCCTGATGTAAATACGAAGACGAGTGGCTTTGCAGGGGGGACTATGTTCTTCTGTTGTGAGGAAGTGTGTCAGACGACCTGCTGTGCTGGGCGGGGTTGGTATGGCGTAATTCTCATGGCAGGTGAGGTACGTAATGAGCTGGCCGACCTCTACGGAGACCGGCGGTGCCATATGAGAATGCTGATACAGAAAACCTTAATTAATGCCAACTCATATTTGTGTATGGTCATCACTGACATCACCTCCAAGTATTGTCACGTATTGTTATAGTTATCATTTATTGATATCACTGAAGGAACGAGTTTCAAATGCATTATACATCGACAAAAAGAGTTACGATGTGAACAAGGGCATAACTTTGCGAAACTAATGTTTAGTCGATATATAAGGTATGTATAGCGAAGTCGATAATCTCACTGACGAAGGCCAAGCAGGGAGTCAGTTTATGAATCATGAAAGCACTAGGCGAGCGTGGAGGATCCCATATGTTCTCATGTTTTGTGCTGAGAGATCTAGTCACAAAAATTAATCTTCCTCAGGCACAGCACTTCGATAGGAAGGAAAAACGGAATAGAAAGTAAGATCCTGCTTTCTCGAATATGGACGGATGGTAGTTGTTGCTAAGAAAATCCTCTGATTCAATGTTAGGAAAAAAGGATAACAAAGACAACGAGATCGTGAAGATGCAGTGACAATGGTCCATGCAGAGATCTAGCCAGGTTGGGTATTCCACCTGTGACACACGTAAGGTGTCAGGCGGTTCCGTGCGCTACTCTCAAACTCCGACGTCAGGACGTCAGTATCCTATTACAGTCTCGGCAGTTAGAGATACCCCGCTGGTTTTGTCGAATCTTATGGAATACCGTGATCACAGTGCAATAAAAGCGTCTCGGTTTCCCTACAGAAGCCTTCGGCCATAAAGGACCTCAGGCTCTGTCTATAACAAGAGACTTTAGGATAGGCAACGCTAAGGTGGGCCCAGGCACCCGCCTCTCTGGCCCGTGTGCGCCACAATACAAATGGTTCTGACACTTATTTATCGGCTCTTTCTCTGGATTCCCTAATTTTCCAGGGAACCATTTCCTGGCTCTTGCGATGGATTTATAGATAAAGCCCGGGAAACATACTGTCGCCTTTATCTTCTGCCGTGGAATAGCTCACAAACTAGAGGAGGCCAGCATTAGAGATCTGTATCGTATGTACATGACGTGATGACCACTGCTTCCAACCTATGTAAAGTTGTTATATAACATTATCATAAAATGTGCCTATCGTATTTATGGATTATTTAAAATATTACGTAAAAAAAGGAAACCTCTGAACGATTTCTGAAATACATACTTTCGTATCCGACTTTCAAAGTATTCAGTATGTCGGTGAAAAGTCAGCATTTTTGTTGTATATCAAGAGAGAATATTCACTGCCACTTCGTCACTGTCTTGCGTCATGACAAGATAATCACTTGCACAGGTCTGTTGACTGCTTAGTGGGTCTCGATCAGCGTAGGTCTGAACGACTGGTGTGGTCAGAGCACCGTTGACCTAGAACACGACAGACAGACAACATCGTGTACCCCAGTTAAGGCCAAAGCTGTAGATGTCGACTCCCAGAGTCATATAAGATGATGTACTGTATACACCTTCCATGCGGGAGGAACCACGAGGAGTCTTTCCTGCATATCTCTGTTCTCTCTCCCTCACTGTTCAGCTTACCTGGGCCAGGTCTTCGTCTTTCCCATATACACTTTCCTCGTCGTCCTTACTCTATCCACCACGACAATAGGATTTATTCCATTCATCAACTTAATCGCTATGATTTGTCATCTTTCCTTGTTCCTCATCATCTCTTTACCTCTAATTCATCATTCTGTCCACTCATGTTACTCCACTACCCAGGTCAAAGATGATCCATCTTCATTGTTTGTATCTCTCTCTTCGTGGTAACAAAAGGAGGAGAAATTCTCACAGGAATCGTACTTCTTGTTATCACACACACACACACACACACACACACACACACACACACACACACACACACACACACACACACACACATGGTCATACAGTTACTGTAATCCCTTAGGTACAGTAAGAAATTAAAGGTGTACTGGACTTTGGGAATGGGCGGCAGCATTATAGGAATCTATGCTCTTAATTCCTGAAGAAATGTGTCACTAGTGAGGCAGTTGAACCATGAATATGATGAGGAAGGTTTTCTAAGTTGTGATTTTATTGTCAGATATGTTTTTCAGCGTTATGACGAATACGGTATGTACACACAATCACATCTCGATGTCATTTAAAATGGAAATTTAGCCAGTTCATGTGTGCAGGAGGACAATTAGTTGAAAAACAAAAACAAAAATAGATGAGGATTTTTAGCCGCTGACGCACTATATTCATGATATCATTACTCAATGTTTCCATGATCCCACAACAGAACACATGTAATGAACCACAGTAAAGTCCATCAGTCTGGGCAGGGCAGCGAGGTGTCAAGGTCTTCATTAAGTCTTCACCACATGGCACAGCCCCTGGTGCGCCTTGTGCTGCTGTGGGTACTTGAGGCTACAGCAACATTATCTTGTAAAACATCACATCAGTTATTTGGTATGATAAGACTGCCAGGAGATATTGTCTTCTTATATACGTTATCTTAACACATATCATCGGGTTGTCTTATATGATTGCATTAACGTGACAGCAAGTAACTAGATGACGGTACAACGGTAAAGAATACTGACAAAGGCTTGATTTATAGCCATGTAATTTAAAGGGAAATTGTTTGAGGCGATTTATTGCATCAATTCTCACAGCTGATATTCTAGTGTGACAGGAACTTACTGGGCAATATTACTTGTCTGCACGATGTATGCATGGAATAACTCAGCCCGCGGCGACACGAAGAAAGTCAACAGAGACAGAAAATTATCAGTATACCTTGCTATTTCAGGAAAAAGGAAAATATGCCATCAGTGTGCTACATTTTTATGCCACAGGTTCCGCGGTTTTCACTAAACAGTTAATACTTTATAGACAGTAGTTATGTTGATGTAAATAAAACCATGCTACTTCTTTTCTGTTCCTGTTATCAGGTAGCCTTGGTAGAAATTTCTTCAATTGTGATGAAGATTATAAGTGAATGAACTGAGATTAATCTTTGCATATGAAAACATATTCTCTCTCTCTCTCTCTCTCTCTCTCTCTCTCTCTCTCTCTCTCTCTCTCTCTCTCTCATCTCTCTCTCTCTCTCTCTCTCTCTCCTCTCTCTCTCTCTCTCTCTCTCTCTCTCTCTCTCCTCTCTTCTCTCTCTCTCTCTCTCTCTCCACATAACCATAGAGCGTGAGGTTTCACACCAGAACAGCGGGGCGCTGGTCCAGTGTACAGTGATGTGTGACAAACAACAGTGATGGGGGAGGAGAGCTCCCGGCGCCACACTCAGCCCTACGCAAGACTTTCCTATTGATCCTGTCACACAAGACAAGGTTGACTGCTCCACTCATCCCTCGGGAAACTGGATTATCTTGCAACCAAATATTACGTTAACCATTAGGAAGATGAGGAAACGGAAGACTTATTCTTCAGCGCACACATCCACCACAGGGTCACCCGCCCACATGATGGCATTACCTACCACATCCATTAAATGCATGGCAAGGTGAAGGCTCATGAAGGAAACTACTGATATGTCGGTCAATGACGTTTGGCTTACTCCCTACACTTACTGGAAGGTCAGCAATTGTTGATCAATTGTTCCTTAAAGGAAGATCATCGGCTGGTGGGATATTGTTCAACACACTTACTGAAAGGCATCAGGTGGAAGATCATGACTATACACACAGAAAATACAGTACGTCAAGAGCAGCTGATAACACTATCTTTCACTGTTACTGGTCATCCTCCAACAGTTCATCATGAGACACAGAGACTGGAGTGCGACGTGGCACTGAGCTGCAGGATTAATCTCCATCGTAACCACTGGAGTTTGCTTCAAGTTCCAGAGTAAAAGTGTCCAGGTTGCCTCCAGGGAATTTCTTCTACAATAAGAGAGTAATTCAATTTCCCTCCATCTCTGCCCCCTTTGATGAAACTAATAATTGTACAGGGAGAGAGGGGCAACGGCTCCCTAATGTCCCTATATTGCCGCCTCCCTTACATGAAGCTTTCATCAATGTCACTTTGTTTCCCAGGATTACATTATGTGGGCAGGAGAAGATGTGCCACACAGAAGCAGTATTCGCATCATCACTGTTGATTACGTACTTCCTCAGTGAAGTAATTCTTTGTTCTACAAGATGTATTGTCCCAAATCATTCTACTGAGTTCCCAGTCCTAAAGTGAATAACAGAAGTTATTCAGGAGAAATTCCATACATGATTGTTTGAAATTTTCTGCCCTTAAATTCTTCTTATTCACTATATAGATAAAAATACAGATTATCCAAAGTCTAGAACACACACACACACACACACACACACACACACACACACACACACACACACATATATATATATATATATATATATATATATATATATATATATATATATATATATATATATATATATATATATATATATATATATATATATATATATATATATATATATATATATATATATATGTATATATATATATATGGGAGGTGAGTTTGAATGGAGAAAAACTGGAGGAAGTGAAGTGTTTTAGATATCTGGGAGTGGATCTGGCAGCGGATGGAACCATGGAAGCGGAAGTGGATCATAGGGTGGGGGAGGG
>NC_092227.1:921420-956420 GCF_036320965.1 Panulirus ornatus
TGAGGCAATGCAGACTCGGGTCATCAACGTGTGGCTAAATTACGCCATTTCTTGAAGAAAAAGAGTAGGGTAGGAGGTAGTTCCCTGAGGGACATTACCGCTAATGGGAAGATGAGAGATTACTTTCATCATCAACACCGGAAATGAACTGACCAGAAACGCAGGAAGTCAGGAATGAAAACCGAAAGACGAGAGTTGGGAGAAAAGTTTTCTATTCTGCAACTTTTCTAAAGCTTTTTGAAACATCAAGAAGTACGACAAAGAATTCCCTCAAGCCTCTCAGGGAGATGAACAGTCTTTGGAAACATCGTCAGTGATATCTCCTGTGGACCTCGACTTGCGAGAACTGTACAGCTTATTAGAGACAAGAATGTGAGACTCAACGTGCTTCAACACTGGGCACGTTTCACTAGCGTTTTGTGCTGCCGTGAAAGCTTGATGAAAAGTGCTGTACTGCTTAACATCATACGTTCGTAATCATAGCCTGGAGCCTTTCAACTTTGAGTTATAGTAGTGTGCATATGAACAGGCCAACCATGTGAATATGTTAAACTAAATTAGACTATATATATATATATATATATATATATATATATATATATATATATATATATATATATATATATATATATATATATATATATATATATATATATATATATATATATATATATATATATATACATAAACTTTTCATATAGTAACATACCCGTTTATTGATTTAGTTTAGCTGAAAGGATAATAATTTCATACAGAATTAATTCAAATGATTCATGCAAATAAAGAATAATAATGTTAGTGCAATATATACGGCAGAACATGGATTAGTAAAAACAATGAAAGCTCTCCCGCTATGTGTTGATTGTTCCTTACACAGCAGGTGGGAGGGCAGGCAGTCCCTCACATAGTGGGAGGAAGGTTAGTTAGCTCCTCAGTAAATAACAGAAGGAGAGTCGGTTAATTCCCACACAACCACAGGAAACTTGTTTAGTTCTTCAGATAACAGCAAGAACGTCAGTCAGCTCTTCACATGAAGGTCATTCAGTCACTCATACAACTGCAGAAATGTCAGACAACGTTCCACTCAACTCCAGGAAGTTCAGTCACTGATAGTTACCCAACCTTCACAGTGACAGGAGGATCAGTTACAACCGTTCATCAGGAGCCACAGCGGGAAGACCAGACGCTTGGCCAGATATTACTGAGGCTCATTTCCCTCATTATCTCTGGCGTTGGTCCACCACATCCTCGCTTCTTAAGGCAGTGAGGAAGCTCGTATTGTACCCATTTAATTGTTTCCACAGAAGGAGCTTAATCACATTCTCTTCCAACTCCTCTTCTTCCTTCTCCTCCTCCTTCTCACCCTCTCCCACCTCCCTTTAGTGTTGAAACAGACAGTTATGCTTCCAACACACGGACAATAGCACGATATTATTATGCCCAGGCTGCTAACACACTCATACATAACGCTCTCAGTTACGTACCCCATTTTCTGTCTTAAAATAACAGAAATGGAGGAGTTCGGGAAAGAGTTTTTACTGACAGGCAATATCGGCATCATATTTACAGGTCGTTGATCTAACAGCTTATACAGTACTTATTTCCTCTTACATTTCAATTATACGTTAAGCCTTTTTTATATGAATATAAATAGATATGTTCTTTCTCATAAATTAAGTAAGGAATGTCTGATATATATATATATATATATATATATATATATATATATATATATATATATATATATATATATATATATATATATATATATATATATATATATATATATATATATATATATATATATATCTTATCCCTGGGGATAGGGGATTAAGAATACTTCCCACGTATTCCCTGCGTGTCGTAGAAGGCGACTAAAAGGGGAGGGAGCGGGAGGCTGGAAATCCTCCCCTCTCATTTTTTTTTTTTTAATTTTCCAAAAGAAGGAACAGAGGGGGGCCAGGTTAGGATATTCCACAAAGGCCCAGTCCTCTGTTCTTAACGCTACCTCGCTAACGCGGGAAATGGCGAATAGTTTAAAAGAAAGAAAATATCTATATCTATATATATATATATATATATATATATATATATATATATATATATATATATATATATATATATATATATATATATATATATAGAATCTCACAATGTTGACATAAATGGATTGTGCGTCTCCAGGGAGGCCATTTATCACCGCAAGAGGGAGGCCAGGGAGTTGCCTGGATAAGGAGGAGAGAACGGGAGGCAGAGAGCATGACGACGTAGAGAGAGAGATGTCTGGAGAGACGGAGATGAATGAGGCGAGGAAAGTAAAAGACAGACGTCAGGAAAGAGAATACCAGAGAGATGGATGTCAAGAGAGACAAGGATATGGAAGGCAAGGAACGAGAGATAGAGAACATGAGATCAAGGGTGATTAAAGCAAGGAACGAGAGACAGGCTAGGAGAGACAAGGATAAGTGAGACAGGGGATGAGATGGATAGCGCGGTCACAGCTGATATGGTAGGAATTAGTCAGTGAGGGAGAGTAATGCTAGTGAGATCGGACGATGAGTAGCGAGGGAACTGTAGACGCTTGGGGAACCAAGTAACGAGAAGCTCAATTTGAAAAGGAAAAGAATTTCTTATAGAAGTGATGAAGCCATGTGTCGTCCATTGTCATGTGAGGGCCATAGTCATGGCAGGTCTGATGGGAATGTTGCTCGAGAGTGTCACATAAAGCTGTCGTATCCTTCTGATGATTTGTGGAGTCTCTCCAGCTGAGAGAAAATGTAGAATATAGCCTTACACTCCTCTCACCGCAGAGATAAAGACGTCTGCCTGGTACTTTGGGTTTTAGTTTCTATCACATTTTCTTTTCCGTGATAGGATCATCTATCACAATAATGTTCTGTATTGAACTTAAGATTACAATGTTTGGCTCCTCTCGGTTTTCTATGATACTCTTGAATATTCCTAACAATCTGTACAGTGCCCAGTGGTTCTGATCACAGATATTATACTTTGTATACCATTTTAGGTGATTCATCCATGCCTGAGATTTTACACATCTGATATATGTGGTGTATGGATGAATGCCGGTGCTTGTGGTGGGAGGTGTGGTTTATAGGTTAGTAGATGCGGTGTGTAAATGGCAAGACGAAGTGTGAGTGGTGGAAGATGTGATTTGTAGATGAAATAAGGTGGTTTATGAACGTAATGTGGGAAGTGGACGACTATTCGTTCTTTGTTGTGTGCAGAAAGGCAGTTTTTATGGAACTGTCTTCTTAAAGAGGCGAGGAATAGACACGTGAGGACTGAAATCAGGATTATTCATAGTCGGTGTCAGGAGAAGGCTTGCAGCACCGAGGGTGAGGGGGAAGACCCAGACGCTTGTAAGGGTTCAGGAGGAACATGTCTGACGGAGGTGACATGTTTGATGGAAGGTGAGAGGAAACTCTTAAGGACTCTGAAGTGTCTGGAGGAAACATGCAGCAGCACGTCATTTCAAGGGGAGATATTTTTCATGTTCAAGGAAATGCATCTCATACTGTGGCGCAATGAAATCGCCAGTGAACGACTTAACAGCATAAACCACGGTGTCTTCAAAGGCAGAGTCTACAGGCAAGTCCAGCGAAAAATGATTACGATAATTTGGGAAAGTATCAAAGTGAGCACTTTATGTATGAACATATTTGATAACAATTTGTAATCTGTTTAGCATGGGAAATGAACATTACTATCTTCTGAGAATTATTTGTTGAACAAGGAAAGAAAATGGTGTAATACAAAGGAATACAAGGGAATTCTAAGAGCAACCGGCCATTGTGTACCCTCTAGGAAATAAGTTTCTGTGCTTCTTCAGTACTTGTGATCCACACAAGTTACCTAGAAAGGAGGAAACAGCATCTACGTTGCGTCGCAGTTATTTCCATCACATAAGTGACTGTACTCACTTTTCTCAACTGATTCATCAGTTACTTCAGACTCCACAAAAATATACGCAATAACAGTGCGAGTTTCGGCTCTTTATGATTTATTCATAAACTCCTTCAGCATAACACTGAGATCTTTGGGCACGAGTGTACGACTCTTCCATATGAGATGGAGATCCTTGAGTACTTCAGTACGACCCTCCAGCATGACTCTGAGTTCCTTGAGCACGACAGTTGGACCTCCGTATGGAGGACGCCATTGTGTTTACTGTATCTTCTTTTTCTTCCCAAGAAATCAAAGCTTTTGTGTAATGTCTTCATTTTGAGGCCGAGTGACTTGAAGAGTCGTTGGCTGTTAATTATTTTGACTGTGTTCATAAATATTTCGCTTTGTTTTTGATTTAGGAATTATGAAGACACGTATGTCCTTAGGAAACAAACAACACAAACAAGTATATTTCAGCTGTTTTTACTGAGTTACAATCATGTACAGAACTATCATGATGTTCGGGGAAAATTGGTGATGTAAACAGTTATATACTTCCACATTGGACATAGATCAATAAGAGACACTTTTTCCATTACTAAGCCATGTTTCATGTAATCTTAATGAACATTGTCACAAAGATATCTTTGTCATGCGTCAGTCGAGCTGAAATATCACAAAACCTATATTTGTTTTGCTACTAATTCATCTTACGCAACCAATTTTGATGAAACTCTTAAGTAACTGGTACATTATAAAGTATCAGGAGGGAGACAGACTATTCTTCGCGAGTGTCTGCCTTTCTAGTCAGTCTGTATTTCTCTGGTTACTATCCCATTAGTAAACGTAACTGAAAACATGTTTGGTTAAATATCTTATATTGCTGCATTAAAGCAATACCTAAACTTAGGATATGTTCTGTAGCACATCTTTGTTTATGTGGTAATGCCATCACACTCAAAAGAAATCACATAATTTGATTTTTCAGAGGCAGTTACTGTGATGATTGCGTTTCCTTGGGAACTGGAGATCTTCAAAGTTGTTTGCAGGCATAATTTCATGGTGGTTGTTTTTCGAGGTCAGAGCGCATCATCTGGACTTATATTAACAAACTTGAAAACTTGAGCCTTATAGTTTTCCTCATTGTATATAATGAAATGCATCTGCAGAATTGTAAGATGCAAGTCTGTGGTGAGGAAGCAATAGGATAGACGAGTGCCGTAGAACAGCAAGATCTGCACATGACGAGAGATCGTCCAGACGCTCACTATCATGACCCTAGTCAACGCTCTTCATCATTCTATCTTTTTTTTGATAATTCGAAAGCTGTAGTCACAGACAAAGGTGTTCGTCGAGGCCAAGTCTTACACGAAACATAGAATACAGACGAAGATGTACAGTGAAAAAAGAGAAATATCCTCTCCTCTCTACCTGCCCCGACCCATACCACTGAGGCAAAAGAAAAAAAAACTAAAGAGGCGGATGAGAGAGCGTGTGGGGATGAGAGGTAAAGTTTTCATTTTTCAGGCCCCATCTTCCTTCCCGGCCGCCGTCTTATATCCTAAATCACCTTGATTTTCGTGACTGACGATGACAAAAAGGAGGGAAAGAAAAAGACCAAGAAAATACGTTAGAAAAAAGAGAACACTTGAACGGTTCATATATTGGGAGGAGATGCTACCACTAGTCCAATAGATTAGTTTCAATGAGACAAGGTAAGATCAGTAATTTTGACACGAAGGGTGTAACAAATAGATGATTCTGGGCGCTCCTTTAACACCAGTTGGGGAGATAGTTCTGACCCAGCCGGTTGATGTGTATAACTTACAAGATCTAATGGTCCTCAGGTCAAAGTTGTCCATTAACATGCGAAAGACATACCACTTGGAGGAGAGATTGCCGTAACGCCGCTAACTTTACCTTCTGAATATTCCTGCCATCACTAAAGCGGCAAATTGCAGGGCAAAAAGGGAATCCATGGCAGATTTATTCAGGATCATTTACATAATCATGGGCTATATACCTGATGATAATTTGCCGTTCTTTTTGGACATCTTAGATAAGATCGGTCGCCTTTCCTCACGAGGCACAATGATCGTATCATTAAGGCATAAAGTAAATAATGAACCGAACTAAATGAAAGACATCATACACTATGAGCCTCCGGCGTGCACTGCCTCCAGTGGACAAATGAGCCAAGCGTTTGCTGGAAAATGACAGCGCCACACTGGCTGTAGTCTTGGTGGGGCTACACCACTCTGAACATGAGATCATCCACAGTTAGTTGCAAATCTTATCATTGCAGAGTTAGCGGTGCGACACGCCGATCCAAGAGGCCTGGGTTGAGGGTACGGGTAGGGCATATAAAGTGGTCAGAAAGGTTAAAGAATATGCAGAATATATGATTTATTCATCTAAAACAGATGAGCGCAAGTTTCATATGGCTAGTAGAGTTTCAAAAGCTTCGTAAAAATTCAAATTGAATTTTTTCTGTACCGTATGTTCTCGTCCCCTCTCATGGATGCAGGAAGTGGGAAGAACACATATGAACGAATATTCTAACCTGATAGATCGCAAGTAAACGTTTTACGTGGCTAAGCCTTAACACAAATGCCAAGTTCTTAACCCGAACCATACCCGCACCATAAATACTATGGAAATGGACAATGTGAAAATCTATGTTTAAGTTGCCTCTGTGCTGTGATGATATAGACTACATAGATCCCTTACTCTGAGGTATGACCAAGGATATCACAGTCGTCAATTTACTTTGTTATCCGATACGTCCTTTGAATTTACGAAACCGTAACTTGCCAGTTCCTTCATGTAGTCACATTTCATTGTTAAGAAACGTCAGATATGTTTAACAATTATGAAAAAGTAATTAATCTGATAGAGAGTAACTGTCATATCTTTGTTCATACTTGAAAATATTGAATGAAACGTTCTTTAAGGAAAATATATATATATATATATATATATATATATATATATATATATATATATATATATATATATATATATATATATATATATATATATATATATACGCTAAAGTCATTCTACTGAAATGTGATAAAAAAGCAGAACCTATGCAGGAAATAGATGTCATGGAAAAATATTTAACTTCGTCAGGAAACAATAGAAGAGTGGCGGTGTTCAATCCAGTCGACCAGTGCGACACTAAAACCTTCACAGTTCTGTTCGCTTTTAACGCTCGGATTAACTACTGGTACGAAAATATAACAATAAACATACATATCAAGAGCTCCATACTCATCACCAGACGGAAAGTTGATCCCTCAATTGTAATTAGAGAGTTTAAAGCCGGAGGGTAAGGCATATGTATACAGACTGGATAATCCGAAACATATTGAAGAGCTTCACAATATCGGGCAGGAGTTGGCCAGCTGCACGATCTAACTCTGCTAATATTGACATACAATATATTGGTGGGTTTTAGGACAACACTCCACCGGATTCTTCCCCAAGGAATTCATTCTGTAGACGGGCGGCGGACTGTACATCCTGCCTTGGACGACGCGAAGAAGCCCCAACGATCTCTGAGACAATGGAATGTCAAAAGCCTTTGGTGAATTAGACAGGAGACTGGAACTGACAAGATCAGTTAATGTGAGTGAAAGGAAGACAGACAGACACGCAGGTAGACAGACGGAGAAGGAAAGAGTAAGAGGTGGAGTCAAGAAACGTGGAGAGAAAGAAATATAATGTGAAGAACAAGACAAAATCACTGAATTTTTACATCAGTTTCCAGTGATATATCAATTCTAATGTTAATCAAAAATTCTTCGTAAAGTTTTGCAGTTTTACTTATGATCATTAAGATAACCTCCATCAGGAATACGTCATGTCAGCAATAACAAAACATCACCATCAAGATGGTAATCAGTGGCATATGATCAGAACATTTGAAGAAATTGAACATCGTTAATTTCTAGTCAGCACCATAAGAAAGACAAACTGATTGATTGAGGGATAAAAATCTCCTTATGGTGCCTTACACGTCCGCCTTTCAGCGCTGCTCCTATTGTGTCTACCAAAATGGCTGAGTCTCCATTCAGTGACCATACGTTGTGGTTACTGACCACCATATACCAAGCTCATTATAACCATTGCCTTTTTACTACCTTCCCTAAACCGCTACATTCACACATCCTGCGGGAGTTCCACCTTGACTCAACCACATGACTGTGCAGAAGTACACACGAGAGTTCAGGAGTCACGCTGGAAGATTTCTCTGGACTTACAAATCAAACTGTACCATGATTATCCTGAGGACGGAAACATGAAGAAAAAACATGGTTTCCAGAATGTTTTATGTCAGGCAAGTTTCTACCAAATATATTTTCCTGAAATGATCTTACACTCTTCCAAGAATCCCATTGGATACGTTTCTAAAGTAATGACCGTAGAGAGTTACAATGTACAGAGACTTCGGAAAGATAATGTGTAAAGGACTCAGTCCATCAGTGACTGAACTTTTTGCTCCAGCTGAAAAGTTCATAAACAGTTACCTCTGAATCGGAGAGACAGAAAGTGAGTGCCGCAGTTCGTGATGTGATGCGAGTCCAAGAAATACAGTAAAAGGAAAATGAAAACTGCAGCAGGGTGGCCTCATCCCTCATGCTTACACCTGTCCGATCCAGCTGCTAGCGGTTGTGTTAAGACCTCGGGAGATGCCGTGGTTTAATCTGCTAAAAGTGTTGAGCAAAATCCATTCGAGGTTGACTGGTCGTATGTGGCATCGCATGATAGTCTTCCTCACAGTGGTGACAGCATTACCTCCTTCTTATCATCTGCAGGGAGGAAGTTTTCTAATAGTCACCGTCATCACAATCCTACTCCGCTTGTTCGATAGAAATTTTCGAAGAATCTTATGCTATCATTTTCAACGAGTAAGCTCTAATATTTTCCTGCACACACACACACACACACACTCACACACACACACACACACACACACACGCACACATATATATATATATATATATATATATATATATATATATATATATATATATATATATATATTCTTTTTCTTTCGTACTATTCGCCATTTCCCGCATTAGCGAGGTAGCGCTATGAACAGAGGACTGGGCCTTAGAGGGAATATCCTCACCTGGCCCCCTTCTCTGTTCCTTCTTTTGGAAAATTAAAAAAAAAAACGAGAGGGGAGGATTTCCAGCCACCCGCTCCCTCCCCTTTTAGTCGCCTTCTACGACACGCAGGGAATACGTGGGAAGTTGGGAAGTATTCTTTCTCCCCTATCCCCAGGGATAATATATATATATATTATCATATAAATATATATATGTATATATATCTTTTCTTTCTTTCATACTATTCGCCATTTCCCGCGTTAGCGAGGTAGCGTTAAGAACAGAGGACTGGCCTTTGAGGGAATATCCTCACGTGGCCCCCTTCTCTGTTCCTTCTTTTGAAAAAAAAAAAAAATGAGAGGGGAGGATTTACAGCCCCCCGCTCCCTTCCCTTTTAGTCGCCTTCTACAACACGCAGGGAATACGTGGGAAGTATTCTTTCTACCCTATCCCCAGGGAGGTTATATATATATATCCCTGGGGATAGGGGATTAAGAATACTTCCCACGTATTCCCTGCGTGTCGTAGAAGGCGACTAAAAGGGGAGGGAGCGAGGGGCTGGAAATCCTCCCCTCTCGGTTTTTTTTGTTTTTTTTTCAATTTTCCAAAAGAAGGAACAGAGAATTGGGCCAGGTGAGGGTATTCCCTCAAAGGCCCTAGTCCTCTGTTCTTAACGCTACCTCGCTAATGCGGGAAATGGCGAATAGTTTGAAAGAAAGAAAGATATATATATATATATATATATATATATATATATATATATATATATATATATATATATATATATATATATATATATATATATATATATATATATATTGGAAAGGGTCACAGTTTTGCGTATGATCAAGTATATTCTTAAGAGTCCACGGGGAAAATGAAACACGATAAGTTACCAAGTGCACTTTCGTGTGATAATCAAATCATCAGGGGAGACACAAGAGAGAAATAAAACAGTCAGTTGATATACAACGAAGAGACGTAGCTAGGACGCCGTTGGGTAAACATGCTATTGTCCAAGACAGACAACGAGCGTATCATATACTTATCATTTTACAAATTTTGTCAACAATAAAGTTATCCAATTTGTATAAACCATCACTAATATCAATATCATAATTCTTTGTGTATCCAATAATAGAAGATTTAATGATATTTCTCGTGGTAATAGAGTTAGAGAAAATAACTGAGATGGCATTACTCCAGTCAATACAATGATCATAGTTTTTAACGTGATTAAACAAGGCATTTGATTCTTGTCCTGTTCTTATACTACATTCATGTTGCTTAAGTCTAACAGAAAGATCCTTACCAGTCTGCCAAACATAAAACCTATCACAATTTCCACATGGCACTTTAAAGATGCACCCAGGAGAATTTTCTGGTGAATTCCTGATTAAGATATTCTTTATAGTATTATTGTTGTTGAAGGCAACATTTATGTTAGAGGATTTAAGCAACATGGGAAGTAAAGTAAAATTGTTATTAAAAGGGAGAACTAAAAGATTCTTGGTGTCAATCGGAAGTTTGGGCTCAACTCTATAAAATGATTTCTTTGCTAACTTAAGGGATTTATCAATGAAAAATCAAGGGTACTTTAACTTAGATCCAACAGAGTATAGAGTATGCTGATGATGAGATTGAGAAGATATATTCTATTGGATGTAAGTTAAGGGATTTAGTGGAAAAAGTTGCAGCAAAGTATATGTTAATTTATGCGAGGAACTGATTGACAAGTTTACAGGAATTTCTCAGTGGAAGACACCAGTGCTCCAACATCAATAAGAATGAATGTGACGGAGATCTTTTGAAAAACAATGAAGTATCTAAAAAAAATTCAATATAGTCTTGACCCACATAAAAGTCTTGGCCTCAATAAAGGTACTCCCTGTAAGCTGACGACGTTTGCAGATTCGCTTGACAAACCTCTTTAAACATTGTTCATGATATCCTGGAGGAAGAAAAGTGGTAACGGAGTGGAAAATGGCAAATATTATATCTGTCTTCAAGAAAGTAAGTCGGAAAGTTAAGCTGAACTACACAACAGTCTCTAACAGATGAGCTTTATAGAATATTGGAAATATAAGCATTTTACCAACGGATAATAACATGAAGAAAACTATCTGGGCGAAAGACAACACGGATACAGGAAAACGAAGTCATGATTAACAACCTACTTAGACATCAAAGAGAGAGAGAGAGAGAGAGAGAGAGAGAGAGAGAGAGAGAGAGAGAGAGAGAGAGAGAGAGAGAGAGAGAGAGAGAGAGAGAGAGAGAGAGAGAGAGAGAGAGAGAGAGAGAGAGAGAGAGAGAGAGCTCTCCTTTTTGACAAAAGAGAATATTGGTTGGATTATGTATGTCTAGGGTGCCAGATAATAGTTCATACTGTACGTCACTGGACATGTTATAGACGTTGGAGTTTCAGGAAGAATAAGATGTTGAGCCGGGACAAAAATTACCTTAATAGAAGGACACAGAGGACGCATCTCAAGGGAGCCTTCCCAAAATGGTTTAGGTCACCAGTGGTGTAAATTATTTCCCAGAAGGAAAGGATTGAACTTCTACCTCATGTGTTTGTGAATGATGCCAAAGCCACGAGAGAAATAAAGAGCAAAGAGGATTCCATTAACATACAAGGAGAGATAGACAGACTTCAAAGTTGATCTGATAGATGGTTGACGAAATCCAACACAAGCAAATACTAAGTAATAATAAGTAATGAGGATGGGATGTAGCGGGAAGAGACCTCGATGCAAATACTATCCAACAGGAAATCGCTGCAGGAGTCTGTGTTTGACAGGGACGTGGGAGTCAACACTGTACCTAACATGTTTCTTGATGGAGGCGAGTGTGAAGTTTGGTGTCGGGTTCAGGAAAAGAGGAAACGACATACGTGTGGAAGAAATGGTTAAAGTGAGAAAGCTTGGAGAACTGGACTGTGTACAAAGATAACACGAAGGGGGGGGGGGGTGAAGAATGACATACGATGAGAGTAAGTGAAACTGGGGAATGGAAGAGGAGTGGAAGCTACCGAATTGTGTGGAGAGAGAGCATATGAAACGAAAGGTAGGATGTGAACCTATGAGGGGGATAGTGAGTGATGGAATGAGAAAGTTAAATCGTCAATTGTAGGGAAATGTACTGTATCTGCGGGGAAGGAGTGCTCTGAAATGGAGGAATACACGAGAAAGTAGCAAGAGGTCAGGAGATAGATAAAAGAGCTGAAAAAGAGGGTATATGAGAAATGAGATGAGAATATCGATGCATATCTGAGAAATTGAAAAAAATCGTGTCTGAACCAGTTGAAGCAGATAGCTATTGTGGATCCACGGCCCCGTAGTCTACCCTTTCATCCTGTTCACTGAAGTCTGCAGCACAACCCTATTTTCTGATCTCCTCTTGAAAGTGTAACCACACTCACTGTCCCACTCCAGCTACCTATCCAACTTTCAAGCATGCCACGTTACAACGTTAGGACGCTTGCTATTTCCCTCACGCTCGAGGAACGTGGAGTTCATTTACCACCGGAATATTGGCGGAAGCAAAAGTCTTCTTTGAATGATATCATTGATCTGTCTGTCCCACACGTACCATCCATCAGAACTCTTGCGGCTTACATCACGTCCGTCTTCCTCGTGTAGGACACTTCTCTACCGCAGATACACGTATTCGTGGTCGCCAGGAGACCCAGGAGTGCAGGTGGCCACATATTTGCTAACATACTCATGTGTGCCAACATGCCCATGTGTGCCAGCATGCTCATGTGTGCCAGCATGCTCATGTGTGCCAGCATGCTCATCTGTGCCAGCATGCTCATGTGTGCCAGAATGCCCATGTGTGCCAGCATGCTCATGTGTACTCAGGCGTGTATTGTTTACCAAAACATATAATACATTCTCTCAGATAAAAGCTACAATGGCTGGACGAGTCAGTTCCCGTGCAGCAGAATAATATATTCCGTTCACACTGATACCCGAATAATCCTTTCGTTTTGTTTGGTCAGTGATCTTTCGGGATCCGGTTGCTGAAAATACTGGAAAGAGAATTTAAATCTTTTTCATCTTCACACTTTTACCCAAGTTTAACACGAAAATGTTTTAGGGATAGAACATGGCTGATTCATGGATGCAAGTAAACATCATGAATAAGATAGAATAGGATAAATCTAACAAAAATATTTATATATATGGTAGCCTTTTCGTATATATCTAACTATTCTCTGAATTTTCTTATGAAATTCCATTTCATTTCTTTTCTTAAGAACCAGCAGTTGAATACACAGCAAGTGTTCTAATGTGTCTGGTTATGATCGTGTTCTTCATGTATGATTTACATGCCTGTATGTGCTAGTGCGCCACTGTATCACCAAAGGTGAATCTATACATCATTATAACGTTTAATGTATGCGAGTGCCTGATTCGTTATAACCATAAGTATATGTGAATATTTGTCCCTCTGTGGTAAGTTAACAAACAAAGGATCTCTCAGCTGCTATAACACACATAGAGGGAAGACAACCATGCTATGTACTCACCTCACATCCACCAAACCAGCGGAGGTAAACAATTATCAAATTACCTACTACACGCGGGAGAAAACGCCAGCGGAAGATATTATTTACTTTTATTAAACGATAAATGAAAGACAATAGCTAGCCAGGTTCGTGCAATGGAAAAACTATACATAACAGGACAGCAAGTAACAAGAAGACAACTATCATCGTAAAACCGCTGTGATGCAGCCATACTACAGATGATACACTCAACAACTTTAGTCCTGCCATAAAGCCACGAAACAGAGGGTAACAGCCATCAGGAGAGCGAAACCCAACAGCTAACAAGGTATGTGATGTCATAAGGTAAGACGGCAAAAGACATGGTAAGCCATCAGGCAGAAGCCAGAAAACTAACTAAAAGTATTTGTGCTGCTGTAAAACCAACCACACAGCAGAAAACAACAGATGACAAGATTACGTTCTTAAAGAAAAATATGAACCAGAGAACAGGACATCCAGCAAGGCTTCTATCATAAAAACAACGGTCATAAACTTACTCTTAAAAGCCAGGTTGTTACAACCACAATCGTGCGATAGTATTCTGGTTACCGAACAGCCTTGAGTTGCTTGACGTGCTGGAGTACATCAATACACTACTTCAGAACAGCTACACGATGACGTCACATGATATCGAACAGCAGTACAGTGCTACGGTAAAGCTGCTGCAGCCTTACCCTGGAAGCAGTCTCCCTTGTATGCTGTATCCCAATAGTCACACAGAGAGATATGTTTGGAAATGAAAGTAGAGAGATGGTGAAGTTCATCAGAATTCATTCTTCACTTCTTGGATGGAAATGTTTATCAGCGTGGGAAGACGGTAAGCCCAGACCCTCACCAACATGAAGTAAAAGTGATGATGTTTCTGATTTTTTCCGGGTTCCTCTCTGTGTCCGAGATTAGTTTTCAACAACCAGAAAATTGCTTCAATTTAAAAAATGGAAAGATATCAATACAAGAATATGTATTCCGGCTCTCTTGGAATTTGGCTGCCGTCAAAATCTGCAGAGAGAGAGAGAGAGAGAGAGAGAGAGAGAGAGAGAGAGAGAGAGAGAGAGAGAGAGAGAGAGAGAGAGAGAGAGAGAGTACAGGACATGAACAGTTAACAGGAGACCCGTTAACTGTCGGGAGAATTTAAGATCTTTATTTTTCCTGTTAAGACTAAAATTCCGACTCGAAATAATCGCTTAAAGTATTCTCGACTGACGTAGTTGCTGTACGCGTATGATTATACGTGAGAGACTGATTCATTGTTTAAGGATCATCATTGTAAAGAGACATTTTCCAACGTCAATACTAGCTTTTGCTCGCCCAACTTTTCCTTAGTTACCAGATACGTGTGTACCTCGAAATTATATCTACCATTTTAAGACTAGTAAAACTCCTCCATGTCATCACAGAGGTATACGAATCTTTATAACTTCTTCTTCGACCAAAGTGACAATTTGTCTAGGGTCTTTCCGATGCTTTTGTATTCGTCCGCGGATATCATGATATTTGCTCAACCCATTGTTGTTATATTTCATAGGAGTACCGTGGTCAGGGCCTTCTGGATCCCTTCTGGTATCTGCATACTTTCGATTTCTTTGTATCATGTACTTGTCGTTTTCTGTTAGCCAGTCATTTAATGCAGTATCATTATCGATATCAACATCAGGATATATCATTCCTATTTATCATCTGTGTTTATTAGAAGCTTGAAACATAAAATAAACGACACCAGGTATCATTTTTGTAACTCAGGCGTTATTATTTCATATAGATATTCCAACAGATTGGTAAAAGAAGATACGCTGCTACAGAACCCATGTTGATTATCTGTTATTAATCTTTTATCTAAGATCTTTTTAAGGTTCTCCCAAATAACAGTTTCCATACTTTCTCAAATACTGAGATCAGGTTAATTGGGCAACAATTTTGAACACATTTCTTATTGCCTTAGTTGAATCATGTAGCATGATACGCCAGCGTCCAGTTCCTGTACTTTTCCTATGATAATGGATAATTTCTGCGAATCAATTCACCTAATTCTTCATTCAGTCATTGCCGTCTTTGGAGCCTCTTTGTTATCTTCTCTGAGCTGGGAATTTTTAAACCTCTCTTATGGAAACTATATTCCAGTTCGTCCGCCCATCATCAGTTGTTCGTACATCAAATCATGATATAGTTGTTCTATTGATGATGATTTTTGAATTTCAAGATTACAGTCGATTGCAAATCTGATGATATGATGATTATAAATGATTCCCTCTCTAGGGGGAAGGGAATTTCAGTCGCCCAGAAAATTAAATGAATATTCATAATCATAATATCCAACAGAGTGTGAGCTATTGCGCTCTGATTGTAACCTAAATAACATTCTACAATATTTCTTTTTCTGTTTATTGTTATCAGATTCAGATGACTGAGGGACCTACAGCAAGGAAAACCTCCGACCGTATCCTCACGATGCTTCAACTCCTGTCTGATAGCCTGTGGTAAACATAGAATGCATAGGTCAGTGAATAATCTAAACAACAGACTGATATATCTGTCTAAACTCTCATGTCTTTCCCAATAAATAGACTTGTCATTTGAAAAGATAGGTTTTCCACATCCTCCAAAATTTGTTAGTACTTTTCCTTGCTTTTTTTTCTTTTCATTAATCTCTCTATATTCTAATTAAGGTCCGGCATTGCTGTGGACTTTTTAACTGTGACTGGAACCTCCAACGTAAAAGAAAAGTCGTGTATCTATGTATTCATATATTTGTCTTTACGTAAATCAAGGGTAAACGTTTCCCTCCTTGAGAAACGTTTTGATCCCTAATGTCTCTACCCTCTAGAATGGTGATAATTGTCAGGTAGCTGTAGGTGAAACAAGAAGCGTCTGTCTTTCTGAATATAGGGGTTTGCGTCTCACCTGTACATGTATCATTACCAATCTTTTTTTTTTTTTTTTTTTTTTTTTTTTTGCCGCTGTCTCCCGCGTTTGCGAGGTAGCGCAAGGAAACAGACGAAAGAAATGGCCCAACCCACCCCCATACACATGTATATACATACGTCCACACACGCAAATATACATACCTACACAGCTTTCCATGGTTTACCCCAGACGCCTCACATGCCTTGATTCAATCCACTGACAGCACGTCAACCCCGGTATACCACATCGCTCCAATTCACTCTATTCCTTGCCCTCCTTTCACCCTCCTGCATGTTCAGGCCCCGATCACACAAAATCTTTTTCACTCCATCTTTCCACCTCCAATTTGGTCTCCCTCCTCTCCTCGTTCCCTCCACCTCCGACACATATATTCTCTTGGTCAATCTTTCCTCACTCATTCTCTCCATGTGCCCGAACCATTTCAAAACACCCTCTTCTGCTCTCTCAACCACGCTCTTTTTATTTCCACACATCTCTCTTACCCTTACGTTACTTACTCGATCAAACCACCTCACACCACATATTGTCCTCAAACATCTCATTTCCAGCACATCCATCCTCCTGCGCACAACTCTATCCGTAGCCCACGTCTCGCAACCATACAACATTGTTGGAACCACTATTCCTTCAAACATACCCATTTTTGCTTTCCGAGATAATGTTCTCGACTTCCACACATTCTTCAAGGCTCCCAGAATTTTCGCCCCCTCCCCCACCCTATGATCCACTTCCGCTTCTATGGTTCCATCCGCTGCCAGATCCACTCCCAGATATCTAAAACACTTCACTTCCTCCAGTTTTTCTCCATTCAAACTCACCTCCCAATTGACTTGACCCTCAACCCTACTGTACCTAATAACCTTGCACCAATCTATGTACATATATATATATATATATATATATATATATATATATATATATATATATATATTTTTTCTTTTATTTTATTCATACTATTCGCCATTTCCCGCGTTAGCAAGGTAGCGTTAAGAACAGAGGACTGGACCTTTGAGGGAATATCCTCACCTGGCCCCCTTCTCTGTTCCTTCTTTTGGAAAATAAAAAAAAAACTGAGAGGGGAGGATTTCCAGCCCCCCGCTCCATATATATATATATATATATATATATATATATATATATATATATATGTGTGTGTGTATATATAATCATCCAGATAACACAGAACGTACCTGGTGTGGTAAAGTAAGAAGCAGACTCACGTCTCCCTCACTCTGGTGTCGACCTGCACCCATGTCACTGTCAAGCGCTGGTGTTCACAATGCAGATTAATGAACTTGTGGCTTCTCGTTGCTATGGTAACCTCTTGCTCCTCGTCACTGAAATAATTTGCTCTTAAATGAATGCGGTCGTCCTTACCAGAGGATGGGGCTGTGGTTGTGGCAGCCTCACTCAGAATGTCATGCTCCACACTGTACCTAACATCTGCCTGGCAACATAATATGATCAAATCTAATCATGATTTCAAGGCACCATGATGATCATCTTCCCAGAGTATGAAGGCAAGATACAACCCACATGAACTTTTCTCATCTCATAAAATGCCTGTATTTTACCTAGACAACGAAAACTAAACATTGATTGTAAACTCTCTAAGTAATGAAAATTCTGCTGCGTCTGACGTTATTTCTGTGGTCTAGTGATTAGCACGAACCTGCCTGGAGTTGGCCCAGCTTGAATTCGAATCCGGGACGGGGCTGGGCAGTGGAGAACGCGTCAGGATGATTCTCCTATTATTACCACAGTGACATTATCATATCAAAAGTTACTTCAGTCTGCGTTTATCAGTGAAAAAGAATCAATGTTCAAACAATGTTCAACTAGGAAATATCAGAATGTAATTTAAGAGTAACTCAAGTTATCAAATCGTGAGTGTCAGTAGTAGATGTCATAAACAGACGAACAAATGAACCTGGCAGGTGTGCAACACTGTAGAAAATAACTCACACTATGTCGACGACACGACATAGATGCAACCAAGATTCATGATAACGTTACTTGTATCAAGAATAACTACACAAGCAAGGAGAACGGTGCTGACTACCAGGAAAGTCTCACATAAGGTCTGATCGACAGTGAAGCATGTTGACTAATGCAGTAAGAAGAAATCAGTCCACTTAGCCGTCATTGCAAAATAGCAGCTAAAAGAATGCATCAGGAAGATAAAGAATTGATTAAGGAACAACTAGAAAGACGCGTGGTAAGTCTGTTACAGAATATATCTAGAACACCTTTAAACTTACCAAACTGTATTGTATAATGATGGTTCTTTCTACATAGGTGAATCATATAGCTCCATCACAGAACAGTGTTTCTTATAAGTTGAAGATGCACATGTGATAGCACCTTAAATATTGGTCGGTCAAGTGTGCCTCTAGGGTCACTCATACATATCAGCTGCAAATAATGAGGTCACCATAAGTTTTAGAGATTAAGTTACTGAGACATCCCCATAACACATTAATGCGGATGGCTTAGCGTTATGTATCAAAATACCTCCTGATCGCCTCCATGGCTGGAAGGAGGGATAATGGAAACCTCTTTGCATGAAGGATCAGTGAAGGAGCAACCAGTGTTATCTCTACTCCTGCTGAAGGACTCACGACTCTAGAATGTGGGAAGTGTTTACCTGCAGCCCAGGGGTAATGTCCAGTCTAGGTCTCTTAAAGGACTTGTATTCAGCAACGGTCGCGTCAACCCCATTCACTCCAGGCTGTTGCCGACGTTGTGTGCGTGTTCGGACGTGTGCAACTTTTCATATCATTCATACAAGGTGACGGAAGTCTGGGATCGGTGCTGTCTGGGTGTTAACCCTGGATCATCGAAGGCAACAACAAATATGGCATTATCCAGAACGTGACTGGCCAGTGACATATGCAACGCATGATTATCATAACAATACTCAAGGTGTATTTCTATAGTGTTCATGAATCATACATTATCATACATTTTCTCAGCACAATTATGAAGGAGGAGAAAAGAAGGTTTGCAATAGTTGGTGACAGGAAAGATTAATATGCGAGATGTGATGAAAGTGTCTACGAACAATACTTGAACCAAATTTATGAAGAGATCAGTTGCTTGTTTATCCTCTGCTGTGCCAAACTCAGATGAATTTCTTAACTTTTAACTTTTTTCTTTTTCTCTGATACCAGTACTTTCACGAGATTTTGGGCTGTTGATGAGTACTGATAGATCTTATCATCTAGTGGTAGTTCGCGCTAACATACAACGGAACCAGAAATCTTATCGTAGAAGACGAGAAAAATGACGCGGATATTGATAGAGCTACATGTAGAGTATCATGGGTCTCGTCTCTGTATGTTAGATATATACCGTGTATTTATGGTTAGAGAGAGAGAGAGAGAGAGAGAGAGAGAGAGAGAGAGAGAGAGAGAGAGAGAGAGAGAGAGAGAGAGAGAGAGAGAGAGGGAGAGGAGGAGACGTTCAGTGGTGTTTTCGTCGACATATCGCCAGGAGTTAGTGACCTTCACATTTCTTGGTGAACCATTCCGGACTCCACGGAAAATCTTTGGTGGAGAAAAGGTTTATTGTGATGTTCCGGCAGACCAGCCAAAACCCGCTGCCACATCTCTTTAGATTCGAGGAAGATTTTGCTGCCGTGATCAAGTGGCCATACGACCTTATTCTAACCTAAAGCTTGCGTCTCACGTGGTTCTTCCACTGCATTTCAGTCAGTAGTTTCTTCACCAGACTTGTTCTTCCCTTCCTTCCTGAAGACCTGGAACTGGGTCTGTCCTGGCGTCGTATGTGTTAGGTTTGCCATCACGCTGAAAGTAAGTAAACAATGTAATCAGAGGTCACTATATGATGTTAGAAGCAGTGAAAAGTTTTTATCGAGGGTGTAAGGCATGTGTACGTGTAGGAAGAGAGGAAAGTGATTGGTTCTCAGTGAATGTAGGTTTGCGGCAGGGGTGTGTGATGTCTCCATGGTTGTTTAATTTGTTTATGGATGGGGTTGTTAGGGAGGTGAATGCAAGAGTTTTGGAAAGAGGGGCAAGTATGAAGTCTGTTGGGGATGAGAGAGCTTGGGAAGTGAGTCAGTTGTTGTTCGCTGATGATACAGCGCTGGCGGCTGATTCATGTGAGAAACTGCAGAAGCTGGTGACTGAGTTTGGTAAAGTGTGTGAAAGAAGAAAGTTAAGAGTAAATGTGAATAAGAGCAAGGTTATTAGGTACAGTAGGGTTGAGGGTCAAGTCAATTGGGAGGTGAGTTTGAATGGAGAAAAACTGGAGGAAGTGAAGTGTTTTAGATATCTGGGAGTGGATCTGGCAGCGGATGGAACCATGGAAGCGGAAGTGGATCATAGGGTGGGGGATGGGGCGAAAATTCTGGGAGCCTTGAAGAATGTGTGGAAGTCGAGAACATTATCTCGGAAAGCAAAAATGAGTATGTTTGAAGGAATAGTGGTTCCAACAATGTTGTATGGTTGCGAGGCGTGGGCTATGGATGGAGTTGTGCGCAGGAGGATGGATGTGCCGGAAATGAGATGTTTGAGGACAATGTGTGGTGTGAGGTGGTTTGATCGAGTAAGTAACGTAAGGGTAAGAGAGATGTGTGGAAATAAAAAGAGCGTGGTTGAGAGAGCAGAAGAGGGTGTTTTGAAATGGTTCGGGCACATGGAGAGAATGAGTGAGGAAAGATTGACCAAGAGAATATATGTGTCGGAGGTGGAGGGAACGAGGAGAAGAGGGAGACCAAATTGGAGGTGGAAAGATGGAGTGAAAAAGATTTTGTGTGATCGGGGCCTGAACATGCAGGAGGGTGAAAGGAGGGCAAGGAATAGAGTGAATTGGAGCGATGTGGTATACCGGGGTTGACATGCTGTCAGTGGATTGAATCAAGGCATGTGAAGCGTCTGGGGTAAGCCATGGAAAGCTGTGTAGGTATGTATATTTGCGTGTGTGGACGTATGTATATACATGTGTATGGGGGTGGGTTGGGCCATTTCTTTCGTCTGTTTCCTTGCGCTACCTCGCAAACGCGGGAGACAGCGACAAAGCAAAAAAAAAAAAAAAAAAAAAATATATATATATATATATATATATATATATATATATATATATATATTTATATATATATATATATATATATATATATATATATATATATATATATATATATATATATATATATATATATATAATATATATATATATATATATATATATATATATATATATATATATATATATATATATATATATATATATATATATATATATATATGTAGAGAGAGAGAGAGAGAGAGAGAGAGAGGTTGCGCTACAATCAGAAGCACGAAAATGACGGATTCTTTTGGAAAGAGATCCTTAACAAAAATGCATTTATCATCAACAGACGATAATGCAGCCTTTTTTTTTTCCTCACAAACCAATACAGTCTGACGGGAATATGATGATATGATGTTTCATCACAACCTTCTGCCTTACGAGCACCTAATCAGAGGAAGACTTTCATCAGTCAAGCAGAGTATCAGTAGCTGTGATCTTCCTGCTGTCGGACGAGGCACCAGTGACCTCGCGGAGGTTTAACATGAACCAGCTTCCATTCCTGATCGGTCTGGGAGCAAAGCAATTACTTTTGACCTTCTCCGCACCGCTTACCCTGGCTTTTAGACCATTAATGATTCTCCACTTCTCATTTGCTCTGATTGCAGCCCGATCTCTGAATTTTAACCTACCCTCCCTCAGACGTTACCCAATCATGCCTGCATCGTACCATCTGGCATCCCATTAAACCTGGAGCGACCTTACGAGCTCTACTTATGAGTTTCTAGGAATCTCACCAACGCTGATTCTTCTCGTATGATAAACATGTTATCTGGAGCAGCTCTCCTGCAAGTGGGAGGACTCATATACTAACCATTTCCCAGCAGAAAATCGTCTTCTTTTTGACCCAATTATTTCTTTTTCAGGTCACAGATCACAGGTCATACATCCCAGAAGAAAATCCAGCAAAATGTATCAGATCTTTCTCGATCCAAAGGTCGTACCATTCACTCTCACTCCGGGGGTAATAAACTTTTTTGAATGCGTGTTAGATGATTTTATCCTTACTTTTCCAACCTCACAAGCTCTTATCTTACCAATATGAAAATGTATACAACGATTCATATCCTTGGTTTTGTACTTGCAAATGATACGCCGCTTGGTTAAGGCAATCATCTTTACCAAACTCCACATAGCTTTTCCTATGCCTTCACCTTAAATCCCTTCAGCAATTATATATCTCATCTCTTAAATCTGGATTCCAAAAAAGCTTTAGGCCCTGACGTCACCTCTTCTCTAATTTCAGGGAAATGTGCATTTAAATTGGTTCTTTTCCTTCGTAATCTTTTTACACTTCCTGTGTGCGTTACATTTTCATCTACCTCGAGGGAAGTTATCAGCATACAGCTTATTCATTCCTAGAAAGGGATAATAAGCTGCCTGCATTAACTTCAGATCAGTAGCTTTTATCTCATTTATATCTAAAATCGTGGAAACGTTATTACATAAGACCATTGCTGCATCCTCTGTTACATCTAATTTACCAATTATACCCTCTGTCTACTCACGCGTTCAAGGACCAACCCAAATCCATTTGTGAAAAAAAAATTCATTTATTCTTAAATAATAGTTCATATGCTTCCATACTTGAAGACGTTTCCCTGAGCAAATTGTATTCATGAACTGTATTTTTGCATTTGCGTAATTTGAAATCCATTTGCCTTGTCTCTGTCTACTCTACCAGTTTATCTAAATCACTTTGAACCTTCAGGTAGTCTTCCTTTGAGTTGGCTGTGTTACCCAGCTATGCGTCGTGAGTAGATTTTCAGAGTCTGTTGATCTTACACAAACGGCATGTTCGCCATTTTTAGGTGCATCCCAAAGTCCAGTTCAAGGGCACCCACCACCACACCCTCAAACACTCAGCTCTCCTCTCCTTCATACTCGCCGTAATGTACCCTCGCTTTCTACGTTGTATCTATACCGTTTGTGTCAATGATCTGACGAGCTTCATTCCAATATTCATCCTCTGCTTTATCACAGGTGTGAAACTCGTTCATTCAGGGCATTTTCGAAACCCCAACAAACAGGCATCATTCCCCTCCTTCATCGTTCACTCCCTGCACCTCTCTTGTGTGATACTCCCTCCCTGGTCATGACTACCCTTCTATTGGTAGCTTATTGCTTTTGAAATGCACAATATACAACATTTATAGTCATCTCACCCCCTTAAAGTATGAACAATATTCGTATATACGGACCATTAACTATGGATCTCCATATAAAGTATTGAAGCATCATGTGTTCCTTCCCCATACCATCTTTAGAAAAAAAAATACAGTAAAACCTTTGCGTTGCGCTTTTACAGCATAGTAAAACTTCTACACTCTGTAGTACCATGAAGTTCCAAAATACCAAACCTTCTCACGCAGTAAACTAATGTTACAGCGAATATTTCTTGTGGCGCGACCATCAGCGATAGCGAACGTTCTCTTGTGTAAACCTACGACATAAACTCTGGTCGCATGAGCTTATGCATAGCAACCCTCTTACGGCGGCGGCTTATGGAATAGCAAGCCTTTTACTGGTGTGTGCTTACAACAACAAACCATCCGCTCGTATGAGCTGAAGGCATATCTTTAGAGAGAGAGAGAGAGAGAGAGAGAGAGAGAGAGAGAGAGAGAGAGAGAGAGAGAGAGAGAGAGCATGAAACACGATAAGTTCCCAAGTGCACTTTCGTGAACTAATCACATCAGGGGAGATACAAGAACGAAATATAACAGTCAATTGATATACAACGAAGAGACGTAGCTAGTACGCTAAATAGTGATGTGGAATGAAGGTTATATGGATAAAGCTGAACATGGGAAGCCTGCTCCTCCCCATGACCTGGAAGAATATGATATATTCACTGAACATTTTGTGTGCTTGTTCAAGAGTTCCCAGGTCCCCAGATCCCCAGGAATCTTGGGAGCTTAGAAAGGTTAATAATGATAAATTGATATATTCTGAAAATTGGTTCCGAGGAGAATGGCTGCATCAAGTGAAAAAGAATGTTTAGTAAGCAAGGTATATCAGTGCCGTTGAAAAACAGAGCTTAGTAATGAGTTTATAAGAAGCGATGGTGTTCATTAGAATCAATATTCATTAGCAGTTTCTTACGTCATGTTCTAGGTCGTTAACGTAATTTGCGTAAGTTAGTATGCAATTTGGTGAACCACTACCATCGAGAGTTGCTATCTACGCTATTGCTATGTTGTCCAGTGTACGTACGTCACTCAGGGAACGATAATTGAATCCCTCGTTATGTATAAAACTTGTAAGGAAATTTTTTCTACTTCTTGTGTTACATAGAGATATATCACTAGATATATCACTAGATGTGTCAATGGTTGATTGCTACATTGAATAACAATGTTCTGACATCTGGAACTTTAAACCAGGATGTTGTACAGTATCATGGTCTCTGGGCAGAAGCAGCAGATGTGGTCATGGTAAGACTGGATGGTGGCTGATAGTGGAGCCACAACTTCTCATGTGACGTGTCGAGCGGTGGATGTTACCGCCTGTTTGTGGCGGGAACAGTCGTCATCGAGGAGCGGAAAATAGAGAGAATGAAAGAACGAGACCTCAAGAGCCAAGCATCTCTCGTGACCGGTGTCCACCATTATGCCCATCATGGGTCAACAGACAACGGTCATCACCACCACACTTGTGACGGACGGAACGTATTATCATTCTTACATCCTGACCTTCCATGACCGCTTCCTCTGCACGTCAGCCTCTCTGATTCTCCAACAAGGGTCACTGATGTTTTCTCACTAAGCTTGCAACTTTATTTTTCCATAAGACCCTCGAGATGGGTCACTTGTGGGTCACGTTATCGTAAGTGTTTGTCATAAGCGACGGACGGTATGAGGGAGAAATTCTATGCTGTTGAAATTTGTTATACAGATCTAGATTCACGTGTCTGTTGAGCTCAAGCGCCTTGCTTAATTTCTCTTGTACACTAGTTTCAGGTTTCTGTTTGGAGTGGTAAGTCTGTGTGCGTGCTGAGCACTGGTCTCTGGCCATGTGCTGGGTTTCTGTCTGGCGTCATGTGTGTGTGCCTGTATGTGTCCTATGTGCCTGTGTACTGAGTGTTGATGTCTGTATGGCAAAATCAGCAACACTAGAATCCTCACAAACACACTGAGATACCACAAACACAGTAAGCTACACTAAAACATTTAAAGGTATTTCTATATTGTAACCACAGAGACAAACAGTAAACTGCACCGGGTGGCCTTCAGATCTTGCTACAAAGGCACCTCTCCACAGAAACGTTCACACATCTGTGGCACTGCAGATACAGGAGACAAAACAAGGCACTCATGTCCTTGGAAATATGGCTTAAGGGACACAATGAACATTACGATATAATTTATACTCACATGTAGCTATAAGTACACCATCTTATTGACATGATTACATTTGTATGAATGTCGATCATTAGTCGCTGGTAAGCATATGTCACCAGGCAACGTATATGGTTCATGTGAGTGTGAAAGCAAGCATCGCCACGCCTGGCAACTGGTTCTGGAGTCTTGAGAGGGTGAGCGTCTATCATCTGGTATCTGCTCAGTACGTAAAGCAACGCTTCACAATCCGAGGAAGACAGAATTCGTTGCGTCTGATATTAGTCTTGCAATTCAGAGAGGTACGCCTCATTACGCCTGGTATCTGTCTCGTGGCACAGGACAGTATACCTTTCTACGCCTAGTATCTAAGTCATGCTCCCAACGTGCATGCTTCACTCGGGTTAGTATATGGGTACTGAGTCCGTAATTAGTATGCGTTACCAAGCCTGATATCTACCTCATCACCCCTTGAATGTGGGTCATAATATCAAAAAGACATTCACGTCACCATACTTGATATCTGAGTCGTGATTCCCGTAAGTACAAGTTCACTACACCTGACGCCTGAGACATGAATCACTAAGATACAGACGTAGCCAAACTTGGCATATCGGTCATGAATCTATGGATGTCCTGCATCGTCACACTTAGCTCCTCCATTATGCGTTCCAGGTATGACACGCGTAACCCACCTGTTACCTGGGTATCAGCTCAAAAGCCATAGAAAACCAGATGTCACTATGACTGGTATATAGAGCGCGAGTCGTAACGATTGCAACAGGGGGCAGGCGCTCAGAAAGCAGGATCGTTCAGCTGGCCTGGCGTTTGGACTGTGAGCTCTGGGAAGACGTGCGTCCTCATGCTTGGTGCATGGTTTATTAACCTGTGGACGACCTGGATTACAACAATGGGTACATCTGTCAAGAGGACGAGGGAGGAACGAATCATTGCATTTGTTGTGGACGTCATGAACTCCCGGTAAGCATGGACTGCCACGCGTAGCAGCCTGGCAATAACTCAGTGAAGGCATGCGCTGCAATGCCTGGAGGGCGTGGATCTTCACGACCGGCATATTGGTTGTGATGATAAGCATCTCCACGCATGGCGTCTGGCTCATGAAACCCCGGGTAGGCCAGCGTCGCCCGGCTTCGCCTGGTGTCTGGGTCATGTTTACGGTAAGGAATAACTTTCGCCTTTACTGGCCGTCACATAAATTTTACGACACAAACGTTCGTGGCGAGCAGTTTTATCATCTCACACTGCCGGCCCTTACTATAAACTGCTGACGGAGTCCGAAGGGAAACTGTCTTATTATCTACCGAATGAGTACACAGAGATATTACCTCATGAACTGGTACAGGCATGCACAGTCATACACAGCGCAAGTGTCTCCTGAGTTACAGAGGTAATTCATTAAGATAATCTCATTATCCGCCAAGAACTTACGCACAGAAATTACTTCATTATTTTTTTTCTTTTAGGAAATACGAATTATATATACTACGAAGACAGTACAGTATGTATCCCCCATATTCTAACTAGCGTCTGGTCCTTGTTGAAGTGTATCTTTCTGCTGTGAAAAAACATATAATCTTTCGTAAACTCTGACATCTAGAGAAAAATAGAAATGGTTCGGTCATAGGTAACTTATCGCTATGATGTGGAGTGTTGTGAAAGAAAACATTATGCCAAATCTCATGAATATTGTCCAATGATCTGGCAAATAATGGCAAAAAAATCGCTTTTGTGACCTCTGACCTTAACATATTGTAAAAAGATGATTACGTCAATAATTTGATACATATATCGTTTACCATACTTTTCACTGTCATTCACTATCACATTTATCACCCATATTCATATTCACCATCACCCAACATGTTCAGTTATTCATCATCATGTACACTATCACTTAACATCATGCACACTATCACTCACCATCATGCACACTGTTACCACCACGTACACTATCACCCATCATCATGTACACTATCACTCACCATCATTATTACTATTACTTAACATCATTTTTTGGGGCTTATTATCAGTACCATTGTGCTGGTTGTCGTTAAGACCACAGCATCTGTCAAGATGGATCTCATAACTGGCGGATGCGTTACACTTCTCACTCTCCAAGGTATGTTCTCCATGTTCAAAAATAGATAAAAAAAAAAAAAAGTACGAGACCTCAGTTAGTTCTACCACTCAGATCCAGCTGGTTGGCGTTCCCTTCACTAAAGCTGTCCATTAGATATCTAAAGCTTCCTGCAGGTTTCAGCTTAGGTTCGTTAAAAAAGAATCAGGTTATAGTGAGCGTGGTAACTTGGTTATAGTGAGCGTGGTAACTTGGTTATAGTGAGCGTGGTAACTTGGTTATAGTGAGCGTGGTAACTTGGTTATAGTGAGCGTAGTAACTTATTTATAGTGAGCGTGGTAACTTCGTTATACCATTTCAATATATTTTACTCTGCTTGCTGTCATTTGCTGACCTCAAGGAATTTTTCCATGTAGAATGTATTGTCTGGAAGTATCACAGCTAGTTTGATACGACAGTCACATCAACATCTGCATAAGCAAATCTTATTTCTCTAAGTTTTGACTTATTTCCATCATATATTACCTATAAATGAATAGTCCAAACAGTAGAGGTGGCGACACTCTCCCCTGTCTGATTCCCGTCTGAGTCTCAAATCATTCATATTCTATGCTTTCATTCTACCTTCACACATGCTGTAGTGCTCTCGATTACTCTGATGAGTTTCTATGGGGTGTCATATTTTTGCTTTAGTCTGTCGAATATCATCCTTAGATCTAGATGTGCAACATAATTTTTCCTAATGTCACTCTAACCTTTCTCTTAAATCATTTTCAAAGTAATGATCGTATTTACCGCCTCTCCTCCTAGTCCATAACCATTCTGCTATCTTTTTTAGTTAATTCTTTAACAATATTATCGGCTTTCTAGTATTCTCTCATGCATATTGCTTGCATTTACTACCAAAGATCTTTCAATACTTATGGCAATTTACCTCATTATCTTCCTTGTATTCAGGACTAGTTACTGTTATTCGTTTTCTCCTCTTTAGTTCTTAAATCATGAGCCAAGCAACACCATCTTCTGACCTTTTGACGGAACAGTTGGTGATCATCATCGCCTGGAGACTTACTCTCTTCCAACTATACAAAGAGTCCTCATCCCTCATTCTTTCCTTTAATACATTTGCCGTATTACTCTCTAACTCGTTTAACTGACTTGTCTAAGCTATGCATAATACTTTCCTCTGGGACATTCAACAGGTATTAATCATGCATTTTCCATCACAGTTCAGTTTCTCTCTGTTATGTTTAATGATATTGATTTCCTATTGTTTATGTTATGTTTAATGATATTAATTTCCTATTGCATATGTTAGAGCCACAGATTTCTTTTTCTATGTTTTTTCCTATAGTTTATGTTAGTTTTTCTGTTGCCAATAGTTTCCGACATTTATTAATGAAGTTTGAAAGTTGTTCCATTCCCCTTGTCTTTCCTATGTACCTCTGCAGGGTCTTGCATCTCTTATCTTAATTACACATTCTATTATACATATGCCTCATTTTTCAAGATTCCTGCAGAAAAATCTCTTGGTTGCTCTTTCTTCACCAATAGTGTATCAAACAATTTAGGTAGCATCAGTCCGTACTTGGAATCACATGATACTGATGGTATACTTTTTATATCCCTAAGAATCATATACTAGTAATAATATGATGTATCACGAACCTGTTGGTTCTATATGCACTTTTCCCTTAATGATTTTCATCATGTTTGTTGTGTATGTTTACTGGACACATAACCAGAAGGATGCCTTCCCTCGCAGGTTTGCCTCTAGCAATAAAACCATCGATTACATTCTCAATCTTTCTTTATTCGGACGGACGTTTGCGTTTCAGCCAACCAGTGTATTGTTTTCTCTGTGTGGTACAGTGTATCTTGCCTCTTGAATATATGCAAAAATTTTGTTTCGCTTGAAACATGAGAACCATGCACCTGCCATGGTGTGTATATTTTAAGAAAACGTAGTGTATGTTCCGTTCTCAGTGGTGAAGTTAGTATTGTCTCTTTTATTAAATCTTTGTTCCACTCTTTGACTTGTTCCTCCAGCCACCATAAATCCAACTTGATGTAGTGTACTTTCACTCCCTGTATAGGTCCACTAGTAATCCTTCTGTATGATTTCCGTTCCTTTTCCATGATATCTTGTTTCACATAGTCCACTAGCATCCTGTCTTCTGTATCTCATCAATTGTATTACCTCCTGTCCTTCTCCCACCATTATGCTCACATTAACTGCGGGGAAGCGAAGTGATTCTCATTTTTTTGATTGCTTATGATGTGTGTGCTCGTTCCGACACGTCTACCTTTATACACAGGATCGGTCCGACACGTCTACCTTCATACACAGGATCGGTCCGACACGTCTACCTTCATACACAGGATCGGTCCGACACGTCTACCTTCATACACAGGATCGGTCCGACACGTCTACCTTCATACACAGGATCGGTTTCTTGAGCAAAACGTCGTCCACCATAGGCCTGCTGGGCCTGTCTTGGTTTCATGTTTACGGTTAGGTTTATTACAGGGATGTCAGTAGGAGATGGCAGACAGAATTTAGGGAGAATTACGGCATTAGTCCCGGAGGAAAGAGGGTCAATAGCTACAAGAGTGAGCACAAATAGACACACAAACAATGTGGTAGCCGTGCCAGACGACCTTTTACCCTGTAACATACAATACCTGTTAAAGGTATTGGGAAATGTTGTATATCTTTACCTAGTTAGAACTTACGAAACAAAATTCCAGACTTTTCTAGACGAGTTTGATGTTTGGTCATTTAGGACTTTAGAAGCTAGAATATCCCACTGCCCCCACGAAAATAAGTATCATCATATGTCTGTGTCAGACATTTTTAAGTTTTTGGTCATTCTCTCTGGCTGCAGAGCGTCTGCGTACTTCGGGAAAGTAACTACAACGATCTCATCAAATTTCTCAAGTTTCCTCGTCTTCCCAGGAAGCCTTTACTTCAGAAAATAGTTTCATTTCTTTATAATTATCTTTAATATGGCTTCTTTCATAGTCCTAGCATTAAGCTTAATATTCTTCCTTGATCTCTCTTAAAGCTTACATTGGTCGCTTTTACAGTCACGAGATCGGAACTGTCCCACACACTCGAGATGAGATCTTTCTTGCAAGCCGGGGAGGCTTAGTGTGGTTTCTGATATTTTGCATTTATTGTTTCTTGCAGTGAAGCCCAGCCCAAGATTTGCTATTTGAGCTGTAGTTACACAGTACACACTAGGTTTCATGTCATTGCCGATGACAACTACAAAATCCTTCTCTTTTTCAATCGTTGCGAATATTGACAAACATTCTGTTTTCGCAGTTTTTGGAATACGTTTTCAAATTTCAATCACATACAGTTAAATGTTTACATATCTTCGACTTTCTTGATTTGCAGTTCCAAAATTACGGTGCTTATGCTTCATAGGTAACTTATTTTTGGCTGGAATTTCGAAAATATTTTCATTTCTGTGAAATATGGTAATATGATAGAAATGATACGTATGATACAAAGCCACAGAAAAGATCAAAGATACAAGGATGTATTATATGCATCAGGCTGTTGAGTTATGAAAGCCTCACACTCCTGCTCTGCCTTACCCCAGCGTGTATACACGTCCAGGTTGACGACCTTGTCCTTCAACTGAGATTCTCTACCTCAGATTGTAGTTTTTCTACATTTCTACACAACCTTACGCGCCTCCTCAGGTTCATTAGATCGTTCCTTGATCCTCTGCTTCACGCTGTGTACTATAAGTCACTGTCTCAGATAAGGGTTAATCATACTGTGTAAACGCTCAAATCATTCCTCATATAGTGTCCTGCTGTGCTGATGAATCATGAAAGGAACTGATGATGTTCTGAAATATTCATGGCTCGTCTTTCTTCATTCTATAAGTTTAGTGACTAATATGCTTCAGTATGCCCTGGCGTCCTGTAACATATTGGAAGTACTAATATTGCGACTGATCATTGTGTCTATAACCTGTGTCCTGTTGTGTGACTAACTCAATGTACAACTTAGTTCATAGCTAATCAAGTCATCCCATGCCTCCACCTTTCTGTGTGAGGGACTCATGAGTGACCTTGGTCTAATTAAGAGATCATGACACTTCATATCGTTGTACTGTTTTGTAACCGATTCTTACCAAGCCTAAGTCTACTGCACGACAGATCATGTCTGTACCCTGCTGTGAAACTGGTTAATAAAACGACCCAATCTTGTTTCTTAACATTATGATCGCTATATTCATATATATCTATCTGACTTACTGGTTATCGTTTATCTTTCTCCCATTCATAATGTGAATGAAGATAATGCAGCCTCACGTATGTGTCCTCCTGTGTAGTGTCAGTGTTATAATCCTGCCGAGACTTATCTGTCCTGGGAAAATTCTTACGGTATCTTTTACTCCCTTTGACTTCATTCAGACGACTAGCCACTGAGTTCATCCAACCTCTGGTGTATGACTACAATTCTTCCTCAGTGTAAGGGCCATGATCGTGGGTGTAGTTAACCTTAGAATTAAACTCTGGTTCATCTTGTGCTCAGAGACATTGCACAGACTCCCGTGCTTTCCAGCTGCAGATGATTATATCTTTTTCCTCTCGCCATTAATATTCCTTGCCCTTGCACTCAGTATTCATTCTAATCTTGAGTAATCTCACACCCGCCTCGTATATAAATGCTGTCAAGCACGACCCCATTTGTCACTGTCAGGGAACTATCTTCCTCATTAAACTTCAGGGTTAACTAGACTGGGTTGATATATTCTTTCCTCCTCTTAAATCATGTGAGTAGGATATCACATCATAAATTGTTAAGATAACATTACGAAGAGGTTAGCCTCATTTGAAAATCCGTACTCTGAGCTAACCACGACAACCTTAGGTAAACAAAATACATCACACATGAAAACTGCCACAAGAACATGGCTCTACGCTCGCTGACAGTGAAGACGTGTTGTTACAGTGACGTACTACTGCAGTGATCATTATGGTCACCACGAGGATCTGGTGATCAACGCTATATTGAACAAAAAATGTCAAGAAAGGAGAAAAAGATATCTCCCGCCACACGCACATAGGCAGCACCAGCAAGTCGATCCTACCGCCCGGGTCATCTGCAGGGTTAACTACAGTGGCTATCAAGACCCACTACCTGGCCCGCGTGGAATGTATGGTATACCTGTGGGTTCCTGGTATTCAGTCCATACTCTCACCGTCACACACACCCCTCAACATGTATCTCACACGACGGTTTAGTCTCGATTCTAGATTTTCCTGCGGTGAGCGCTACATGCTAGGTCTGCCTAGCACCGGTAAAGATAGTTCTAGAGCTAAGGTTCCACTGGTAGAGAACTGTACCCCATACTGTACAAGTAGGTAGTAACACACACACACACACATAAGATATTCTTATAAGTCTACGGGGAAAATGAAACACGAAAGTGCACTTGGGAACTTATCGTGTTTCATTTTCCCCGTGGACTCATTGGAATATATATATATATATATATATATATATATATATATATATATATATATATATATATATATATATATATATATATATTTCATTTATTTATTTTATTTTCTTTGTCGCTGTCTCCCGCGTTTGCGAGGTAGCGCAAGGAAACAGACGAAAGAAATGGCCCAACCCACCCCCATACACAATGTATACACACACACGTCCACACACGCAAATATACATACCTATACATCTCAATGTACACATATATATATACATACACAGACACATACATATATACCCGTGCACACAATTCAAACTGTCTGCCCACATTCACTCCCATCGCAACCTCGCCACACATGGAATACCTTCCCCCTCCCCCCTCATGTGTGCGAGGTAGCACTAGGAAAAGACAACAAAGGCCCCATTCGTTCACACTCAGTCTCTAGCTGCCACGCAATAATGCCCGAAACCACAGCTCCCTTTCCACATCCAGGCCCCACACAACTTTCCATGGTTTACCCCAGACGCTTCACATGCCCTGATTCAATCCACTGACAGCACGTCAACCCCGGTATACCACATCGATCCAATTCGCTCTATTCCTTGCCCTCCTTTCACCCTCCTGCATGTTCAGGCCCCGATCACACAAAATCTTTTTCACTTCATCTTTCACCTCCAATTTGGTCTCCCACTTCTCTCGTTCCCTCCACCTCCGACACATATATCCTCTTGGTCAATCTTTCCTCACTCATTCTCTCCATGTGCCCAAACCTTTTCAAAACACCCTCTTCTGCTCTCTCAGCCACGCTCTTTTTATTTTCACACATCTCTCTTACCCTTACATTACTTACTCGATCAAACCACCTCACACCACACATTGTCCTCAAACATCTCATTTCCAGCACATCCATCCTCCTGCGCACAACTCTATCCATAGTCCACGCCTCGCAACCATACAACATTGTTGGAACCACTATTCCTTCAAACATAGCCATTTTTGCTTTCGGAGATAATGTTCCTCGACTTCCACACATTCTTCAAGGCTCCCACAATTTTCGCCCCCTCCCCCACCCTATGATCCACTCCGCTTCCATGGTTCCATCCGCTGCCAGATCCACTCCCAGATATCTAAAACACTTTACCTCCTCCAGTTTTTCTCCATTCAAACTTACCTCCCAATATATATATATATATGTGTGTGTGTGTGTGTGTGTGTGTGTGTGTGTGTGTATGTGGTCTTAGAGAACCAAGAAGTATATACACAGGCATAGTCTTATCATGAATATTAATTTAGGTAATAATTTTTCCCTGATGCCAACCATGTAATCTTCATAATGTGTTAGTTTCCTTGTTTATAACTTCATAACATTCCTTCCTCCATGACTCTGTTCACCAGTTCTATCAGTTTACATAATCTCGAGAATATGTTGTGATGTTTGTCGAGGATAATGTTTATACCTGGTCTGTCTACCCGCATCTTGTTTTTCAT